>NC_141162.1:60419840-60741626 GCF_053477565.2 Lygodium microphyllum
GCTTGGACTTGGGTCTATTAGTAGAACCCTTTGCAACAGAAGTGCGCAATATTCCTTGCTCTTGAGAGACTTTTGAATTCGCCTTTGCACAGGCTTCTCGCTCTGCCCCGCTGGGTTGCTTGCTAGCAAGGTCTCCAAAGAGCAAGCCATTAAGCAATGCCTCATCACATCATATGACCCACGGACAACGTCTGCCATCACCGACCAAAAGATCGCAAGGTTATCCCACCTTGCTAATACTGGATCACCCTTCTTAAGGCAGTGGTACGCTCTTAGGTTGCAATGGGAGGTTGACGGATGTCGCATAATGACCAATGCCGAACAATACCAAGCCATCAAAACGGCAGAGTATGATCCCACCTACGTCGTGCCTACCTCATATCAAGTGTTAACTACTCTTCGGGGTCGACCCATGGACGAGCATATCACAGGGCATCCCTATCTTGACCGTCTCTTAACAGAGGAAGAGCTCCACATCGCAAGTCGAGTCGACTCTGGTGACTTCCTCACAGATGTCCTCACGTACATCACACACGTAGGGATTCGACCCTTTAATCTGGACCACACCGCCCAACTGGAATATAACCCCAACTTCTACACTTGGCTCCTACACAAATAGAGTGACAATCTTTCTGACGAAAGCCTTGGCCTCGCAACCTCCAATCCTGGGATGGATTCTTCTTTTCCAAAGGGGGAAGGGGTAGTAAGGTGGAATGTAATAATAATAATAATAATAATAATAATAATAGAATCTAAAAAGTAAACCAAGTGTGAAATGCTAGTTAAATTTGAAATGCAAGGGTAAAAGGTGGTGGTAAAAGTCTGAAAGGCAAAGTTAAGGCTATGTTCAATAAAATCTACTATGCTTTTATTCTTCCAACAAATTAGTGTCAAAAGTACTAAAAATGGAAATGGCTGAACGTGCAGGTGGCGACCATGGCAAGCCAGGACAAAGAGGGCAAGCTTCCCTTCTCGGAGGAGGAACAAGTAAAGTACGGCCTCACGGTGGAAACAAGAGCTTTCAACCAGTTAAAGTTTCGCCACATCTTCAACCTTGAAGACATAGCCATCGAAGAGCCGGCGGTACGCCAAATCATATAGCAGTGCCACCTGCAGAAGTACTTGGACGCAGTGGGCCGGAGGGTAGATTACACCTTGTGCGCTGATTTCTTATGCACCTTCAACGAAAACAGGGGCACCGTCACAGTGCGCAACAATGGAGCCACCAAACAGGTGCAGATCGAGCTGACCCCTGAGTTGGTGGAAAGGGCACTAGGGCTGCCAAATAAGGTGGAAAGGAAGCCGAAAAGAGACATCTACGCCATGTTGGGGATGGATAAAGTGAAGGTTCACACCAATGATGGAATTAGCCTGTCAGACATCCCCAACCAAGAAATTCAGCTGCAGGCAAAGATGGTGCATGCCTTGTTCTCAAGCCAGAGGTACAATAGCATACTGACCCGAATCAATGTACCTCTACTCAACAGCATTGCAGCGCAATAGCTCGATGAGGTGAACCTTAATGGGTTCGTGAGGAAGACAATTGAGGCCTCGACGAAGGCCCTGGGAACATGAGGAAGAGCCGTGGGAGGGGAGTCCTCGTCGTCCCGATCGACCCGCAAGGCATCATCCTCCAAGGCCTCCACCATAGGGTTTGGAGGTGTCCTTACGACAATGATCCAAGAAGCACTAGGATAGGGACAAGCAGGAGAAGACAAAGAGGGAGGTGACGAAGAAAGTGGGGAGTCATTGTCACAGTCCCCGCCTCACATAGAAGAGCACCAGAGGTCGTCTGATGAAACAGAGACGGACGCAGATGAAGAGGGAGAATCCCAGGCTACACCACAAAGGCATGCGGAACAACGAACCAAAGCCCTGCATGGAAAAAGAGAAGAGGAGTGAAAGAAGAAAGAGAAGGAAGATCTGGAAAGGGCTCAAAGGGAGTCAGTCAAGGATGAGGAGGAAAGAAAAAAGAAGACCGAGGAGGAGCTGAGAAGGAAGAAAGAGGAAGAAATAGAGCTGGCAACCCGTCACTCTATCGAGGAGAAGCACAAAAGAGACGAGGAAGGAGCAGAGGACCCGCACCGAATGGAGGCACCCGGTCCCAAAACCAGCGTGCCGGAAATCGCACCCCTACCCCCTGCAGAAGGAAGAGGAAAGGATCCAATGATACCAACTCTCCCCCTCTTCATAACTTCCATGCTAGCCACTCCTATCATGACGACACCCCTTGCCACCGCCACCCAAGGTTCCACCCCAAAAGTTGACGAGAGCAACGCGGTCACTTGGCTACAATTCTTGGTGGAACACGAGCTGGCAACAAGGGAAGCGGTTGTGGCCACCCCAGCATCAGGAGCCAAAAGGGCAACCATGGCTGAACTGGAGCCAAGGCCGGAGTTGAAAATGCAGAAAATAGAAGATGTTTTTACCACTATGACCATGCCCCACCCCCCCACCTCTAGTAGGCCAATACGATGAATATGTTAAGGAGCTGCTCTCGCAGTTGGAAAGGGCTAGGAAAGAAAGGAGGGCAGCCATGGAGGAGCTGGAAACAAAACAAGAATCACAAGCCGCCCTCCAGTTGGAGAGAACAAAGCAGATAACAGAATATCAAAGGGAAATCGTTGCGTTCAGGGAGGAAGCCAAAACTAAGGAGATAGAGGAATTAAAAGCCCTGAAGGAACGTGATGCTGGTGGAGAAGGCAAGGAGAAAGCTGAATCCCAGACCCATTCCAAGACAGCCTGTCCCTCTCCTACTGCACATTCAAGATCCGCCTGTTGAATTCCGTGCCGAATTGATTATCTGGGAACAACAAGAGTATAACCGCGACACCTTTGACTTGCGCTTTGAGTTTTCCACTACCTTGAACAAGGTACTGCCCATTCAACTTGTAGAAGACATCATCGCTATGGGTGCAAGGCTCAAAGCCAAGTGGCTAGTGGAGCGTGAGGCTCACCCAACTGCTTGGGGAGCCGAGGACCGTGAATTTTGGCAGGATAAAGTCCTCCAGGTGCCTAGATCAGTGGAAGGCTATAATTGCCAACCCACCTGGAGGAGACGCATTTTTGACGTCAACCTTGACGCGTGGATGGCATTTTGCAACACCCTCCCTTCTGAGAGAAACGACACTACTTTTATGCCGTATCCTCGAAGGGTAGGGGTAGACTTCAATCCGTCCATCCACGGCAGGTTTGACTTCCCCATTATCTATAATACCAATAGCACCTCCCACAGGGACGCCCTTCTCTTCACCCTCCCCGATTTATATATCTCTATAGATAGATTTCTTAGCGAGTTCACCTCCTCTCCCGACCCCACATTCATCACCACTTGTAATTATCTTAGGCTAATTAGGATCCTAGTCCACCAAGAGCCCGCACCCCAAGAACGCCACCTCCCACCCCTCTATTTGACCCCAATGCCATAGACAATAGCAGCATGACTCGCCTCATGATGCGTGCTTATATTTTGCCATCTTTCTGTGTTTCACTACTCGAAGATATGAGCGACAGCAAATTCACCCAGTGCAACCACCCCTTCCTTTCTACCACCACCCTCAAAACCCGCCTCAACCTCAAAAACTACTTGTTGAGTCGAAGATTCCTTAACAAGCCCCCCCGCCCTCCACCATCCCCTACCTGCCATTCAGATGACGAGGAGTAAACTCATGTCATGCCCTTGTATCACATGTCTCCATGTATACGCCTCCTTATGCTATTATGTTTTTAAGAAGAAGAAGAAGAAGAAGAAGAAGAAGAAGAAGAAAGAAGCACCACAATCACCGCACCTAGGGTTCTCCCTAGCCCCCCCCCTCCAACCCCGCCCCCACTTCACACTTAGGGCACATCAATGGTAGGACTTTCAGACCTGTCACCCTAAGACTTGCACTGCACCTCCAACGAAGCACGAAGTGGGTCCTCAAGTGTGGGACGTGACCAAGGGCCACACCCATCTCCCAGTTCCACTGCCACGGGCACCACACACACTACACGGCGAGACAGACACACCCCTTAGGGAGTGCACAACTTTTCTTGCAGGTTATGTTCGCACTTCAAGACATGGTTACCCACAGAAGAGGATCACCCACGGCTCCCTTTAATGATCACCACTTCTTTTCCTGCACCGGCATCCGGCCATCTGCCTGCCTGCTAATGACCACCCTGATTGAACCAAGTCAAGGTAGAGCTGCCATTGGCATAAATCTTGGAACCTCATCATCCAATGATCCATGCCCAACATCCCAAGTTCTACGGATCGCTTATTGACTCCACAAGCCTGAAGACCTTCAACTCAAAACTACCTACCTTCTACTCAAAGACAAGGATCTTCAACCAAGGCCACGGGTTTCCAAGGCAAACAACATTCGGGGGATTTCGCCAGAATAAATCCCTCCAATACCATCCTCCTAGGGGATTGCTTATTGCTTTAAGCGTTTCGGATACACAAAAGACGACCAGCTACACAACAGGCGCCACAACAGGGTGAAAGATGCTGAGTCTCTTCATGGATCCTAAAGCACGTCAGAATCTTTCTTGGTCATCATCCTTAAACCCCATCACTTATCCTTCACCCAACCACATTGGAAGCAGTGCCCGCCACCTACCTTTTCCACCTAGCAGCCGACCTAACTAGCCCCTACGTCCCACCACAGTGCCATGGAACTGGCACTTGGCTAGGAGGGGGTAATGTTACCATGTTTTCCACATCACAGAGGAGCAGAAAACGAAAAAAAACGAAAATAGCAAAAAGGCGCAGGACAAAAGCAGAGAAAGGCACCTTGATCGATAACCAGTCCCTGAAAAATTTGAATGTTCAAGCACGACCCTCAAAAAGCCTCGGTGTTGGCCCGAGACAACAAAAGAGAAAAAGGGCGCACCATTAAAATGTGGGAGTGCCCCCGAATCTTTGTAAAAGAGTTCCAGGCTCGCTCCTATGCGAAGTGTACACACTAGTTGGGAATAGGATAAATTAGAATGGTGGGAAATGATAAAAAGGGCCTAGGCTACGACTGGCCATGTAAAAGAGGGATGACCGCCCAAAAAGGATTTAGGGCTTTGTATATAAAGTTGAAAAGAGAATGAGAAGCTCATTCTTTGGTGTGTGGCAAAAAGAGTCTTCTTCTTTCTCTCTTCTTCTCTCCTTCTTGCTTGTGTGTGCTCTTGAGAGAGGGAGTGTGATAGTGTGAGGGAGTGAGTGTGTGTGAGAGTGAGGGATGAAGAGGGTGAAGCTCTTCACCATCTCCTCTTTCTTCTTCTCTTCTCTTCTCTTCTCTTCTCTTCTCTTCTCTTGCACGCCCGGCTATGGAGGATGGAGCTTGGAGATGGAGGAGGCTTGAGGATGCTTGAGCTAGCATCAAGAATCATGGAGCTACCGGAGTGCAAGAGAGAGAAGGGTACTCTATTGGGCATCAAGGTAAGCTCACTACACTTGTAGGATCGACGGCGTGTCGGCTAGGTGAGAGATAGCCATTAGAGCTCGCTTGGAACGCTTGAAACAATAAGCGGTCCGTGGGTCTTGCTGGTTGAGTGAAAGCTCCCACATCCACCTTGCAAATTCAATAGAGGATATATTGATCTCCTTCTGTGAAATCCATTGCATTAAATTTGACAACCTATAAATCACCTCGCTTATATCTGGAGTAAGGCATCTTGCAATCGCAATCAATAGTACAAACTACCACAAATGAAGAAGTATTATGAACAATGACTACACTCCAAATCGCAAAATACGCAAGTCACTTACAATCCATTCGTAGTACAAACCTGACATATCTTATGCTAATCATTGGATTTTAGCCCTATTATTTAGTCGTCTTTAGAAATTTCAGATCTAAGAGAATGCATCATACCTATCAAAGTGCAGATAGACCTAATAATTTACTTCACAATGCACTGTCGTGCTGCTGTGCATCCGAGGTGTGGAATCTACCAAAAAGTTTGTGTGTTTGACATTTGTATTTTGTGCATACCTAGTTGTTGTGTTTGCATTTTCCTATGTGTGTGATGTTTTTTCCCTATATTTCCTGTACCTATTCGGGTAGTACCTATATTTTCTTTAGTCTATGTGTGCATGATTGTGTGTGAATGTGTGTGTATTCAATCAAGGTCCAGAAATCCGCACTTTAGTGACTGCAAAAGCCCTTGCTTGATCTAATTCAAATATTCTCTGTGTGAAAGGGGATAAATAATGATTGGAGAGAAGAAGCTTCTACAAGCTTCTAACAAAGCTTGAATAGAAACGAGCTTTTTCAGGACTAAAAGGAAGCTTTTACTAAACGCACTGGTTTTTGGGGGGCAGGCTGAATGTGTATTGAAAAAGGTAGTGGCCATCTAAGACAAGGGCAGGGCTTAAGGAGAAAAAGCAACATGATTGCAAAGAGGAGGGAGCCGTGTTTAGCAGAGGGGCTAGCTAGCTATTGGGGAATTACTGCATGTTTCCTGGGGGATGAAGCCGATGTATTTGGCACCAGACATCGTGTTTTGTGAAGGGAGAATTACCAACAGTGACCTGCCATGAGGAGATTATCAATGTCATGTTGGGGAGGACTTGATCATCAAGGTCTGAAGAGACAAACAATTCTACATGTGTTTCTTAGATTGAAGGTAGTAGCAAGATTAAGCGAATGGAAGTATAGTGACATGCCAGCATGATTCAAGGGATAGCCAGAGTGCTTGAATGGGGACTGACCAGCATGATGATCGGGAGGGATGAGCAAAGTGGCAGGAAGATCTGACATGTTATATGCAACAAATACAAGAGGAAAAATAGGTAAAAGGCCCATTCTTTGCAACAGTGAGAGGCAAAGGAGAGATAGAAGAAATTGGTTGAAGAAGAGTAGATTCAATCATAGAAATTGGTGCAGAAAAGCATGCTGCTCATAAGTGGAACGAGTTCTGGTTCTTAGCCTCTCGTAATGAAGGTTAGAAAAAACAGTCTACTCTTACTAAGGTGAAGAAATGTGCTGCCAACACCCAGATCAAAGAACTGGAGAGAGCTAGGAAGGAATTGGAAAGGGCACGACTTGCTTAAGAGGCACAATTGAAGAACAAGAGGATGCATCTACTGTTGAGAAGAGGCAGTTCACTTCGTGTGATGAAAAATCTTGGAGAACAATTGCTACCGATGACAGATGTAGGTGCCGCTGATTCTATTGAGCTTGTTAAGAAAGTAAAAATTTCGATGATTGCGCTTGGTTCCCTTCATCGTCTTCAACTAGTTCTGCAGCATGGCCAGCTACAACAATTATAATTAGAAGCTTGATTTTGTTTACAAAGTCATCATTTTCAGGAGTCTAGTCATCATGATTTGAAGAGCTATTCTTAGTTATCACACTGCTCGTGAGAGGGTGGCACAAATTTGTCAACTGTTGCAATCACATATAGATGATGCAAAGCATGTAGAAACTATTGTCAATTATGTGCATTTGAAACCTTGCTTTTCATGATCTTGGACTCTAATAAGAGCTTGTACACATGGCACGGGTCAATTGCGTAGGTCACATGTGGTTTTGTTATGATGTCTCTCTACGCTCTCGTGTCACAAACGGGCTCGCAAATAAGAATGACAAAATTGGAGCAGAAAGCTGAATTAACAGACTTGAGATTTCATGATGAGGATGATAAGAGTGCTCTATGCTTGGACTGGTGATGGAAGAAGGAAGAAAGAAAGACTCAGTCTTGCTCACTAAAAATAGGGACATTTCAGTTTCTTTCACCTGCTCTTCTTTTTCTTTTGAATCTGTCTTCTGTTCTATGGATTATTTCATGATGCTCTTTGGTTTCCTGTGCAAGAAGAGGGCTTCTTGGAATGACCAGTAGCCTTGGTAGCATGCACCTCCCTACTCCCCACAAAGTCATCAACAAGTTTAAGATGGATCTGGGTCTATAGTGTGGAAATGAGATATACTTTACAAGGCCATAAAGGGGAATGTGGTGCGGTGCCTTTTTTGGACATAACAGTGATAACTTGGCAGTAATACAGTTGTTACTTGGCATCATATTTGTCTTGATTATTTGCTTTGCTTGATCTTCCATCTTGGAATTTCTCAAGGACCTTTATGGTTGCGACTTTGTTTGTGAACACCCTTTGATATCTTTGGTGAACCCGATGTGAAAGCGTCGCATTTAAAAATTTTAGGATGGGAGATACTTTAGCATCAACTTCAGCCCCTTCTACGATTCCTACTTTGTCCTCTACTTTGACTCTGTCATTGACTTCTGCTTCAAGTACTTATACAGATGATTTAAAGCACATTTTGTAGAATATGTCTATGTCTATGCAACTTCAAAGTTAGCAGACACAATTGTATATGCAACAGCAACAACAGTTACATCAACAACAGTTGTCTCAGCAAAGGCAACTATATTCAGAGTAAGAGAATGCAATCAGCACAACTAAAGTGATTGAAGCAGTTGAAAATGAAAAGAAGCTATTTGATGGCCATAATTTATTGGCTTATTTGAAGACGTATGAGATTAAGATGGGATTTTTTGGAGTACCGACAGGACTTATGAGCAAATATTTTATTCGCCTTGTCACACCCGCCTTGAGGATAAAAGTGACTAATATTTTCCTTCAAAATTCGCATCGGCAAGATTTTAAGAAGGCCCTAAAAGAGGAGTATTTTTTTGAGGACTTTGGGATGGCTACATGGCGATCATTTCGAGAGTGGGTCTACATGCCACTAGCTGCTTCAAAATTGATACAAGAATTTGAAGAGAGGTATAGTCAGCTTGATGCCACTGAACAAAGAGCATTGGATATTGAGAAAGTTGAGCTTTTCTTGCAAGCTGCAGATCCTGCTCTTCAAGAAGAATTAGGAGAGCTTCTTGAGGATCGCACAAAGCCTATGGGTCTTAAAACAGATTGGCAGGACGCTCAGGATGCGGTCTCAACTTTGACTAAGGGACGGATAAGGAAGACCTACCTACAGAATGGATCTATGACTCTGATGTCATCTTCTGCTCCTATGTCTGTTTCTACCCCTGTCATTTCTTCTCTTCCTCAGCCAGTTACTTGGCCTATGCTAGTGCCTACTGTTTCTAATCCTCCCGTTCCTTCTGTTCCTAGACCGATGCTGGCTCCTTCTGCTTCGAAATCATCCGCTCCTTTGGTTCCTTCCTCTCTTGATGTCATAATCAAAGACATAACAGAGTTGACATTAGAGTCAGTTAAAGCAAAATTGGTGGGAAAATTAAAAGAGCAGTTTGCATTGACCACACCTACTATTTCTTCTAGTGCTCCTAGTGCACCTAGGAGAGATCAAAGATGTATTTGGTGTGATAGTACGAACCATCAACATTGCAGGGATTGTGAATCTTTTCAAGATGCAAGGAGGAAGAATTTGGTATTTTGGGGGCAAGATGGCAAGATCTAGCTGGCTGAAATAGGAGCTCTGCTTACTACCAATTTTGGGAAAGGTGGAATGAAGAAATTAGTGGATGAAATGGCTGCACGTACTTCTTATGTAGTAGCTAGAGGAGATGCCTCTACATATGGAGTCGAGATTGAGAAAGGGTCAGAGAATCAGTCAGCATTATGGACCTATGCTATAGAGACAACAAACAAGGGGAAAGTCCAGTAGACTCTTTTGTCTAGTGCAAGTTCTAGCATCAGATCTAAGACAGGTTGGGATTCACCTGTTGATGATAGGTACACTATTTATGCCTACTTGGCTAAATCTCAGGGAGCAGATGTACTTGCTGAGGAGAAGCATAAGAGAGATGAAGAGAATCCAAATGCAGCTAAAAAGACTAGAGGGGGTGAGTTTATTACTTCACCTACTACAGGGCCGTCTTCGAGACTAGGGCCAGAATGACAAATGGAGGATGCTCAGAAGAAAGAAAAGAGACAGGAACCTAGATAGAGAAAGCAGCCAGGATTTAGATTAATGTCCGATATTGAGACGTCTACGGACATGAAGAAAATCTTTAATGATAAGATACTTGGTAGTGAGGTCACTTTTACTATTTCTGAGCTTTTGGGCATCTCGAAAAGAGAGTTTCAAGATCAGTTCCAAGAAGTCTTGAAGAGAAAAAGACATACATTGCCTACTACTGATACACATGGAGTTTTGATTGGGGAGTTGGATGAGGATGAGGATGAGCTTATGGTCAAGAATGCTTCTGTTTTTCTACAGACAGAGAAGAGGGTTCAGCCTATGCATTATGCTGAAACTAATGAGCCTATCTTGGTACCGTGCAATCACTTTTTGCGGAGTCATTGGGCTAGGGCAACTATAGAAACAATGGTAAAAATTGGAGAGAAACAGGTGCCTTATGTTGTTTTGGTGGATCATGGTTCAGAGATTAATCTCATAGTTCATGGAGTTTATGAAAGTAATAGATGGCCTATGGATGCAGAGCATAGGTGGCGTATGAGAGCCGCCAACAACACTACAGGTGATTTATATGCTACCTATCCTAGTATCAGGATTTCTATTGGAGATGTAGAGGAGGATTCCCATTTCTTTGTGCAAGATTCATGCTCTTACCCCATAATCCTAGGATAGCGATTCATCATAGAGATGCACATGGAGACGAAAGTAATGGATGATGGGTCTGCTTATGCATAGATTCGCAGTAAAGATGGTATGAGAGCAGCCCAGTTTATGACTGTGTGTGTAAATCATGCTAGAAACAGGGATACCCTTCAAGATGCGCCTTTGCCCACTGCAAGGGATTTGGATTTTCATTAGGTATTAGTATCCCGCGAGACGACGGTGGCACAGAGCAGAGGAGATTGGAGTTCTCGCCTCCTAGCAGTAGTGTTTTCTCCTCCAATTTTGTTGGAATTTCAGCAAACAATTCGATGAGTTATCAAAAGATTTCTGAGTTGCCTAGAGCTGCCAGGCAATACATATGCACGAAGGAGAAAGATTTGAAAAATGGATATTATGGTTTGTGCAGATACGATGATAGAGATGGAAACTATGCTGAAAGCTAATATGCAGAGTTGTCCCAGCAATGTATTAGTGCAGTCCCTGGACATGTTTCATGAAATTTGAGATTTTGTGTCATAGATAGAGTTAGAGGCTAAGGTGACTCATCAAAAAGTGTTGAGTGTTGAAGAAATTCAGCAAATAGAGTTTTCGGCTGATTATGATCAGCCTACAGAGACATAGAGGGTTGAAAACTTTCAGCCAACAGAGTTTACTGTTGAAATATTTCAGCATCTAGAGTTTAGGGCTATTCCTATGAAATTCATAGAGCAGAGAGCTAAGGATATTCAGCCCCACCAGAGGGCAAAATTGTTGTTTTACAGCAAGATTTGAGTAGTATAGAGGATCATAATGAAGCCAAGGTTGACAAGAAATACAAGTTTGTGGATAAGAAGGTGAAGCCGGTAGCTGGATCGCTTCCACCCAACAGTCATCAACAACTAAAGAGGGCTAGCAAGCAGCCAATTTTGAGGAATCCAGAGCATATAGGCCATAAATTTTCAGTAGATACTCTTGCTGAATTAAAAATTGGAAATGGTGATTTCTTGCTACCCTTAGAGAAGCAGTGCTTTCAGGATATGCTTGAGTGACATGGAAGGGGGTTTGCTTTCTTCTAGCATGAGATTGCCTATGTGAATCCGAATATTGTAGCCCCTATGGTGATCTTTACTATCCCTCATATTCCCTGGAACCTCTGACCGATTCTAGTGCCTAGGGCACACTTGCCAAAGCTAGTTGACTTGCTGAATGAGAAAATCAGGATGGGAATCCTAGAGTCGTCATCTGTGCCATACTCAAATAGGTGGTTTACGATTCCAAAGAAGAATGGTACTCTCCCAGTTATATAGGACATGCAGCCAATAAACAGAGTTATTATCAGGAATGTTGGTATAGGTCCAGTTGTGGATGAGTTTGCAGAACCATTTGCTGGACGTGCCATCTATTCTTTAGGTGACTTGTATTCGGGATATGATCAGTTTCAACTGGCCTTGGAAAGCAAGGACCTAACCACTATGAGAACTCCTATTGGGCTTGTCAGGATGTGTATCTTACCTCAAGGAGCAACTAATTCTATCGCGCATGATGAATGCCATGCATAGGTCCTTCGCGAGTACATACCTCAGCTTACCATGCCTTTCTTAGATGATGTGCCCATTAAGGGGTGTGCAAAAGAAGAGAAGAATGAGAACCTAAATGAGCAGGGATGTAGATACTTTATGGCTGATCATATTGCAGCTTGTGAAATGATTTTGGCAAGGTTAGAAGAAGTGAACTTGACACTATCAGGGCAGAAATCTGTTTTTGGAGTAAATGAGGTCGTCATAGTTGGGGACATATGTGTGGGTATTATGGTAGGAAACCTTCACCTGCAACAGTGGATGCTATAGAAAGATCATAGAGTATTGTTCTACCACTTCAAAGGTACAAAGATTCATTGGAGCGTGTGTGTTTTACATGATTTGGATATCCCATTTTGCACACATAGCAGATTGTTTATATCAGCTGCTTCGAAAGGGGCAGAAATTTTATTGGGATGAGAGCCATGTGGAAATTGAAGAAGTTATTACATACTACTCCTACTCTCAGGAAAGCGGATTATAATTGTGGAAAGCCTATTGTATTGACAGTTGACACTAGTCCAATTGGCATAGGTTGGGATGTGGGTCAAGATGATGCAGATGGAAATAGGTATGCTATTCGGTTTGGGGAGAAAGTCCTAAATGAGAGACATATAAGGTATCCGCAAATCAAGAGGGAATTACTAGGGATTGTTACGACTCTCAAATGTGACAATGAGTATTTTATTGGAGCCCCAGTTGTGGTAGAGACAGATTGCTTGCCATTGATAGGTATGATTACGAGTTGCTCTACTCCAGACATAGCTATGCTGAGATGGATCGCATACATCAAGTCATTAAATCCAGAATTTAAACACATAGCAGGGAAGGATAATCCAGTGGTAGATATGTTGTCTAGAGCCAGATATGATGATGAGGAGACACTACTTGCAGAAGAGGATGATGCAAAAATCTCAGTCCGCTATGGTTGATCATGTTTGCCATGTCTATGATATTGTGGCTTTCATAGAAGAACTCTATGCTGGAGATCGATTGCAGATTGGCAAGTACCTTAGTACACTAAGCAAAAGAGATGAATGGACAAATGAAGAGTTCAAGAAGATCAGAAGAAAAGCTTATTATTATTTTCTCAAGGACAGATTTCTTTGGAAGCACCCGAAGAAAAGAGGTGGATTACCCTTGAGGGCTGTCTGCGATAAAGAGACCTAGTTATAGGTGATGAGAGAGTTTCATGAGAGTCCTTGGGTTGGTCATAGAGGAGTGTGGGCTACTTATGAGAAAATGAGGGAAAAATATTGGTGGAAAGGCATGTACAGAGATGTTTCTCACTTTGTAGAGACTTACAGAGACTATCAGATGTATTATGTAGTGCGTCATCGAGATGAGCTTCACCTGACCTACCCGCTATGCATTCATTATAAGTGGATAGTTGACTTGGTTACTATGCCGATGGGTCTATGGAAGATGAGATATATTTTATTGGCTAGAGAGGATCTTACCAATCATGTTGAGGGCAAACCTTTGAGAATGAAGACCACTAGTCCAGTGTGTAAGTTCTTATTGGAAGAAATTTTCTACATGTATGGTTGTGTGGGTAAGATCACTGCAGATCACAGTGAATTAGATGCAGATGAAGCTAGGGAGTTTTTCTCTCAACTAGGAATCAAGTTGGCTCTAACCACAACATACAATCCAGAGGGAAATGGAAAGAGTGAAAGAGGGCATTGGCCGATAGTGAAAGCAATAGCCAAAGCAAGCAAAGGACGGATTGGAGAATGGCCGAGACTTCTACCATTTGCTTTGTGGGCTGATCGTACGACTCACAGTGTTACCACAGGATATTTGCCTGCAGAGTTGATGTATGGTCAAAAACCGGTCATGCCGACTAAGACTTGTGCTTTGACTTGGTCATTTTTACCTTGGCACGAGGATTTGATAAGAGAGAAGCTCTTAGCTCTTCGGATTCGGCAGTTGGAGAGAAGACCATAGGATATTCAACTAGCTATTGATAGGTTGAAGGTTGCTAGACTTAGAAATAAGGACAGATTTGATAGCAGGCATCGCTTGCGGTCTAGAGCAATAGAAGAGGGAGTCTGGGTATTAGTCTTTAATAGCAACCTTGAAAATTAGCATACTGCAATTCGAAAGATGGTGAAAAGATGGTTTGGGCCGTACATAGTCGGACATGTCTTTGACAATGCAACATATGAGTTGACAGAATTGGATGGGACAGTGCTTAGAGTGCCCATTGCAGGAAAAAGAATCAAGATTCTCAAGAAAAGAGATGAGGGGGATTATGTATTGGAAGAATTTGCAAGAGAAGAGAAACGAGAAGAAACTCCATTAGAAGAGACAGATGATATGTCAAATAACCTTACTTATACCGAAAATAGTCAACAAAGAGATTGATCTGTTCGTGGATCTTGACGACAATGATCATGGGTAGTTGGCCCATCCAGAGGATGCGCAGTATCAGAGGGGGTGGATGTTGTGCTGCTGCGCATCCGAGGTGTGGAATCCACCAAAAAGTTTGTGTATGTGACATTCGTGTTTTGTGCATACCTAGTCATTGTGTTTGCATTTTCCTATGTGTGTGATGTTTTTTCCCTATATTTTTTGTACCTATTTGGGTAATACCTGTATTTTCTTTAGCCTATGTGTGCATAATTGTGTGTGAATGTGTGTCTTCAATCAAGGTCGAGAAACCCACACTTTAGTGAGTGCAAAAGCCCTTTCTTAATCTAATTCAAATATGCTCTGTGTGAAAGGGGTTAAATAATGATTGGAGAGAAGAAGCTTCTACAAGCTTCTAGCAAAGCTTAAATAGAAACGAGATTTTTCGGGACTAAAAGGAAGCTTTTACTGAACGCACTACTTTTTGGGGGGCAGGCTGAATGTGTATTGAAAAAGGTAGTGGCCATCTAAGACAGGAGCAAGGCTTAAGGAGAAAAAGCAACATGATTGCAAAGAGGAGGGAGCCGTGTTTAGTAGAGGGGCTAGCTAGCTATTGGGGAATTGTTGCATGTTTCTTGGGGGGATGAAGCCGATGCCTTTGGCACCGGACATCATGTTTTGTGAAGGGAGAATTACCAATAGTGACCTGCCACGAGGAGATTATCAGCGTCATGTTGGGGAGGACTTGATCATCAAGGTCTGAAGAGACAAACAATTCTACATGTGTTTCTTAGATTGAAGGTAGCAACAAGCTTAAGTGAATGGAAGTATAGTGACATGCCAGCATGATTCAAGGGATAGCCAGCGTGCTTGAATGGGGACTGACCAGCATGATGATCGGGAGGAATGAGAAAAGCGGTAGGAAGATCTGACATGTTATATGCAACAAATACAGGAGGAAAAAGAGGTAAAAGGCCCATGCTTTGCAACAGGGAGAGGCATAGGAGAGACAAAAGAAATTGGCTGAAGAAAAGCAGATTCGATCAGAGAAATTGGTGTAGAAAAAGCAAGCTGCTGATAAGTGGGATAAGTTTTGGTTCTTAGCCTCTCGTAATGAAGGTTAGAAAAAACAATCTACTCCTACTAAGGTGAAGAAATCTACTGCCAACATCCGAATTGAAGAACTGGAGAGAGCTAGGAAGGAATTGGAAAGGGCACGACTTGCTCAAGAGGCACAATTGAAGAACAAGAGGATGCATCTACTGTTGAGAAGAGGCAGTTCACTTCGTGTGACGAAAAGCTTGGAGAACAACTGCTACCGATGACAAATGTAGGTGCTGCTGATCCTATTGAGCTTATTAAGAAAGTAAAGATTTTGATGGGCTGCGCTTGGTTCCCTTCATCGTCTTCAACCAGTTCTGCAACATGGCCAACTACAACAATTATAATCAGAAGCTTGATTATGTTTACAAATTTGTCATTTTCAAGAGTCTAGTCGTCATGATTTGAAGAGCTATTCTCAGTTATCACACTGCCCATGAGAGGGTGGCATAGATTTGTCAACTGTTGCAATCACATGTAGATGATGCAAAGCATGTAGAAACTGTTGTCAATTGTGTGCATCTGAAACCTTTCTTTTCATGAGCTTGGACTCTAATAAGAGCTTGTATACATGGCACGAGTCAATTGCATAGGTCACATGTGGTTTTGTTATGATGTCTCTCTATGCTCTCATGTCACAAATGGGCTTGCAAATAAGAATGACAAAATTGGAGAAGAAAGCTGAATTAGCAGACTTGAGATTTCATGATGAGGATGATAAGAGTGCTCTATGCTTGGATTGGTGATGGAAGAAGGAAGAAAGAAAGACTCAGTCTTGCTCACTGAAAATAGGGACATTTCAGTTTCTTTCACCTGCTCTTCTTTTCTTTTGAATCTATCTTCTGTTCTATGGATTGTTTCATGCTGCTCTTTGGTTTCCTGTGCAAGAAGAGGGCTTCTTGGAATGACCAGTAGCCTTGGTAGCATGCACCTCCCTACTCCCCACAAATTCATCAACAAGTTTAAGATGGATCTGAGTCTATAGTGTGGAAATGAGATATACTTTACAAGGCCATAAAGGGAAATGTGGTGTGGCACTTTTTTTGGACATAACAATGATAACTTGGCAGTAATACAATTGTTACTTGGCATCATATTTGTCTTGATTATTTGCTTCTCTTGATCTTCCATCTTGGAATTTCTCAAGGACTTTTGTGGTCATGACTTTGTTTTCGAAAACCCTTCGATAGCGCTCTTCTTTAGTGGAAAAAACTTAAGGAGCGCGAGGTTGTTGCCAGCAACCATCATCATTTGATCTTTCCTACAATGTCTCTCTTTCCTATGATGTGGTCCCATAGTAAGTTGCGCACATTCTTGAAAATATACATTTGATCCAACAAGTGGTTTATTTGTAAGTGGGTCCAATACAGCAACTTGTTGAAAACCAAGAACTGTCGCGTTCCATTTGGATGCAACTCCATGTGGACCATTTTTAACTTGTACTAGCTTTAGGCATTCATTCATGCTGGAGGTCATCCAAGAAAACCTTCCCTCAGTTTATAACCCTCCGGCAAGAAAGTAGTGTGTCCTTGATATACCATCTTCTTCATGGTTCTTGACCTTAACACAATATTAGTGAGTTTGGGAATCTCCCAATTCCCAGTTTTTGAATACTAAAAAGGTAGCACACAGATAACATGCCCATAACTTTCTCAAAACCATATGAATCATTGAAAAGGGCTTGAAAAATGGAATCTATTGAGCTATAGAGTGCTCGATTTGGAGTTATAATGTTCAAGTTATGCCAAATTCAAAGATTTGACCACGTGCCCCAAACTTATGGGAAATTTCCATATTCCCCAATATGGTGTTCCTTCGGGAATCCAAGTGTGGCCCACAAAATGGACACACATGATAACCTGAGGTAACCAGACCTGTCCCAATGCCTCTATTTAGTAAACACAAACTTGAACGAGCTATGATAGATATGACAAACAAGAACGGAAGCCTACTTACCTGAGCACTCCTTGAATCCCAAAAAGTCATGCATGGTCCACATGAGAATGGCTCGCATATTGGCAGACCATTGACCATTGCGCTTGCTCATATCTTCCATGGTGACACCCCCCCTCCCACAAAATCTTAAGCTCATTGACTAATGGATGGAGATAGATGTCCATATTCTTGACTTTGTAGTGGCCAGGAACGAGCAAGCTAAGGATCAGGTGTCCTTTCTTTGTAGAAAGCCATGGTGGGATGTTGTAGTTAACAAGGACTACATGCCACACACTGTAAGATGTTGAGCAGAGACCGAATGAATTCACACCATCCATAGTAGGACAGAGTCAAAGATTCCTTGGCTCTCATGCAAAGCCTGAAAAGGTAGAGTCAATGTGGCTCCATGAGTGTGAATCCACTGAAATTCATTGGACTCCATATGTGGATCTATTCTACGTATGTTGTCAATCTTGCCATGCCCGATGTACGAAACATGTGAAGTTATACGGGGAATAAGTGAAAAGTGTCTAATAACTTTCTGAGGGATAGTTTGCCCTTACAAGTCCTGTCGATACCTCTGAGCACCACACTTTGGACATGTCTCCATAGTCTCATACTCTCCTTGAAATAGCATGCAATCATTGTGACACATGCATGGATGCTGTTGTAGTCCATGCCAAGCTTTCGTAAAACATGTCATGCATCATCACGAGACTTAGGCATGGTATTTCCAAGTGGTAATAGATGATACTTTAGCAACCTGAAAATAAATCATAAAACACCTTGAAAAAGCATAATTTTTTTTAATAATGGTGTTGAAAAGAAATCAATGAGAAGTGTATGTAGAAGGTACTTGAACAACTCGGTCACATTCGCATCTCTCCACCCGTATTTTGCTTGCACCCTTAGGAGTGCAAGTAGCGTCTTCATGCGAGATACTCGTCACCCATCATATAATGGTATGGATGCTTTCTCTCTAAGCAGATTAGATGTCTCGGTATCCATGGGCATCAATGCATCGATCATTGCCTCCATCTTAGACTCCAAGATTAAAGGAAATTCTTAAAGATTGCATGTCTCCTCTGGTATTGACGGTATAGATTGGGTAGTGCCTTCCAAGTGGTGGATTGGCTCAAGCACTCCATCCATCACATGCTCACGAACTCTTCTAACTAGTTGCAATAGGTGCACTCCTCCTTGGGATGAGACGTCACCTCCATGTATAAATTTTATGGTCACATCCAATGTTGTTGTATATGATATTCAATTAGTTTGTGAATATAATGCATGATTGATACACACTTTTCTTACCGTTTACTCAAATTCTAAGATTGCCTGATCAATGATCTTCGATTGAAACTTGTTGAAGCGTCGTATGTGTTTTATAGACAAGTGAAGCTTTCGTCCGATTGGCAGCTTGCATTGAGAGCAAAGACATGCGACACACTAATTAAGATACGCCTCACGATCTTGAACATCACGAACTTCATCGTTTTTAATTTTTTCTATGTTACAACAAATAATATTTTTGATGATAAGTTCTATTTTTCACAATGTATTTTCTTTGTCTAAGCTATGATTATAGGGGTTTCTAGAGTCAATATTTGGTCTCTCTATTTCTCAAATTTATTTATGTAGTTTGCGTTTTATTTTTTTAATTTATTTCTTTATGTATCTTGTGTTCCTTTGTTAGAAATTTTCAATTTTACTAACTTGCAAGTGTATGTATGTACACCATGCACAACTAGGCTTTTATTTTCCACAATCAATGTGATTCAATATAAATGCAAGTATCTTCATGATGATGGTGCTCAAACTTTCAATTCAATTATGACATATGAATCACAATATTTACAACACTACACAATGTGTGAACTCTCTTTTTGATGATCCAACCACTTGTGAGTGATTTTGTAGGCTAATTAAGGTGAGATCCCAGTCATCTTAGGGTTGTGATCTCTTAGATGTAGTCACTTTTGATGACCTAGCTGCATGAGGTCCAAGGGCTTGACTATCACTATTAGTGCTACCTCCACTCAAGCTGTTCTCACCAAATGGTTCCAAGTGAGCTTAAGAATAGTTTTAGATTGACTACTCAAGTTATATCTCGAGGTATGAAGTGAGTCTTTAGCAATTACTTTGGAAGTGAGCATATAAGAAGTGTTGGCATAATCTCTTTTGCCTCTATCTAGCACTCTAACAACACTCCTAAAGGTGTCCAAATAAGTGAGTTGAGTTAAGCTTCCCATTAGTGAAGACTTGGTTACTCCTCAAGTGTAATAGCCCTTGTGACATGTCAAGGTGTAGGGAGTTTCTTTCACCAAGATTTTAACCATGAAATGTCCTCTTGCATGACTAGCATCTCTCTTTGTTTTTCTCTACCCCCTCATGTTTTCTCATTCATTATTCTCTCTCCCTCCCTCCCTCTCTTTCTCTCTTTCTTTATTATGTTTCATGTTTATTCCTTCTCTCTCTCATTCTTTCTTCCTTTTCCTTTCTTCTTCTCCCTCTCTCATTTCCTCTCTTTCTCCCTCGATGCACCTCATTCTCCACAAAAAAAAGAAAAGAAAAGGAGAAAGAAGAAGAACAAACCAAGAGGGAGCAATCTACTCATCGCAATGGCTCGAAGATATATTCTTTGTCTCTTCTTCACAATGACTCCTCTTCGCCCTTCGTATAGTTCCTCCTCTTCTTCGTGAACAATGGTAGTGGCATCAGGAGAAGCTCTCCTTCCTTCTGTTTCTCTCTTTATCTCCCTCTCCCTCCATCTTTCATTCTCTCTTTCACAAACTCTTTCGCAAAATGCCATGCTTGGGTTTTGGCCGCCTTTTTTTACGCCACTAATTTTCCTCGGAACTTGGCATCGCTATTCCCCCCTTCCCTTATAGTGTTAGCGAAGTTTGTAGCACTTCCATTCCCACTTATCCCGGAGGATATTGATATCTATGATCAGTTTCTAGCCTCTTATAGTAAGAGGTCTGGCCATGTAAGAAGAACAATTATCCAAATGACGCCTAAAAGCTTGGGCAAGGCTTTGTCTTTACCCTCTTGAGGATACTCTTTCCCTATTGCTTGACAATTTTTCTCTAATGAGGATATCCTTAAGTTGTTATAGAAGCATATACAAGATGTTTTGGACCCCAAGAAGGTTATTACTACCTTAGGCATCAGTGTCTCAATGATCTCTAATCCTTTATGGAAGTAGCTATGCCAATTTCATTAGGACAAGTTTTGCCAAGACACCCTCTAAATACCTTTCAAAGGAGTTGTTTACAGCTTCCAGAATGGTGTTGAAAGGCATAACTATTGATTGGAGTTCCTATTTTTTGTCAATGATGGATCAATACTTTGTTAGAGCCACAAGGGATAATGGAACTAATGTTATATTTGGATCCTACCTTTCAATCTTCTTGGCATATGCTATCCCTCTGAAGGAAGTTCCTACCTTGATAGTTGATCCACTAGAAGCTCCTCCTCCTACTGAACACACTAATGTTGTCATTGAGGATCTCGATCCTCTGTGGTAATTCAGAGGAAATGCCTTAAATGAGTGGCTGAATTAGGCCCAAATCCTCCTCCAGTCTCCATTACTGTTCAATCTAGTAGTTAACTGTTAGCTTTCGTCACAATGTCTAATCTTTTCAAAGCACATTGTGATGGTACTCTGGAGATTTCCATTTCTTCTCTATACAATGCTTGGTAGCAAGAGATGTCGTTTCCTTCTTATGGAAAGACATCCAGAGTTATATTGAGCTCTCTTTGAGTGCCTATATCCAGTAGCTCTATTCTTCTTTGTTATGATGAAGTTTAACATATCAAAGAAGAACTAACTAAAGCAAATGATGAGCTTGCTTCTGCTCAATAAAGATTTTCTGATCTTTGTACCTAGATGGAGCAGTAGACTAAGATCATTGATGCTCAGAGAATGGAAATTTCTAACTCTAGTTTGCACACTCAGCTGGCTCACACTAAATCCAAAATGGTTAACATGACTAAGGAGAGGGATAGATTGTTGAAGGAATCCCAAGAGCTTCAAGCATTGATAACTGCCGAGACTGAGGAGCTTAAATTAGCTAACACCACACTAGAACAAAGCACCATTCAAATTTAGCAACTTAACGATCAGTTTGTTCAGTCATGTTCTTTTTCATAGAGTCCTACTGTATATCAAGTTCCTCCTTTGTCCCCTACGGACTTAGCAATTCTTCAAAGACAAGCCACACTATGCCCTTTGTTCCAGGTTAAAGTAGAAAGGCTTCAGTCCAAGATGGACTTATTATGGTTTTCATTTGAGCAATTTTAGGAGTATGTTCCTCTAGATCACTCATTTTTTGTGCACTATTAGTTATAGAAGTTGGCCTTCTATATTAAGCTCTCTCAATGATGGATCTACCTCTTTCAGAGGATGGACAGAGTGGGGTCTAGTCTTTTGACTTATTGACTGACATAGTCCAAGTGGTTTTTGAAGATTTTGTGACTTCAGATACAATGCTGATGTCTTATATGTATTTGAGAGGTGACCTGCTGATTCTAAATCATGAAGATCTAGCTTGGTATGTTGGAAATGTGGTCCTACAAGCTGCCTTGTATGTCAAAAATTTGGAGTTACTCATAGATGAGATGTTTCAATGTTATTCCTCCAAAATGGCTGATCGGCCTGAAACTTCATGGCATATAAGATTGATTCTATGATCCTAAATCAAAGATAGAATAAAGTCTCTATTCATGTGCAAAACATTAACCAACTAAGGATGGATCTTTTAGCCTATCTTTCCAAATAACATCCATTTGATTCATCTTTCTTTGATGCTTACCATTGACGATCCACACCTTAGGTCCATCAGTTCCTAGCTTATCTTATTATCAACCAATGGCCCATAGATATGATGCTTATTTTTCCCTTTATAAATCCAACTCAAGAGCTATTTTACCTCTTCTTTTTCAACCTTAGGGTGCCCCTAAAAGTTCGATATTTACTTATTGTTCTTTCTTTGAAGATCGTGTCTTTTTCCCTTCTCTAGCTTGTCCTTCCCCATCTATACATATTCCTTCTACTTTTTCTACCTATCAATTAATACATTTTTTAATATATTTGACTAAATTTTCAGCTAATCTCTCATTAGCTCATTCGTCATTTCATGATTTTTCCTACCCATCACTTCATCCTCTTTTACCAATTCCTCTTCCATCTCCTACCACTTCTATTTCTCAAGCCCCTTAGTTGGTTAGTGGATATATATGGTTTGATCAAAAGATTCCCAGAAGAAGAGAATGAAGCTCAATTGATTCTCTTACTGGACTGTAGATTAATTGGCCCTTAATTCCAGGGGAGTGGATGAGCGGCAATCAAGCATATCAGAATTATCTCCATTTTGCTCAACAATATTCACAATCTACTGATCCTTTAGTGAGAATGATGGCTCACTTTACTTGGTACCTAGTATATATGCATAGGCATTCACATAATGATCCAAAGGCTATTCCAAAGCTATGTATGAATGCCAATGTAAACATTGATTCCCAACAACTGGATGTACTGTATTTTCATGCCCTTTGTCTACCTAGCAAATACTTTGTCTTGCTAAAGAGGATGTATTGCCTTCAATTTTTCCAAACTTCTCCAAAAACTTTTGTAGATGAATCCTTATCCATGGAACTTTTTCGTAATCACCAAGCCTTCAAGAGGGATCATCTTCACTGATACCTCTAGATGTATCTTTAGTGATTCATAATGATATATATCTCGTTTGGAGGTACCATTCAGATGGATGTTTTATGTTTGTGTTATGTTAATTCATATGTAATAAGTTCGTGATGGTTGAATATTCGATTTATTTGAGAGCTATATTTTTGGAGATTTTCAGTGATTGTGATGGTGGATGGATAAGTCAAGAAGCAAAGATGCAAAACCTCTTATATCCTTTACGATTTTGTCAATCTTTTTTGTTGTTTATAAGATATGTTAATGGATGAAGGGTTTTCCTTTCATTTTATTCTTTAATAGATGCAGGTTATAAGTTAGGGTCATGGTTAGATGGTTTCCTAAAAATGCTAAAGAATATTAAGTTGAGCTCTTTGATGAACTTGTATTCCCTTTTTCCTAGGCCGCGCAAGGACTCTCCATTATTAAGTGTGGGGATATGTTGAATGCTACAATGACTTGATTTTTTGGTTGATTTTTGTTGTTTTTTAGGGCTAAATTGTTGATTATTTATGAATGTTCAATGATGTTTAGTTGTTTTGGAAGTTTGTGAGAGTGTTTTGGATAAGGTTAATTATTTTTTGGAAGCTCATGATATTTTTTAGTAGAGATATGAGGCTCTATGATGTTCTGATGTGTTCTGATGTGTTCTGATTGGTTCTAATAACTTTCGTTTTGTTCTATTTTTCTTTTGAATGAAGCATGAAGTAATGATTGATGAAGTTTGAGGGTTTTTGAAATCTCATTGAATGGTTTTTGATAGTTTGGAATGGTTTTAGTATGAGTTATGTGGTTCAGATGCTTTTTGTTTACCTTCTCTAATCCTCTGTTGAGCTTCTGTAGAGCCTCTGTTCTTATTTTGTTCTGTCCTGTATGCCTCTATAAGTGTTCTGTGAAATGTATGTGTGACATTGAGAAAGTTTTCTAGTCTTGGAAAGAGGTGAATGTAAGTTCAAAAGAGCTCAAGGAAGTGGAAGAAGTAGCTGTTGAAGACTCAAGAGAAGATAGGAGTGAAGTGATAGTGATGAGCTATGAAGAGTCACTATAGTGGCTCTAGTGACCTTTCATATTAGACACACCTCTTGGAAGAGGCATCCAAAACCAAAGAAGAATTATTATGAGTGATTATTGAGTATTGTAGTTAGGAGATGATGTACTATTGAGAGAGAGAGAGAGAGAGAGAGAGAGAGAGAGGGGGGGGGGAGAGTCAGAGATAGCCAATTATATGCCAAACAATGTATCTATCAATGAGAGATTGTGAGAGAAAGCTATGGAGATTTAGAAGATGAATCATATGTGATATCTTTCCATTCAAAGCGGTGTAGTATTTTGTGTTTTCCATGTCTATCAAAGAATCATATGATGAAAATGAAGAATATGATGGATTTTGTTAAAGTTCAAGCCATGGGAGAATTGTTTCTATAAAGTTGCATGAAGATTTCTTATTCCTGGTGTTGTTTTTATTTGTTGTGATCAAATAAAAGATGAAAAAGATAGTTGTTGATGATACAATATAGATTTTATTACAGTAGAAACCCTATTTCCTTGGTGTTTCTTTTGGGGCTCAAGGTGGGAAAGCAATCACCAAGAATTCCAAGAAATCGAGAAGAGTCTTGATTCCACAAGGGAATAGGATAGAAGGGACAGAGGAATTGAATTTGAGAGCTCGCGGAGTATCCTTCTTGTCTTCTTGATGAGAAATTCCTATGATCAGGCTTCTCTTGCCCCACTCCCTCTTGCTCTATACTCTTGAGAAGGGCCTCTCCTCTCTTGCTCTCACTACCCTCAATGGCTCCCCATGCCTTGTATTTATAGTTAAATCGGAGAAGAAGGGTTGTGGCTAAGAAGAAGAGCTCTTTATGGAAGGGATCTTAGAAAAATTAGCAATCTAAAGCTTCCAGGATGTAATTTGATACTCAGACCGCAAATTTGATGGTTTTCTTGGATCCGAAAGGGGGTAAAACCCAAGGACACCTTATTAGATCACTCCTTCTTCTCCTCGTTTAGAGTGCTGTTTGTTGCCTATAAATTGTGATTGTGACGGGTGTGATTTTGCCAATCCTTCTTTTTTCATGAAATCTCCAAAGTTGGCTGAAAAAGCCACTCTTTTTGTATGACACCCTATTCTAGAAATTTCCATAGCTTTTTAGGATATTTACAATAAATAATATCCAAAATATAAAAAATATGATAGTTTTGTCCAAAAATGTAGTAATTTTGGACCATCCATATTATAGACACTAACATTAATGATTAATATGGCTCATAACTCTCGTTCACACGATAACTTCCATGACGGGTGGTGGAGCCCCAAGAGGAACACCAAGAAAAAGGGAATTCTCTTGCAAGAAAATCTATCTTGTAACATCAACAAGCTTGTTTATCATGTTTCATATGATCATAATGAAGAAAAGAACACCAGGCATAACAAATCTTCATGCAGCATCATGTAGATCTCCCACGGATTTTAATAGAATCAACCATATTCTTCAATATCTTCACAAAATCCATCAATAGAACAAAGAAAACAAAGAAGTACACCATCTTGAAATGGAAATACATCACATAGTATTCATCTTTAATATCTTCATAGTCTTCTCTCTCAATCTCTCATATACAATCACTCTGTTTCAGTAGAATTGGCTATCTCTGACTCTCTCTCTCTCACTCTATCAATAATATATCATATCCTCACTACAATCTCTCTAAAATTACTCTCAATAATCCTTCTTAGGTCGTGGATACCCCTCCCAAGAGGTATGTCTGATATGAAGAGTCACCAGAGCCACTACAGTGTCTTTTCATAGCTCTCTACTGTCACTTCACTCTAGTCTTTACTTGAATCTTCAGCAGCTACTTCTTCCACTTCCTTCAGCTCTTTTGCACTTGTATTCACCTCTTTCCAAGGCTAGAAAACTTTTCCAAAGTCACACATACATTCCACAGAACACTTACAGAAGCATACAGAACAGTCTACAGAATAGTACCAGAACAGCTACAGTACAGAACAGAACAGAAACAGAACAGAAGCAGAAGCTCTACAGAAGACCTACAAAAGGTTATCAAAACCTCATAACTCATTCTCAAATCATTCCAAACTCTCACAAACCATTCAATAAACTTTCACAAAATCTCAATCTTCATCAATCAATACTCCATCCCTCTTTACAGAAGACAATCAGAACAAAACAGACCAAAACAGACCAAAACAGAAGGTATACAGAACCTATCAGAATCTATCAGAACATCACAGAACCACCAACAAACATCATGAACTTCCAAAACACAATCAATATCATCCAAAACACTCTCAAACCACTTCCAAACCAATCAATCATCCCATAAAATCAACCATTCAGCTCTCAAAAACAACAAAAATCAGCCAAAAAACAAATCATTTCAACACTCAACATATCCCCACACTTAAGAAGGAAGCGTCCTCGCGACCCAGGAAAAAGGGAATACAAGTTCAGGGAAAAGCTCAACTTTGATCTTCAATATCTTCTAAAAAAGAATCCATCCACCACGACCCCAACTTATAACCTAGTTCTGATTTTAAAAAAATACAAAGAAAGGAAAACCCTTTATACATTAACACCTCTTATCAAACTAAAAATCACAACAAATTTGTAAAGGATATAAGAGTTTGCTTCTTCTTCATCTGCATCTGCTTCAACTCTCCAACCACGACCCCATCACCACAATTCTCCAAAACGTAGCTCGTACACGAAATTCCATAGGAAACCACCACGTTCGTTTGACATAAATGAACTCACAACACAAACACTAATACACAACACAACCATTTGAATGACTTCTTCAAAAAGAGAGTTGTTCATTAAAAAGCTTCCATTATACATTGGAAAGGTATCAATGAAGATGATCCCTCTTAAAAGATTGATGTTGGCAGAAACGATCCATAGATAAGGATTCATCTACAAAGTTTTTAGGAGGATTTTGAAAAATTTGGAGACAGCACATCCTTTCCAACAGGACCAAGTATCTGCTAGGCAAACAGAGGGCATGAAAATACAGTATCTCCAGCTGTTGGGAATCAATGCTAACATTGACATTCATGCACAACTTTGGAATAGGCTTTGAATCATTATGAGAGTGCCTATGCATATACGCCAGGTACCAAGCAAAGTGAGCAGTTAATCTCACTGAGGGATCTGCAGACTGTGAATACTGCTGAGCAAAATGAACATAGTTCTGATAAGCTTGACTGGAAGCTGTCCATTCTCCTGGAATGACTGGCCAATTGATCTGCGGTCCTGTAAGGCAATCATCCGAACTCCATCCCCTTCTTCTGGAAATCTGATTATCAAACCCGTCACAGTCACTAACCAACTGAGGTGGTTGAGATATGGAAGTGTTAGGAGAGGGTAATGGAATAAGGAAGAGTGGATGAAGGGAAGGATAGGAAAAATCATAAAAGGAAGAAAAGGTTAAAGAAGGAGTGGCAAAAATTTGTAAGGAATCACTAAGGAACGGTGTTAACTGATAAATAGGAAATGTGGAGGGTACATTAATGGATGGAGAAGGACAAGGTGGAGAAGGGGAAAATACCCTATCCTCAATAAAGGAACAGTAAGTGAAAATGGGAATTTGAGGAAAAGATAAAGGTTGAAAAAGAAGTGGTAAAATTATTGTGGAATTAGATTGACAAAGGAAAATATATATAGCATAGCGGTGAGCCATTTGTTGGTAATAGAGGAGGGTAGGAACAGAAGGTCCCAGAAGAGATCATCAATGATAGGCATCAAAGAAGGTAGCATCAAATGGATTATGTTTGGAAAGATAGGTTAAGAGATCCATCCTCAGTTGATTAGTACTCTGGGCAAAGGTAGGAGCTGTGTTTTGTCGTTGATTGAGGACCACCGAACCAATCATGGGATGCCACAAATTATCATGACAATCAGCTACTTTGGAGGAATAACCCTGGAACATGTCAGCTATGCGCAACTCCAAATGGTTGACATACAAAACAGCCTATAAGACCACATCCCCCACATACCATGCCATATCTACCTCATCTGGAATTAACAAATCTCCTCGGAGATACATGTACGACATCAACATGGTATCTGGTGTGACAGAATCTTCAAAAACCATTCTGACTACCTCTATCAACAACTCAGCAGACCAAGCCCCACTCCAGCCATCCTCTGGAAAAGGTAAATCCATCGTGGAAAGCTTCATGTAGAAGACCAACTTCTGTAAGTGGTAGTGGACAAAGAAAGAATGGTCTGGGAAGACATATTCCTGAAACTGTTCAAAGGTAGACCATAACAAGTCCATTCTGGACTGCAACCTTTCCACTTTATCTTGGAATAGAGGGCACAAAGTAGCCTGTCTCTGAAGAGCAGCCAAGTCGTGCTGGGAAAGAGAAGGAACCAATGGAATAGGAGGGCTTGGAGGAATAGAGCGAGACTTTGCAAGCTGATCTTGCAACTGCTGGATTTGGGAGGCTTGGTTGGCCACTGTGTCATTAGCCGTTTGTAAAGCTGAAAGCTTGTCATCTAAGATAGCTTGGAATTCATTTGCTTCTCTGGACATCCTCTCCTTCTCTTCTGAAAGGCTAGTAACCTGTGACTGAGCCTCGAATAACTGGGTCTTCAAAGAAGAAATCTCATCGCTTTGGGTGGCAACCAGTTGGGTTTGCTGTTCCATTTGCTTAAATAAATCTGCTAGGGTATCCTTAGCAGAAGCTAACTCAGATGTTGCCTTATGCAACTGGTCCTTAGATTGCATGAGCTCTTCATAAAAAGACACGTACAGCTGTTGAACACAGGCTGTCACGGATAATTCAATGGAACTTTGAATATCCTTGCAGAGGAAAGGAATGGCATCTCCTGAAACTAGATTGTTCAGGGAAGGAACTGAGATCTCCAATGATCCTTCTCGATGTGCTCTGAATAGGTTATTACAAGTGAGATACCGAGGGAGTGCACTGCCAAAAGTAGCAGGGATAGGTACGGAAGGAAGTACGAAAGGAGCTTTATCTGCTACCCTCTTCAAGCGTTTGCGTTGTATGACCAGAGGAGGTGGAGAATCATCATCCTCAATGTCAATGGGTTCTGACTCTTCTGAAGGTGGAGGAGGAGGTACTGGATCTGATGGAGGAGGTGGAGGCACAGTCTTCTGTAAACCTGAATAGGTCAAGAAGGCAGACAAATATGATCCATATGTGACATTGGTAACATTACCCCTGGTGACTTTAACGAAATGCTGATCCATTATAGTGAGGAGGTAAGTGCTCCAATCAATAACAACTCCTTTCAACACCATCCTGGAAGCTGTAAAAAGCTCTTTGGATAAATAGTGGGATGGTGTTTTGGCAGGCATAAACCTGTCCTGAAGAAACTGACATATCGTCTTCCATACGGGATCAATGATCATAGAAAAGGAAACTCCTGAAGAGTTTATCACCTTCTTAACATTGAGGATTTCCCTTGTCTGCTTCTGCAACAGCTTGAGAATCTCTTCATTAGAGAAGAGCTGACGAGTGGTCACAAAAGGTTCACCTTTGAAGGGTAGAGACAGAGCCTTCCCTAGGCCGCGAGATGTCAAAGTCATAGACATTCCTTGGACTAGTCCTGTCTTCTTGTTGTAAGAGGCCAGGAACTCATCACATAACGACGGATCCTCTGGAAGCAATGGAAAAGGAGTGGCCACAAAAGCAGCAAGGCCCGCCTTCGTGAGGGGCTCAAAAGTAAGTAGGGAAGAGTAATCCCTACTAACTAATGGGACGTACTGGATAGGGGGAGGAGCATGAGAAGGCGCCATTCAGATGGTTACACACACACCACAAACACAGACAATCAAGAAGAATTCCTGCAAAGCAACAGACAAAAACCAAGGATAAGAGAACAACCAAGAAAACGTGACACGACCAACTAACCCCAAGCAAACCACATCCTAGAAAAAATTTGACATGACCTTGAGACAAATGCGACCGAAAGCTTCATGCGATGCATCAGACAAACACCTTGAACCCCGTATCAGGCAATAAAAGAAAAAAAAACTGCATACCGTACCCGTAACCGGATCAAAGACAGGAAACCAAAACAATACCATATCCGATACATATCAAAACTATATCTATGATAAACCAAGACTGGACCATGGAAAACAACGCTAATGACTGCGCATACCCATCCCACCAAATTTATTAAAAAGGGGAAGTAAGTGCAGTGAGGGGGGATTAATTTAATGAAGGGTTCATTTTAATCAATTATTAAAAATGGGTGAATTTTTATTAGGTGATAAACCTTAGCAAGAAAACGGCGGTTCCTTATTATAAATTAAATTACCAATTATTAGGTGAAGCGGTGCAGTTATTCGATTCCCGGACTTCGATTCACGACTGGGTCTCTAAATGCAAGTCATTGATTACAAATTAAGGTGATGTGGAGCGCTTTTTTGCCAGCGCGTGCTCATGTGACGGTTGGTTCATTTTAATTAAAATTTTAAAGTGCCTCTGTAGTGCACGTAGCGCATGCTAAGTGAACGGTTGGTTTATTGTATTTAAAAAGAATGTGTGTATAGCGCGAATGCGTGTGGAAACTGTGGGTGAATAAAGAGTTCATTTTAACAATTAATTTGTGATTAAGGGGGAAATGAAAATAAATAAAGCACATAAAATAAATACCTGGAAGGGGTGTGTATGTAATGCAGGAATGCGCACGGAAGAGTCTCCCAAAAGAAGTGAATCCAGTAAAGGAAAAGTAAAGATCACTGATGAAACAACAAAGACAACACCTTAGCGGATGTGTGGATTTGGCTTGTGTTGGTTGTTTATTTTGATTTTGATTTTGATGTTTGTGTGTTATTATTTTTTTATGTTGTTGTTGTGTTAAGTTGTGATTATGTATGGTTGAAAAAATGGAAAATGAGCAAGGAAGGTGAGGGGAATTTTTTAGAATTTTTTTAGAATTTTTGACTATTTTTAAATGAATTTTTGACATTTATTGGTAATTTGGGGGATTAATTAGGAAATATTTAATTTTCAAAAATTATAGGGTAGGTAATCACCAGCGGACAAACTCCCAAAAGGAATTTTTAGAAATTTTTTTGAATTTTGTTTATGGAAAAATTAATTTAAAAATTAACTAAATCACATAAATCATGTTAATCAGATAAGTCAAGTAGAAATAAGTCAGTTAAGTCTGGTTAGTGTGGGTAAGTCATGATAGTCACAGGAAGTCAAGTCAGGTTAGGTTAGTCAGGTTGGATAAGTCAGTTAAGTCCAGTTAGTAGAAACTAACCTAAAGAGGGTTAAGTAACCTAAGGTGGGTTAGGGTTAGGGTTAGGGGGATGGTAACTATGGTTAGTTACAACTAACCAGGGTGAGTTAACCAACTAACTAGGGTTAGGTAATTAGTGGTTAACTAGAGTTAAGTTAGAGGTTAACCAATGTTAAGTTAATTGTTAACCTAACCTAGGTTAGTTTTAACTTAACTTAGGTTAGTGATTAACTAAGCTTAGGTTAGTGTTAACTACAGGTAGGTTAGTGGCAACCTGGCTGGGAGATGGTGGAGGAGGTGGAGGTGGAGAAGGAGGGGAGGAGGAAATGTGGAGGGCGGCGGCACGGCCGGGGAGCGGCGGCGCGGCGGCGACCGGAGGCTGGAGGGCGGGCGTGGCGTCTACTGGCGGGGCGGCCTGCGACAGAGGCGGCGAAGGCCTGAGGAGGTGGCGACGATCTGCTGGCCACAGGCGGCCAGGGCTGTCAAGATTGTGGGAGAGAAGGAAGGAGTCTCGCTTGAAGCTTTCTTGCTTGCACAATGGGGGAAGACACACAAGGGTGGAGGCTGAAAACAGTTTTCCTCTTCTTAGTTGTGTAAGCCAAAAGAACTCAAGTACAAAGAAATAGAAGAACCCTATATATGGGTCTCAAACCAAACTCAACTAACTAAGGTGGCATACTAACTGAGCCACGAACTAGAGTAGATAAGGATAGCTATCATGTAGCTATTATTCATGGACGGTGTACCAACCGCGTCTGCAACTGACAAGTCGGTGACATAAATACACAACGGTCACCCTGGCGTATCACGAGTGGAGCTCGATATCTCAACACTCCCCCTCAAGCTCAATCCCAATTCCTGCACACCAAGCAGGTCTCTGAACTTGTGCAGCTTCTATGCGCCCAATGCCTTCGTGAATATGTCAGCTACCTGATCCTCTGTGCTGACATAAACTAGATCAATAAGACCTAGTAAAACCCTCTCTCGCACATAGTGATAATGCACCTCAATGTGCTTTGTTCTAGCATGATAGACTGGGTTATTTGCCAAGTGTATACTACTCATGTTGTCACAATAAATGACAACTGGCCCATCTGTAAACTGATGCATATCATAAAGTAGCTTATGCAACCAAGCTACCTCACATGCAGCCATTGCTGCACCCCTGTACTCAGCCTCTGTGCTCGACAAGGCAACTGTAGGCTGTTTCTTGCTGCTCCAAGTGACTGCAGCACTCCCAAAAGAGAACACATATCCACTGGTAGATCGTCTATCAAAAATACTACCAGCCCAATCAGCATCAGTGTATCCATGCAACTGTATCTGAACCCCAGTCTCATAAAATAGTCCATACTGCAATGTGGACTTCACATACCTGAGTATGCGTCTAGCCGCATCCAAATGTGGTTTCCTTGGAGCCTGCATAAACTGACTTACCAATCCAACAGCATAGCTCAAATCTGGCCTGGTAATAGTCATATAAATCAAACTTCCTACTATGCGTCTGTACATAGTAGGGTCTTCTAGAAGCTCACCTGCATCTGTGCTTAGCTTCACATTCTGCTCCAAAGGAACTGAAATAGGCTTACGGCCTGTCATCCCATATTTGGACAGCATGTCCAATCCATACTGCCTCTGCAAGAGCTGTATCCCACTTGGTGATCTAATCACCTCAATGCCCAAGAAATAGCGCAGCTCTCCCAAATCCTTCATCTCAAACTTCTGCTTCAATAGCATTTTCACATGAAGGATATCTTCATCACTGTCACCTGTCATAATCAAATCATCAACATAAATGACAAGTAGCATAATACCTTTCTCTGTTTTTCTCACATAAAGTGAGAAATCTGCCTTGGAAATCTGAAAGCCAATAGTGACAAGATACTGTCCTATCTTGTCAGACCATGCCCTAGGTGCTTGCTTCAAGCCATACAAGGCTTTCTTCAACCTGCAAACAAACTCAGGATGAAGAGCATGCACATAACCTGGCGGCTGCTCCATATATACCTCTTCTTGCAAATCACCATGCAAGAAGGCATTCTTTACATCCATCTGATGTAAAGACCATCCCTTTGATGTAGCCATAGCAATGACTGCTCTTACGGTTGCCATCCTTGCAACCGGACTGAATGTTTCTTCATAGTCAATACCATATGTCTGTGCATACCCCTTGACTACTAATCTTGCCTTGTATCTGTTCACAGAACCATCTGCATTGTGCTTCACCTTATAAACCCACTTACAACCAATTGCATTTTTACCTTTAGGCAAAGGTACCAATTCCCATGTAGCATTAGCTTCCAAGGCATCCATTTCTTCATCCATGGCTTTCTCCCATTTTTCTTTTCCCATGGCTTCCTCAAAAGAAGTGGGTTCTGGTTCCTGTATTACTTTAACCATATATGCATAGTGAATGGCTGTAAATCCATCATATTTCAGCCTATCCACAGGATATCTAGCTCTCGTAGACCTGCGCAAAGTAGGTTCACTCCCAGGTGCTCTCAAAACATCCCTGGTCTTCCTTACTCCAGGTGTAACAATAGAAGGAATACCCAACACATCATCAATGCTCTGTTCTGAGCCACTGGATTCACCATCCACATAAGAGTGACCCGCATTCACATCAAACATGGGCTGATCAACCTTCTCTTTTCCTTTTCGTGATACCTGCATACCACTATCTGCATTACTTTGAGAAGATTCTCCTGATCTCAATCTGCCTGTCCATGGCGAAGAATGTGAACCACTACTAGAGGACGCTCCAGGTCCACTAATATTTTGTGACTGCTGCTGTGAATTTTGTGCAGCATTACCATTTTGTGCATCTACATCATCAATCACATTTACTGGTTTATACCAGCTACTCATCTCATCAAAAAACAACATCTCTGCTCACTGTAAACTTACGAGTAGAAGGGTTATAGCATCTATACCCTTTTTGCTGCAGAGAATAACCAATAAAGATGCACTTCTCAGCTTTTGGATCCAACTTGGATCTCAACTCATCTGGCACATGTACATAGGCAATGCAACAAAAAATTTTCAAATGAGAAATATCTGGTTTCCTACCAGTATACCTCTCCTCTGGAGTCATTCCATGTATTGCTGCAGTGGGAGTCCTGTTCATTATGTAGACTGCTGTAGCAACTACTTCAACCCAATAAAAATCTGGCAAGTCTTTTTCATTTAGCATGGCACGAGATACCTCTCCAATATGCCTATTTTTTCTTTCTGCAATTCCATTTTGTTGTGGGGTATGACTGCATGAATATTGCTGCTTTATGCCATGCTCCTGCAGGAACCTTGCAAACTCATTTGAGAGGTACTCTCCCCCTCCATCTGACCTTAGGCATTTTATCTGCAGGCCTGTTTCTTTTTCAACCATCGCTTTAAGAGTTTTGAAATGCCCAAAAACTTCACTTTTCTTTTTCATAAAATACACCCAAACTTTTCTGCTATAGTCATCAATAAAACTGACAAAATAATGACAGCCTCCAAGAGATGCAGCTTTAGTTGTCCACACATCAGAGTGGATTAATTCCAATGGCTTCTCACTCTTTTGAACATGTCTAGGAAATGGTTTCCTTGCCTGTTTTCCAAACTGACAGGCTTCACATACCTTATGCATTTCTGCAACCTTGAATTTCGGCAAACCTGCAACAATATTTTGGGCCTGCATTGATTTAAGTCGCTGTACATTAACATGACCAATGCGTTTATGCCAGATATCAATATCTGCAACTACACCGGTCCCATGTGTAAACATTGCTGCACTCAATTCAGACATGTCTGCATCCAATGTAAACATTCTGCCCTTCTTCTTTTCTTTTGCTATCACGCGACCTTTATTTTTCATATCCTCAACAAAGCATCCATGAGGATTAAATCTGACCTGCAAGCCCTGCTCAACCATTTGACCAACAGAAACCAGATTCTTGGTGATATTCGGGACATGAAATACATCGGACAGGTATTTCTTTTTCCCATCCTGCATAGACAAAGGAATTTTTCCAATCTGCACAATAGGATGTGCAGTATCATCACCAGTCTCCACAAATCCTGGTTTTTCCATTTTCCTTGCATCCTCCATCCATTCTGCATGACCTGTCATATGGTTTGATGCACCTGAGTCAACATACCATACATCGTTGCTTTCTTCTGCACTTGTCACAGAATTATTCATGTGCTGCACCATAAACAGATGCTCATTTCTGTCATCACCCTGTCTACTAGAGGATGCATAATTTCCTTGTTGCAGTTTTCCATTCATGATGTCATTCTGCTTTTTATAGCAGTCTTTAGCCATATGACCCATTTTACCACAATAGTAGCATTCAACATTACTGTTTGCATTTTGGCCTCTTTGCCATCCACCACGACCTCTTTGGCTCCCCCTGCCTCTAGAGTTACCACGTCCTCCTCCATAGGACTGGTTTTCTTAAGTTTGCTGCATATTCTGATTTCTACTACGACCTCCAAATCGGCCTCCTCTACCTCTGCCTCTACCTCTTCCAGCATTTGAGTAGAAGACAGCTTCTTTTGAAGTTCCTCCTGAAAAAGATGCACCACCATTTCTCTGTTCCTCAGAAATTAGAAGAGCAATCAACTCCTCAAAATCAGGAAATCTTTCACGAACTGAAATGGATGTCCGAAACTATGCATAATCCTTTCCTAGACCATTCAAGGTCACAGAAACTAAATCATCATCTTCCACTGGCGACCCAATGGAAGCAAGTGCATCTGCAATCTTCTTCACCTTCATGTGGTAGTCATTGATGCTCATATTTTCTCTTTGCACATTGTGCAACTCTTGCTTGAGCTGCATTTTCCTGGCTTGCGTATTTGTGCTATACATCTTTGACAGAGTATCCCATGCATTCTTTGGCGTACTTGCATCCTGAATATGCACAATCATAGAGTCTGAAATGCTAATAGACAGCCAGCACATAACTTTCCTGGCTCTCTCATGCCATGCTTTGAATGCCTACATTTGCTGTTGATTGGGAACATCAGGAAGAACTGGTTCTTCTTCATTTCCTGCAACAAATTCCCAATATCCTTTTCCCATAAGGAAATTCGTCATTCTAAACTTCCATGCCTGAAAGTTGTTCTTGTCAAGCTTTTCAGTGACAATCTGTGAAAGAGAATCAGACGCCATTACAGAATACTGCAAGAAATTCTGTCACTGCAAAAAACACAGCTTCACCCTCACAAGGGCAAATCTGCAAAACTGGTGAAAGTGGTATTTGACCACACAGTCACTTCCTAGTGACGATTTTGCATAAACAGGAACCAAGGATGATTCTGAAACTCCCAATGTCTCTGCGCACAAGCATACCATGCAATTTCTATAGTAACTTTTCACCGACCTGTAGAACAGTGGCTGCACAGCATAAAACTGGGCCTTTTCCTGAGTGCGTGCAGAAAACTTCCTGGCTGCACAGCATATACTGCCCTTTTGCTTCACCGCGAAGGGCGTCTCAACCTGAGACAATGCACTCCTGCACTTTCCGGCTGTGCTACCTGCAGAGATCTGCTCCCGAAACAGAAAATGAAAGCAACACTGCTCCTCTTACCAGAACACCGCGAGCTTGGCTTGCTTTCTTGAGCTCCTTACCACGAACAAGGCTCTGATACCATGTCAAGATTGTGGGAGAGAAGGAAGGAGTCTCGCTTGAAGCTTTCTTGCTTGCACAATGGGGGAAGACACACAAGGGTGGAGGCTGAAAACAGTTTTCCTCTTCTTAGTTGTGTAAGCCAAAAGAACTCAAGTACAAAGAAATAGAAGAACCCTATATATGGGTCTCAAACCAAACTCAACTAACTAAGGTGGCATACTAACTGAGCCACGAACTAGAGTAGATAAGGATAGCTATCATGTAGCTATTATTCATGGACGGTGTAGCAACCGCGTCTGCAACTGACAAGTCGGTGATATAAATACACAACGGTCACCCTGGCGTATCACGAGTGGAGCTCGATATCTCAACAAGGGCAGGGGACGGGCGAGCGGCAGGCCAGGGCAGGGGACACAGGGGGCAAGCGGCGGACTCCAGACGGCGGGCGGTGCGTCTCCAGGCGGGCGCCAGGCGGTGGCAATAGGGCAGGAGGGCGTCAACGACCTGCAAGAGGAACGAAGAGGAAGAGAGAGGGGAAGGAGGAGAAGGGGGGAAGGAGGAGAAAGGAGGAGGGTGGGAGGAGCCGGGAGAGGGAGGAAGAAGGGGAAGAAGAAGGGGAAGGAGGAGTAGGAGGAGGGGAGGAGGAGGAGGGAGGAGGAAGGTGGAGGTGAAGATGGAGGGAAGAAGGACAGATACGCAGAGTGGGAGGGAAGGGAGAGAGGAAGGGAAAGGCAGTTAGGAGGGGTGGGGGGTGGAAAGGATGGGAGGGCCGGGTGGATGGCCAGGGGCCCAAGGGGGGTGGGGGGTGCCCAAGAAAAGGGAGGGGTGGAATAGGGTAGGGTAGGGTAGGGGGTGGGCAGGGACAAGGGGTGGCGTATCCCCGTCCCGCGCACGTGCGCGGGGCGGGGTAAAAAAATTTGCCGTGACGGGATTGAAATGGTGCTGGGATGATGGTACGGGTCATGCGGACACGACCGGGGCGCGTGGGGACGCGTAAAATCGAAAAAGGGCGCGTTCACGTGCAAAACGGGCGCACGAATACATGTAAAAATAAAGAAAGATTAATAACTCCCAATCCGGTCGTCAGAACGAAATAGCGTAAAAACAAAAAGTGGGCAGGACGACAGGGGGAAAACAAGGAAAATAAGGGACGAAGGTTCCGGGGGGGGAAAGGGCGGTCACGTGCAAAAAACACAAAAAACGAACCAAAAAACGCAATTAAAAATTAATATCGAAAAATCCATGCAACGGAATGAGGTGCAGAAAAACATAAAACTGTGCAGAAAGATGTGCCTGACAATTCTATCACATCAAAACATAGTTCCGACAGAGATAAGACGTGTTCACATGGGAAAAACCCAAAAAAAACCCTGAAAATGGGATCAGAAATTAATATCGGACAAACCATTCACCGGAATAACATGCAGTAAGAAGGAAAAATATCCGCAGGAAGGAGTGGCACAGGGTTATCACATTAAAACGCAGTTTCAGTGGAAATAGGAGGGGTTCATATGCAAAAAACTCCAAAAATACGCCCGAAAACGCATTGAAAAATTAATAAATAAAAATCGAAAAGTCGAAAGAGGATGGAGGAAAAAGGAAAAAGGTGAGGGAAGGCACAGGGGACACGGCTGTCAAATCAAATTGGAATTCCGATGCAAACAGGGCAGGTTCACATGGAAAAGTGTCAAAAATACGCACGAAAAAGTCTTAAAAAACCGGAAAATTAATAGTGGACAAACCGTGTATCAGAATGATACGCAGTAAGAATGAAAAATATCAGGGGAAAAGTGATTGTCAGGGCTAGGATGTCAGATCATAGTTTCGAAGCAAGAAAAGCGCGTTCACATGGGAAACCGGCTAAATTGCGCAAAATGCTTCATAAATTAATAACTCAAAAACCGTGCACCGGAATAAGGGTAGGTAAAAAGGAAAAATGGTCAGTGCAAAGGGAGGAACAGGGCTATGAGGTTGGATTTTGGACTTCGGTGAACGTAGGGTGCATTCACATGGAAGGACCTCAAAATCAGGGAATGAAGGAAAACTGCAGGGGAACAGCCCCAAGGGTGGGTGGAACATAACCGGATGGGTGGAAAGGGATCCCCATCAGGGTAACAGCAAGGCAAGGCATTCGTGTATGAACAGGTTAAGGCATATGCAGAAAGGTATGCACGGTAGACGCACAGGGACGCGTCCCCACACTTAAGACCTTAACAGATAGGGTTAACCGAGCAACAGGGACCTAGGACCACGCCACAGACCATCCACTAACTTCCCCACACTTAAAACATGAACATCGCTAAGAAACAGAAGTTGTAGGGTTAGAAAAACTTGGCCCGTTTCGTCAAGAATCAAGGTTGAGTGTCGACGGCATGTCCAGTGTGGTTGTCGGCGTTGGAGGGACCAAGGCATCTTTACAGTGCACGTCCTTAATGGCAGGGACCACGCGGCAGTACCCAGGGAGGTAGCTGGTCGAAGGAATCGCAAGAAATTCATCGATGATGAGGGATACTACACTCAACTCACAATCACTCAATTGAAATGAAAGAACAGTCACTCGCCCCATGACTAATATCACTCGAGGAATAAGGGTTGAAACCCATATCTCATACCCGGTTGAGGAATTGACAAGGGGGGAATGGTCCAGAAGGAGTATGCCAGGGTGCACAGTTGATGGTGCATTAGTGCGTCCAACCCGTCTGGCATAAGTGCAAGGAGGAAGGCAAGGGAGCCTTATGGTGCAATGTACAGAACAGGGTGATGTGTCTGGTGTTGCCGGTAAAGACCCATCCCGTGGGTGCACAGGAAAAGTGGAACATACCTGACTCCAAGTGTCGTAACGTCCCTCAAACGCACCTCTCGGTAAGTGATTGAAGAAACTCCAGTCAAACTCAACCCACCCTCTGTCTCACGCTCTATTGATAAATACAGAAGGGCAGCCTTTTCTTGAAACCCATTGATGTAATCCTCACAGTCACTTGTGCAAAGGTTGTATGCCTTGTGCGCATTTGATGGTGCAACAGTGCATCCTACCCTGTGCCGGCATACGGTGCAAGAAGGAAGGCCAGGGAGCCTTACAGTGCAGTGCACAGAACAAATCGTGCATTGTGCATTGAGAGGCCCATCCCGTGTGTGCAACACTTCATTCACACTACTCACCTCTCATTTGATTTGAAGGGAAAAGACTGGTCTCTCACCCCACCCTCTGTCTCGCTCTCTAGTGATAGATACAAGAGGGCAACCTTACTCACTTTCCCATCCGGTTAGGATGAAAGCTCACATCACTCGATTGTTTGTCGATGAAGATCGTGTCATCAGGTGTTGAAGAGGCGTACCCAGGGAGGTAGCCATTAAATCGAACGTTGTATTGAATAGGACATGTCATCTGCTAGAGGACAGTTAGACGCTCTGCAGAAAGACCCAGGACACAGCGTACCAAGGGAGGCAGCTTCGGAATTGGATCCTAGGGATATCAATTAATGAATCCACTTTCTGGACTGCTGGGTGTTACCACCTTTTCCACAGTCAGCTTCTCGCCCAAGGGTGTTTACCACCTTTTCCTGGAATGAGGCCTGCTATGACAGGGAATTGCTTCCTTTTTTCTCATAACAGATTTGTTTTTCTTGTTTTTTTTTTCTTCTTTGTTTTTTTTTTTTCTTATTTTCCCCTATTCCCGAGGGTGTTTCCACCTTTTCTCGAAGAATAGGTCGGCATGACAGGGACCTAAGTCATTTTCTCCCATGACCGATATGTTTTGTTTTTTTTTTCTTCTTTTTTTTTTCAATATTGAGCAAGGGAATGGTAGAAAGACCATTTGTCAGAACCCACCTCGCCACTGTCGCTGGTGGAAAATAGAGGATAAGAGATCAAGGCTGAAAGGGGGTTTTGAGGGGACAGAGGGTTGTGTCCACCTCATCAGAAGTGGCTGAAGAATGGCTATTAGAAGTAGCAGCATAAGAAGTACAGTGCCGCGCCAACGAGGGAAAGAATCAAGTGTCCGTAATTGTCAAGATCCCCAAGGAGGGAAATACTTCTTCAGGCGATATCCATTGATCAAAAAGGGATCATCAAAGGCATCAACGGTCTGCACTTGGACAGAACCATTAGGGTTGACGGCAAGTACCTTATAGGGGCCCATCCACCGCTGTTGGAGCTTGCCAGGAAACTTGCCAAAGCGTGAATCATAGGCTAGAACCAAATCACCTTCTTTGAACTCCTTGTGCTTGATGAAGCTATCATGGTAAGCCTTACGTCGAGCTTGCATGGCTTCCATGCACTGTAGAGCCATCCTACGAATTTCATCCAAACATTCCAGGTGCAGGAGACGGCGTTGCAATGAATCATCGTCCCCCAAACGCTCTTTGATAGCCACTCTCAAAGAGGGTAGTTCTAGTTCAACAGGAAAAACAGCTTCTGTACCATACACCAACTGGAAGGGTGTCTGTCCTGTTGCTGCTTTATGGGAGGTTCTGTACGCCCAGAGAGCCTCTGTAAGTCGATCGTCCCAATCACGACGATGTGCGGCAATTGTTCTTGTCAGAATCGAGCAGAGGATGCGATTGGTGACTTTGACTTGGCCATTGGCTCTGGGGTAATAGGGAGCGGACTTGCGATGGCGGATCTTATACAACTCTGTCAACTCCTCCATGACTTTGTTGAGAAAATGAGTACCTCTGTCACTTACCAGCTCTAAGGGACTGCCAAAACGGGTGATGATATTCTCGTACATGAACAGGGCCACGATGTTACCATCGTCCCGCTTTAGGGCTTTAGCTTCACACCACTTTGTGACATAATCCGTACATACGAGGATGTATCGGTTCTGTTTCCTTCTGGTAGGAGGATCAATCGGACCTACGAAGTCGATGCCCCACTTCTCAAATGGCCTCAAAGGAAGGATAGGTTGTAGTGGCATGGCACTTGTCTTGGTGGGTTTCCCCATTCTTTGACAAGCATCACATCGTTTACAGTAATCATAGGAATCTTTGTGAATTGTAGGCCACCAATATCCTGCTAGCAGAGCCTTCCTAGCTGTAGCTTCTCCTGCAAAGTGACCTCCACATGGCTCGTCATGGCAAGCCTTCAGAACAATCCCAATCTCATTTCCTGCAACACATCTTCGGAGCACTTCATCTTTGCCTTTCTTGTACAGTGCACCACCTAGCAGGGTGTATGGGGCTGATTCTAGCATGAGCTTCTTCCTTTCGCGACTAGAAATACCAGGAGGGTACTGTTGGGTTGCCAGCAGATTGGCAATGTCTGCATACCAGGGAGTGACAGTTTCTACCAAGAACAGGGAAGCATCAGGGAGGTCTGGATCATCCTGCTCCTCGTCTGCAGTTTGTGGGATACACGACAGATGATCAGCCAGAACATGGGAACGACCAGGCTTAGTAATCACCTCAAAGTTGAACTCCTGGAATAAAAGGAGCCATCTCATCATTCGTCCTTTCACATCTGCTTTGTTCATCAAGAAGGACAGGGCCTCATGATCCACATAAAATTTAAAGTGGGTAGATAGGAGGTAGTGGCGAAACTTTTCCAAGGCAAACACCATTGCCAAGCACTCCAGCTCTGTCACTGTATAGTTCCGTTCCCTATCAGTGACTTTTCGGCTTGCGTAATAGATTGGTTGATCCAACTTCGAGGAACCCTTTTGGCAAAGGACAGCACCTAAACCTTCAATTGATGCATCAGTGTGTACATGGAACTCTTTCGTCCAATCAGGAGGTTGCAGAATGGGTGCCTCTATCAGACACTGCTTCAGAGTGTGGAAGGCTTTGTCACATTCTTCCGTCCAAGTAAACTATGCATCTTTCCTCAGAAGCTTGTGCAAGGAAGTTGCCTTTGTCGCAAAATGGGCTATAAACCTTCTGTAGTAACCCACATGGCCTAGGAATCCCCTCAACTGTTTGAGGTTGGTGGGTGCTGCCAGAGCTGCGATCTTTTCGATCTTTGCAGGGTCTGTTGATATCCCTTATGCAGAGACAATGTGGCCCAACAGGACTCCAGAAGAAACCCCAAAGATGCATTTGTCGGGGTTGAGGGAAATCCCATACTCCCGGCATCGGTCAAAGCATTGTTCCAGGTGTTCCCAGTGTTCACGGATCAAACTATAGACACAGAAGTCATCCAAATATACCTCAATAAAATCGTGCAGATGATTTTGAAATGCGGCCATCATGACTCGTTGGAAAGTAGCAGGGGCATTGCAGAGCCCAAATGGCATCACTCGGTAAGCGTAGGTCCCCCATTCTGTGGTGAAGGTTGTTTTGGATTGGTCTTCCGCAATTTGGACTTGGTTATATTCGCTGAATCCATCCAGAAGAGAATAAAGTTCATGTCCTGCCACTGTGTCCAATAGTTGGTCTGTGAAAGGGATAGGAAAGCGATCCTTCTTTGTCTTGGAATTAAGCTTTCGGAAATCCACACATATGCGCAATTTGCCATTCTTCTTGGGTACAACCACAATGGGTGAAACCCATTCACTATTTGCCACTGGATAGATGAACTCAGCTTCCAAAAGCTTCAGCAGCTCCGCTTTCACCAATGTGGAATAATTTGGGTTCATTCGCCTCTGTCGTTGCCGTACTGGCTTGGCATCATGCTCCAAGTCAATATGATGTTGACATATTGTGGGATCAATCCCCTTTAGGTCTTTGTAGGACCACGCAAACACGTCCAAATTTTCTTTCAACAAGTTGTACAAGGTTGACAACTCCTCTTCTGGGAGACTGCTACCCACCTTCAAGTGGCGTTCAATGCCTTCTGCATCCACAAAGGTTAACTGCCTTTCACCTTCTACTTCACGGATGAAGGTTCCACGGACTGCTTTTGGATACAGATCCGACTCCTTCAAGGGAGTGATGTCCTCTTCTGATGTCCCACTAGAACCAACTTCTTCTTTTGGTGGAGACTTAGGTTGCTCCTTGAGATGTTGAAATGGGATAAGAGACGTTTCGGGTTTGGTTTCAAAATTAATTACCTCTTGGCTTGAAGACTCATCTTCTGATGATGACACATCCAGGAACGTCACATAACAGGGACCCTCTGATGCCTGTTGGGCTTGTGGGACTAGTGCTTATTGGCACGGTGCATCATCATCATCTTTCTTCGGCAAGGATGGGTTAGGACGGCAAGAGCCACTCTTGAAAGACGGCTTGTTCTTCTTAATCCATTTCTTATAAAGATTTTGCATATGAGAAGATCCATTTACCAAACCAAATGGTATCATCGCCATTCTATCCCATAGCATGAGCTCATCGGCTTCTGATGCTTCTGGAACTTCTTCCTCAAATGTATCCTCTTCAGGTGGGATAGACCCTTCCATTTCTTCATAATCTTCTTCGTCCATATCATATCCATCCTCTTCTGTCTCTGTCTCTGTCTCTACGTCTGCTTCTGCTTCTGCTTCTGCTTCTGTCTCTGTAGGAGCTCTGTAACAGAAGAACAGATTCTCTGTTTCCTCTCCTGCCTCTGTCTTTGTTTCTGCTATGGCCATGTAACAGGGAGAGCAGTACATCCATGCTTTGATCTCACTGTCAGAAGTGATTTCAGAAGTCATTTCTGGTTCATGCAGGAAGTATTCACCCATTGATAGTGGCTTTGCCTCTTTTGGAAGTCGGCTTACAGTATCCACTGTTAAGGAATGTGCCACTGTTTTCTTGGGAAGGATCTGTTTGACAGCATCTTTGTCTGCTGACGTTCCATCTGTAGCCTCATTTGGGGAGTCAGAAGATAATTCCAAGGAGGTGGATCCATGTCCTTTTTGAGAACCATACAGTTTTAGCACCACTTTGTTGGGTCCTCTACCCAAGGTCAAAGTTCCTTTGAACCAATCCATCCTTGCTCGGGCTTCAAAAAGCCATGGTCTGCCTAGTAACAGAGGGTAGGATGTACCATAAGAGTTTGGCTTCACCACCAGATAGGTTAGCCAATAATCTTTTCCAGCCACTGTAGTCTTCACATATGGAAGAATGCCCAAAGGCTTGATTCTACTCTGATCCGCCAGTCTGATGAGCCATTGGGTGGGTTGCACACCTTGTAGGCCTAGATCCTTCATTGTCACATCCGTCATAATGTTTACTGATGAACCACCATCAATCAGTGCGTTTGCAATGAAGCAGCCTTCTATCCACACACCAGTCTCTGGAGTACCTGGATCTAGGAAGGTGTTAGCTACATCCACTTCTTTTACAGGCTCTGGAGCCTTGTTGGACTTTGTTGCTGTTGAGGGAGCAATCCTTAAGCCACGTCTTCTTGTCAGTATACTTTTGAATCTTTTCCGGCAACTGGGAGACAACATCAATAATTGTCGGAATGTAAGGTTTGGTTTAAAGGTATCTAGATCTCTAACTAGATCATATTCCTTAATAGGATCCACTGGCTTCTCTAACCGGTTAGGGAATGGGGCAACACCCATTTTCATTTTCCCTCTTACTTCCAACAGAGGAATTACAGGAACTTCTTCTGCCACTTGTGGCACTTCCTCCTCTTCTGTCTCCTGGACATCTGGTCCTGCCTCTGTAACTGTCTCTGTAACTCTCTGTGGCACTATAGGGCTCTGTACGGCACTGTTAGGCTTTGTTCTGTTCTATTCTTCTGGTGGAAGATTGAACTTCACTGTTCTGGCAGGAGGGTTATTTTCTTTCTGGATAGGTGGTTCCTTCTGCTTTGCACGCGTGATGGCAGCAACTTCCAATTCCACTAAATTGGAGGTAGGCTCTTGGGCCTTGGCTAGACTATCAGTAGCACTGTTTTTCACTGGGGCTGGGCTTGGACAGTCTTTTGCAGTGTGGCCTTCTCCTTTGCATCGACTACATAAGGGCTTGTAATCCACTGACCTTCGAGGATTTGGACAATTTGGTGAAATGTGTCCCTTTTCTCCGCATCTATAACACTCCACTTCTGATCTCTGACCACCGCCAGACTGTCTTCCTCTGTAACTTTGAGAGGGAAATCTTCTGGGTCCGAAATTAGGACCAAACTCTCTAGGCTTGGGTCCAATATCTTGTGTTGTCATTTTGGATTCCAGCAAGTTAAATCTTGCGTCTTCTTCCTTTCTTCTCCTATCATGCATCTCCTTAAGAGAGCAAATGTCTTCTGTATGGTTCTTCCGCAAACAGTAGGAACAGAAGGCTCCAGGAATGGTTGGTTTTCGTGTACATTCAGTGGCTAAATGGCCTGCTTGATGACACTTTCCACACCAAGTATTTGACCGCATCACATCTCTTCCTGCTCCTGCAACGTTGGATATGCTAGCGGTATTCACTTTCAACGTCTGTAGTTGCTCTGTAATCACATCCATCAACTCCTTTTTTATGTTTGCAACTGAATTGGATAAATAATCCTTCAAGTTTTCTCCTCCGGACGTACTGGCAGGAGGGTTTTGAGGAGTTTCTGTAATCACTGCATAAACTGGTTGGGCTGGTACAGAGGAGTCTCTGTTCTGGTTCTGATTCAAAGCTCCTGTTTGAACTGTTGGCTGTTGACTCCAGTTGGTAGGGTTCCACTGTTGCTGCTGATTTGGCATTGAGGAAATTGGTTGGGACCATTGTTGTTGTGGTTGAACCACCATTTGAGGCATGGATTGTGGCCACTGTGGATTTGGTGCATAGTACTGTGATACTGGGGGCATCTGTTGGTAGGGATAGGAAACAGTCCCTGGAACTGCATTTTGTGGGTACATCATTCCTGGCATCAGAGGGGGTAGGACTCCTCTTCCTGTATTCATTGCTAGTCTAGCTTCCACTTCATCATACAGTCTTGCACCTTCTGTTGCAGCTTGCAGGGTGGCTGGTCTTTGTAGCTCCACAAACTTACGAACTTCTGGTTGTAATCCTCTGAGAAACACCCCCTTCTGAATGCCATCATCTAGATTATGGTTAGTCCATCTCTTCAGGATGGATTCCATTCTTGAGACATAAGCTTCCACTCTTTCTCCAGAGGACTGACTTAGGTTCATAAATTCCTCTCTCATCCGCTCTTCAAAACCTTCATGCCTGAATTTAGTGAGGAAGGCCAACTTCAGGTCGTCCCATGTGCCAAAAGTTCCTGCTGCTTGTCTCTCATACCACTGAAACGCCACACCCTTAAAAGTGGTGGGGAATATCGCTAACCAATGCTCAGGGGTTCTGGCATTGTTAGCCACACACGCTACCATAAACTCTGCTACATGAAGATCGGGGTCTTCATTGTACTCTCCCTTAAAAACTGGTAATGGGACTACATTCGCTGGCCTGTCATCAATATTTCCAGGACGGATCTGGCTTGGAAGTGGACCTCTAGCAGGAGGAAGGGCTTGATGTGCCATTGGGACTTTTGTAAAGAGTTCCGCAAGGGCGTCAAAGGCGGCTTCTGCTACTAGCTCGTTCTCAGCCTTGATTTTTACTTTCTCTCTTCTCACGTACCTCTGGACTCGTTCTAACGCTTGCCTTTTTATTGCGTCATTCATCAGGGGGTTGGCTCCACTATGTTGTTAGTGCTCCACAGAGGGTTAACAGAAGGCTTCAGTCTCTGGAGGACTCTCTTGCCAACATTTCTTCTACTTTTTTCCTTTCAATGTCCCTGAATTTTGCTTTCATGCCACTACACAGGGGAAGGTATTCGGTTCTGAAGGTGTCAAAATGCATACGTCTGAGCATTGTGGTGGTGCCATCATCATAGTAATGCCAGCTTCTGATGGTTTCAACAGTGTATGTTGTGAAAAACACTCTGTCTACCAGCTTCCAGTGGGTTGCTAATTGAACAAACAGAAGATTATCAGTACACCAAGCATCCCATGTATCTTGCTGTTGAGCGTCCACGAACAAATTCCAACTTTTTTCCTTCTTGTCTTTGTGAACCTCTACAGACCAAGACTCCTGAAGCTTCTTCACAATCTCCCACTTGATGTTGTCTGGAAACTTCTCAATGCATGCCAAATCTTCCATGGATGGTCATTCTCTCTGTTTCTGCTCTTCAGTTTATTCCCAAACAGTTTGCCACCAAGATGCAAGTTTCTGCTGCTTCAATAGGAAGAGGAAACTGTCCACCACATAGAGCATGCATCATGATGGTGATGTGTTTCCGCCATTGTGGGATGAACTTTTTGTGGAAAGTGGCTTTGATTATGAGAAATTCCAACTCTTCATTGGAAGAAGGAATTTTACAAACATCCATTGAATTCTTCTCTTCTTGGCAATGCCATGTCCTTCATTTTCAGCCTCTTCTGGTGCTTGTTGATGGCAAGTTTCCCCGGCTGCGCACCAAAAACATGGAGCCCCAAGAGGAACACCAAGAAAAAGGGAATTCTCTTGCAAGAAAATCTATCTTGTAACATCAAAAATCTTGTTTATCATGTTTCATATGATCATAATGAAGAAAAGAACACCAGGCACAACAAATCTTCATGCAGCATCATGTAGATCTCCCACGGATTTTAATAGAATCAACCATATTCTTCAATATCTTCACAAAATCCATCAATAGAACAAAGAAAACAAAGAAGTACACCATCTTGAAATGGAAATACATCACATAGTATTCATCTTTAATATCTTCATAGTCTTCTCTCTCAATCTCTCATATACAATCACTCTGTTTCAGTAGAATTGGCTATCTCTGACTCTCTCTCTCTCACTCTATCAATAATATATCATATCCTCACTACAATCTCTCTAAAATTACTCTCAATAATCCTTCTTAGGTCGTGGATACCCCTCCCAAGAGGTATGTCTGATATGAAGAGTCACCAGAGCCACTACAGTGTCTTTTCATAGCTCTCTACTGTCACTTCACTCTAGTCTTTACTTGAATCTTCAGCAGCTACATCTTCCACTTCCTTCAGCTCTTTTGCACTTGTATTCACCTCTTTCCAAGGCTAGAAAACTTTCCCAAATTCACACATACATTCCACAGAACACTTACAGAAGCATACAGAACAGTACCAGAACAGTCTACAGAACTGTACCAGAACAGAACAGAAACAGAACAGAAGCAGAAGCTCTACAGAAGACCTACACAAGGTTATCAAAACCTCATGACTCATTCTCAAATCATTCCAAACTCTCACAAACCATTCAATAAACTTTCACAAAATCTCAATCTTCATCAATCAATACTCCATCCCTCTTTACAGAAGACAATCAGAACAAAACAGAGCAAAACAGAGCAAAACAGAAGGTATAGAGAACCTATCAGAACATCACAGAACCACCAACAAACATCATGAACTTCCAAAACACAATCAATATCATCCAAAACACTCTCAAACCACTTCCAAACCAATCAATCATCCCATAAAATCAACCATTCAGCTCTCAAAAACAACAAAAATCAGCCAAAAAACAAATCATTTCAACACTCAACAAGTGGCTACAGTCCTTGTCAATCCAGGAAAAATGTCAGATTATGATTCTTGGGTCTTTTTGCTTGAGATCTTCTCTATTTAATGATTTTAGACTTCTTCAACTCCAATTTGTGAGAAATCAGAAAGTTTTTAAATTAAATTTGGGATATCCTAATTCATACTCACATCATAATCAACAATGACTTCGAGAGCATCCATACCACATGATAATGCTGACTATGTTACAGCAACATCTTGACAATCGCGTATCCCTTTTCTTCCATCGTCCTACCCATCATGCAATAAAATCTCAACAAATATACATTCACTATGACTATCCTACACATAATTGGTGGCTCTAGTATCTTAACAATGGGGTATTCCTTTTCTACCATGAACCTACCCATCATACCATACATTTTCAACATGTATACCTTTACTACACATATCATGCATCACTTTTCTACCATGGTTCTACCCATCATGAAATAAATTCTCAATACTCATACATTCATTGTGATTGTCCTGCACATCATCAAAGGATGTGATATCTTGACGATCATACATCCCTTTTTTTCCATGGTTCTATCCATCATGCATTTTTTTAAAAACTAGGGATACCTTCACTTTGAGTATCATGCATCCTATTTTGCCATGGTTTTCTTATCATATAATACATTTTCAATGTACATACCTTCACTGCCACTATTGTGCATATCATCAATGGGGTTGTAACATTTTGATAGTGCATCTTTTTTTTGCCATGGTCTCAGCCATCATGAAATACATTTTTAGTAAGCTTGCCTTCACTGTGACTATCATGCATAGCATTAATGAACTAGCTACCATGCAATCATTCTACAACATCCAAGTGCTCATTACCATGATCTTGTATATCATAAGTTGTGTGGCTCTCATGGTTTAAGTCTAAATCTATCTCTATATGATTTCCACCTCCATCATGATCAACAACATTATCTACCATTTTATTACTAGCATACATAGTATTTTGAACATCACTTTTGCAAGCATTACCACCTATTACATGCTTTGAATACATCCCACCCACCACTGCATGTGCCATAGTCTCAATAGTGAACATTTCATCTAAACTTTATTTTGCATCTATAGAGCCGAAAATCTTTCTTCCTTGACAATATATAAGCCACACGAGACAAAGCAATAGACACTGAATTCCACATCCAATAAACCAATTTTAAATCAATACAATGCTTGAGATGAAAGAAAAATATGAAAATTTAGAGAACTAAAATTTAAATACAATATAACATTCAAGACAAAGGAATAATGTAAAAATTTAGAGAAATAAAAGTAACATAATGTGAAAATTGAATACAACTAAGGACAAATTTTATATTAGAGAGTAGTGGTCCAAGCATCACAAAGTGAATGATAGTGCATATAAATTATACAATACAAATTAGTGATTTCCAAGCTACAAAATACAAGTTGACACAAAAAGTGTGCACTAAGGTTTCTAGGATTTTAGGAGGCAACACCATGTGTAGAGATGTGGTTCTTCTTTCCAATGAACTTTTGAGCTTTTCTTCACTTCTTTTGAATCAGTACTAGAGCCTACATCCATCCATCAAAATTCTCAAACAATTGTAATTGAATAGTCACCTTTCATTGCTATTAAGAAAGAAGGAATAACCTTCCTTGTGCTTCCTCTTACTGACCTCCACAAATAACTTTAGAGGGCATTCCAAATCATCAATATCTCCAGTATTTCTATCTTCCACTCAATCATTTTCAAGGTCATGGATGCTAATTTATCAAAAACATTAATGAGAAGCAACAAAACCAAGGTTTGGTTGTGCAAGCAAGTACACTTAACACGTTATTACCTTATGAAATTAGTAGCTTCAAGGAAAAGGCATTTCCTCTACTAGGCAACATTACATTGCTTAAATGGCCTTATTTATCTCAATTTTCAGCCTTTGACATGGGAGTTGTGTTTATAAAGCTCCCCAATGTTTGATCCTCATATACAAAAACTAATTTATTTTGAATGTCCTTCAAGTTCTCATTAACATCTAACTTCGTGGCACAATATATAGATGCAACTTGGGAGAAGTGGAAATTTGCCAACAACAAATCATTTATTTGTGTATACAAGATCATGATGATAATTCAAGTGGAAAATTTAATTATGTCACCTTTCATACGATAATATTTTTTCCCAAGAGAGAGGATTTTTGGAGCCTGATTTAATGTGAACAAGTGCTCGAGAGAGGCGTTAAAGACCAATTTTTCATAGAAAATGGAATGAGTGCGGATCGATGACCTGGAGTTTCATAGATAGAGTTTGATGCCAAGAATGCAATGCAAGTCTCAGTTCGCTGATTGGAGTCCATTTGAAACCCCATTTAATCCTTGCAATGTTTCACATTATAAAGCAACTATGTGATTCGAGAGCCGGAAAGTGCACGATGAAGGCCAGCTTGATAGATTTTGACATTGTGAAGCTGTCTGTCCAATTTGTTTGGGCCTTCGTTTGGCAAAAAGCCACTTGCATGCAATGTGAAAATCTAAAATTTGAGCTAGAAACTTTAATGATTAAGCCTTAATGACTTAGTTAAGAGGCAAAAAGCCCAAAAAACACCATATTGGGGAATACGGGAATTTCCCATAAGTTTGGAACACATGGTCAAATCTTTGGATTTGTCATGACTTGAACACTATAACTCCAAATTGAGCGGTCTATAGCTCAATAGATTCCATTTTTCAAGCGTTTTCCAATGATAGGTTACACCATAAAGTTTTGAGAAACTTATGGGCATGTTATCCGGGTGCCACCTTTTTAGTATTCAAAAAATGGAAATTGGGAGATTCCCAAACTCACTAATATTGTGTTAAAAACTAAATGACATGGTGTTTGGGGGTGGGATTTGGCAACTGTTGACATCAAGAGGAATGGAGAGAGGGCAACAAGATGAACAATTTCCACTCTTCCAATCATGTAAATTCGCATAGGAAATGATGGACTAAATGGAAAGTTTAAATTCTAGGCTTTCTCTCTCCTCTCTCCTCTCTCCTCTCTTGTCTTGTGTATTTCCTTGGTTGATTCTATGAGAGAAGGGGGTGGACTAAGATGCAAGATTTTGATTGTGGGGGTTATGTTAAAGCATGAAGGAGCATAGATCGAGGTTGGAAGAAGCATCATCATGCAATTGTTGGGAAGCGTCAATAGGCCTCCAATCACAAGATACATATGATATAAGGCACGATTCTATGAGTAACTCATAAATTTAACAGTTTTAAGATAAATTCTGTTGGGCAAATGATTGGAAAGAGTAGTATTTCGTTGCCAATGCTATGATCTATCATAAATGTTAAATAAATCAAGAAAAATCAATCATCTAATAATTTTTTTATAAACACACAAAACCCGCAATATTGCGACTTAAAGAAAAATCATGAGTTTTGGGGGTTTTGTTGTGTATATGGTATTCACATGGGATGAAATGTGATAGACAAATAATTCTCAACAATTTTGATCGGTCCAAATTAGTAAATAAAAAAAACTAAGATTTATCAACAACTAAATAGAGAAAATAGAAAAAAAATAAGTTTTCTACATCCAAAAAATAGAAAAAATCACAGTTGTATTTGTGAATGCATGATAAGGCTGAGCCCTAAGGTTTAGCCTTAGTTCATCCCTATCTTTATGCTAAAGTGGGTATTTACTATATTTATAAAGGAAAATTACATTAAAAATACTCTCTAAACCTACCACCAAAATGCATAACCTTAAGAAGTAGGGAGAAGTGGGGGTGTTAAGTGTTGATAATACATTGAATTCTAATGTTTTTTCTGATGCATAGCACATATAAGACACTTTTTAAAGTTAAGAGGGTCTAGTAGCACAAGCATGCTTGCTGCTAGCCCTAGGCAACACAATAATCTCGTTTAGAGTAAAGACATAAAAAGAAATATTTTTACAAGTTCACAATGCTAGTTTGTTAATGAAGAAATGTTTGACACTATAAATCATACACAATTGCATTGTATGAAACATATGATATCATCCTAGATGCACAACAATTGTTTTTCCAAACAATGACCTATGTTGAGGAGCTGAGGTACCCTAACCTATAACGTTAGTGGTTGGTTTCCTTTGGGGAGTATTTAGTAAGGAATATATTACATCTCCTGGAATAACTAATTAAAATAGAGGATTATATGTTGTACGTGCTTTATGTGTTCATGGTGCATCTTGGGGCTAATCCTCGAGGTATAGGAGAGTCGTAGTGGGACCATGAAATCAGCCAAGGGGCACTCCCTTTATCTGTGCTTATGTAGTATATTACACTGATATGTGCAGGGACTCCCTCTAAGGAGTGTGGGAAGGGTGATCAGTGGGATTACAATCCATACAAACAATAGGGACTAGTTTATTAGCATATGCCAAAAGGTAGTGAAATAGATTCAAAAGATTATCAAGCTGATCTTCAAAAGCAAGAAAGAGCTGAATGGGCTCAAAGGTGGGCTGAAATTATTACGAGATATTCTCTACAAATGAGTGATCCGATATCCCTACAAGGGAGGGGTTTTAGTAACCCTAGCCCCATGCATAGTTGGTTAAGAGGAGGAGGAAGTTCTAGTACTTCCCCTCTCCTAGTTAGCCAGCCCACTTCGAGTGGGGTTATAGTTCCCATTGTTCAAAATCCTTTAGCAAATCTGATTGTGCAAAAATGCCAAACTTGCCAACCAGAGAAAGATACAGAACTTCATATTAATGAATTCCAAAAGTTAATGTTTAACTATCAAATCCAAGATGAAGGACACATGATTGTGTTCTTTAATATGACTCTGAAAGGAAAAGGTGCAATATGGTATCACAACCTAGAGGTTGGAACCCTAACTATGATTGATGTATTTTTGCGGCCTTCCAAAGAGAGAGTTTTCCCCTGAAAGGGGAGGTCATTAGTAGTGACTACATGTTCTCAATGTAACACGCCAAGAACCTCACGAGAATGTTCGAGGCTATGACAATAAACTAAAGTATTTTGTAAGTTGGAAACCTATATTCTTATTCCAGCTGCTACTCAGTTGCAATACTTTTTGCATGGGCTAGAATTTAATATTTAGGTGCAGTTGAGTAGTGTTGCTCTTGTCGACATTAATATGGCTATTACAGAGTAGAGAAGGTAGAGTCCCAATTACAAGGTGTCCTATACCTCTAAGGAAAACTGGAATCCAAGTCTAGGTGTTGGAAATAATTTAGCATTGACAAATGGAGGTCAAAGGATGGCCATGAGTACTTCCAATGGGAGGGGAATCATGATTCAAATACTATCCATGTTGCCAGCTCATGCCAGTGTAACCATGCCTATGGCCAATCATAGCTCTACCAAGTGTTGAAGGCCAAACAATAAACTCTAATGTTGTTCCAGGGAATCAACAGCAAATTCCTAATCAAGTGGTTAGGCCAATGGAACAACAAGTAGATAATCACGACTATGAGTCAAGTGCCTTGAATGTCCTTATTGGGGAAGTTAAGGATATGATGACGCACTATACTGACATGATCACTAAACAATATAGGAAAATAGCTATTAATGTCAATTTCCTTAAGTAGCAGAATTTGATAGAGAGTCAATGCCTTGAAGAGGGTGCCCCCTCAAGATTCAGTTGTAAGTGTTGTAGCAGCCAACATTTTCCTAGGGATTGTCCAAATGTTAAATGTGACATATGTGGAAAGCTGACCATCTAGCTAGAACCTCTTGGAGCAAGATTATCTCTCTCTAGCAAGGAAGTAAATAGCCAGGTCCGATCAACCATCAACTACAAGGAAATAATCTCCAGCAAGATAAGGGACCAAAATAAATATTGCAAAGAGGGACAGCTATTATAGAGGAGTTTCCTAGTGGCAGTGGAGTTATCCTTATTGAAGTTGTCTGTGTCACAAGGGCACTGAAGCTTCTAATTTATGGGTCATTACAAGAGGTTAAAATGGTAAAGAACGTGGCAAAGACAATGTAAAACTTGTCGAGGGAAGTCCTAAGCAAGATGATAGGGGGACACAAGTCCTTAATCCCGATATGGAAGTTGGACCTCTAAAAGCCATTGATGGTAAAGCTGACCCCAAGAAGGATAAGAAATTTCCAAAGAAGAAGGCAAAATCTAAGAAAGAGGCACTAAATCCTATTCAAAGACCAAAGGAGAGAATAGTCTAGCAGGAAAAGAGAGCTCTTGTTAGCTATCATGAATTTGATTTAGCGAGTTCTCTTTGCGAAGTTAAGCTAGATGTAAACCTCTTGTAGTTGATTAAATTGTCTCTAGGAGTGCATAAGAAACTTAAAAAGATTTTGTGCATGGGATATATCATGGAGCCCTTGGGAATAGCACGGGTAGGAGATGATTGGTTTGAGCATGTTGAAAAGCATTGTCCAAGGGTAATAGCATATGTTGATGGCATATTAGTGGATCATGCTATTGTGGATATAGGATCCTCCATCAACATTATGAGTTTGGAATTGATGGAGAGGCTAGGGTTAGAAATTTAAAAAAATGCCTCCATGATTCTCCAAATGGCTAATGATAGTTTAAGACAACATGAAGGTCGCATCACTAAAGTCCACGTGACCATTTCCAATGTGGAATGCATTTTGGACTTTAGGATGATTAGGTTTGCGGGGCGGCCTAGCTATCAAGTATTACTAGGCAGGCCATGGATTTTACAAGCAAATTGTCAGATTGATATACCCATTGATCAGTTGATCTTTGGTAGAGATGCTAGATGTGTAGTAGTAGATGCCTACTCTGAATCTCCTCAAAGTGAGAGAGTTCCTTTATCCTCTATAGAGATAGATACATTAGAGAATGTAGCTAGTAATGAGATGTCATTAGGTAACAAATCCAATGAGGGATCCACTACAGAGAATATCTATCAAGTAACTTTGAATGAGCCAATAGGCTTAGGGTAGGGATAAGAAATGCAAACGTAATTGAGTCAGACCTTGGGACCATGAATGATTCATGGCTAGTTAAATTAGGGTCTATGCTCACTTTAGAAGAAAGGAATGACTATGCATCCTTGATTCAAGAATTCCACGACATCTTTGCTTGGAGTTATGAAGAGTTGGTAGGTATTCCTCCTAGCCTAGCTATTCATACCATTCCCCTAAAGGAAGGTAGTTGCCATGTGTGATAAAAAGTAAGGTGTATGCCTTTCGAATTAAGGGACACTATTCAAGGAATTGAAAAAACTATAAAAAGATGGCATGATATTTCTAGTATAACACACAGAGTGCTATTCACCACTCATTATCAGGAGGAAGAATAATAATCATATTAATCTTTGCATAGATTTTAATAAGTTTAATAAGTAGACGGTTAAGGATTACTATCCATTACCATTCATTGATAAGATTTAGATCAATTAGTGGGTAGAAAAATTTATTCATTTATGGATTGCTTTGTGGGATACAACCAAATGGCCATTACTGAGGAAGACAAGATGAAATGTCATTTATCATTTTCTTCGGTACCTTTGTGTATCATGTGATGGCTGTGCATCGGTCTTGGAAATATATAGCTAATAAGACTTTTGGTGAAATTTTCCCAAAGGAGTTAAAAGTTTTCATTGATGATCTAGGGGCAGCCACCACAAGGGAAAGAAAACTGATTATTTTAGGGAAATGTTGTTAGCATTGCAGACAATTCTGCATTGCTCTTAATCTAGGAAAGTGCATCTTTGGGGTGCCCTATGGGTTGTTATTGGGCCATGTGGTTAGCTCAGTTGGTATTGCAATTGACCTTGAAAAGATAAATTTCATAGTCACTATGAGCATGCCACACACTTCAAAAGAGGTACATAGCTTTCTGTCATCAATGGTGGGGTATTATCAAAGTTTTATCAATGTGTTGGCAGAATGAACATTGCCATTGACAAACTTGTTATCCTTTAATTGTCTATTTAATTGGGCAAATCTTGTCAAGTATCTTTTGATGATGTGAAGCATGAACTAGCAAAAGTGTCAATCCTAAAAGCACCCAAAAGAGGCAAGACCTTTTATATACTTTTATCACCAGCAATGCATAGTATTAGCTGCTTTTTAGTCCCAATTTGGGAAGAGAAATGATATCATCCAATATCCTTTGCTAGCCAAAATTTGGAATGGTTTCTATGACAAGGAAATTTAGGCACTATATTCTCTACGAGAAGGTGGTATTTTTCACAAAGGTAGAGGGACTTAGACTATTGATGAGCAAGTTACAACTGCTTGACCATTTATAGCGAAGTGGTTAATCACTTTGTAGGAGTTCGATTATGAGATTGGGATTAAGCCACCGAAACTACAAGGCATTATGGAATGTCTTATGGATTTTGGGAAGCCAAAGGAAATTCTGACTTAAGGAAGTGACATCAAAGGTTTATTCAAAATCGATACAGCTTTCATCCCTTTTCCTGGTATGTAGTTATAATGCATTGGCTATCTACAAGAGAGGTTGGGTTGTGCTATTAAAGTCTGAGAAGAGAAAGATTAAGTAGCAAGCACTATGCTTTTTAATTATAGTGGGTGTTTTATATCAGAAAGGTCTCAATGAAATTTATCGCCGATGTGTAGTATCTGATGTAGAACCATTTATTCTTGAGGAATGTCATGATTAAGTCAAACTTACTGATGCCAGGAGGCATATTCCATGGTGGATTCCGTGAGGTTTTGCAGTGGATTTTGTAAAATTTTATTATTACCGGGGCTCATACACAAAGTGGATTCTTTGTGCAAAAAGTCAATGGGGACGCCTATCCTTTTTAGGTGTTTTGTTAATTTAATGTGTAGGTGGGTGATTCCATAGCAGGCGATTCCGCAAAATACATATTTAAATTAATAAACATTTATGAGTTTAGAGTGTGCAATCGTAATAAATTAAGGTTAGGATTAATTTCTAACCAATTTATTTTTGTAGTTGAAGACTGCTAGGTATTCACTTTTGTCGGCTTAATTGTATTATTTTTCTAACAATTGTGGATGCTTCAGTCGATGTGTAGAGCAAGCAGCGGTGGCATTGGAAAGCATTGGAGGATAGTGTGTATTCAAATTATCATCAATTTTTTATGGGCGCGTATCTTAGGCATGGCGCCTATATTTTTTTGCCCTTATTTATTAAATCGCTTGATATTTGTTTATTATTTTTGTATGCACATGGATGTATGATTTAAATACTTGTATTGGACATTGTATTTGGGTACCGCATGACTTCTTGGGCACCCAATAGCTTTACTTCTTTAGTGGCACAAAAGCAAACAAAAAAGCTAAAGCAAGCTATTTTGTAAATTGGGCTATTATTTGAGCTTGAAGATGAATAATATATTAAATACATGCTTTGTGGAGCGCTCACACAAGGCTTGGGGGGAGATTGCACCCAATTGGTCTCTTGTTCATGTCGTGCAATCTTTCTTCATTGGTTTTTGTGTAAAAAGTAGAGTTTTTTTGTTCTTGGGGACCTTCTGACGCTCACTACGCATGCATACCGCAATCGATCTGTGCACTAGTGGTATCAGAGCGAAGCTGAGATCAAGAGCTTCCAATCGCTTACCATCTTGCGCGAAGGCAGAGCTCCTGGAACGATTGAGATCTATAGTCCTCTCGTGGCAAAGGGTTGATACCAGCGTGTTCGTGGCAGTCAAGAAACCCCTTTTGTACCCTCTGATTGCGAAGGACCTCTCTCAATAGGCGAAGGATCGGCGGCAAAGCTTCTTCATCAAGTCATGGAATATAGAGATAAGAAATCCTCCATAGCTCAAAGCTTTCAAAGCTTTAAGACTAAGCTTATTAAGCTTTACAATAATCTTATTTAAAAGCTTTATAAAACAAATTTCTGCACCTACGGCAGCAGTATGAACTGCCCGTCGACGCTGGCAAAAAGCCACTGAGGTCCTCAAAATCATGATTAGTTTTAACCACTAAAGATTCCAAGTATTTCAAGTCTTCTTAGCAATCCAAATCACAAAGATCGTTAAAGTCTTCTTCAACCATTACCATAGCGGTAGTTCCTACTCAGAAGCACATGAATCAGTTTACTACTTCTTGGAAGCCCCTGTTCACACTTGCAGTCTTGCTGAACCAGTTTAAGCAAAAACAGAAGCTCACACGCAGACAATACGCAGTCTTTATGCAACACTATTTTCTTGGAAGACGGTTGTGACAACGAATACCGCAATCATAAAGGAGAGATACCATAAAAGCTAAACCAAAATATACAAGCCTTGTAAACCCGCCTTTGAGCTATGCTCATCCCGCGAACAAGGTTTCGAGTGTGTGAGGTCTTTTGGAATTTTGCAGGATGATTGAACAAAACATGGATGATTTTATGGCTGAAGGTGATTTACCCGAACCAACAATGGAGAAAAAGTTGGATTTAATTATGATGCAGCTACAAGAAGAACAAAGAGCTCGACAAGCTTTGCAAGTTCAATTGGCCAATTTGCAATGATCTACCACCGACCAAGATGGATCGCAACCCGAAGATCTTATACGATGTACCATCGATGCAACACTTGAAGCTCAATCCATCCGCAAAGAAACAAAGATAAGTAAAAGAAATTTCAAATTTCGTACTTTCAATCGATCACGCGATGGAAAGACTGTACTTGCTTTTATCAATCAATTTGATGATTACTTCCATGAAGAAACATATGCTGAGAAAGAAAAAATTAAATGTGTCACTGACCATTTAGTTGACCAAGCATCTTTATGGTGGACTGTGGTCCGCAAGAGCGTTGATTATCCCACTACTTGGGAGACTTTCCAAAAGAATTTTTTGCTGAATTTCCTTCCTCCTCAATTCCACGAAAAAGCCATCAAGTAATGGGATCTTCTACAACAAAGGGATTGCGAACCTATTTCCCAATACATTGAGTGTTTCTGGAATGCCCTATTGTAACTACGTATGCTCAAAGATATATTTGAAGCAACTCATAAACACAAGTTTATGTCTGGCCTACTTGGACATTTCTATGTGGAAGTCAATATGTTCAAGCCAACAACACTTGAAGATGCAATTTCCTTGGCCCATGACACTAAAGACAAAATTCGCAGATGAGACAAGCGACCACAATAATTTCCAACTAATGGTAACTATGGTTCCAAACAATTCAATTCAAATTTTTGAAGATTCAATCAAAGTCGTTTTCTTCCATCTTCATTCCGTAAATCTTAGACACAATCACTTGCCTTGCCACATCAAACACCAATCCAAACCCTAAGCCATTTCCACAGTCGAATCCCAACATTCCTAAACTTCCTGCCATTACCAATAATGTATCCAAAGCAAAACCCATAGTTTGTTATAAATGCCATCAACCTAGACATCTAGCAGCAAATTGTCAATCCAAAAAGCCATCCGTCCATATCAATTATCTAGGAGCAATAGAAGATGAAGAATGTGAGGAGATGCCGGACTTTATGAAAGATGATGACGATATTGGTACTACTTCGGATACTTTGCCAGGTATGCCAACTCCCCATTCCTTATTAACAATGAAATGTTTTGTGCATGGTAAAGAAAAGACTATTTTACATGATGATGGGAGCCCACATGACTTTATTTCTATAAAATTAGTCAAAGAATTGAATTTACGAATTAATTCTACACATTATCACATCAAGGCTGCATTCTTAGGTACGAGATATAATGGAACACAAGAGGTGTATAATTTAGAAATTAAAATTGGTGATTATACTGAATGAAGAAATTTCTTAGTTGTACCTTTGCAGTCTAGTGACATTATCTTAGGAATGCCTTGGCGTCATCAATACAATCCTGACATAGATTATTCTACGCATTCAATTATATTTTATTTTCAAGGAAAACAAATGACACTGCATGGTATGCATGTTTTCAATAATTTTCCACTGCTTACTCATACTCAAGCTAAACATGCATTACGTAAAAGTAGCAAATCTTATTTAATATGGGTAAATGAACTTCAAGCTAAAGAAAAATAGATGCATCCTAGGCATACACAATTTCTTGCCCAATTTCAAGATTGTTTTGTTGCTGATTTACCACCTGGATTACCACCTTCACATCCTGAAGATCATAAGATAGATTTAATTCCTGGAATACAACCACCATGTAAAGCACCATATAGACATAACCAAATCGAACAAAAAGAAATTCAAAATCAAATAGAAGAATTACTTAACAGAGGATTAATTCGATCTAGTAGTTCTCCATTTGGTGTACATTTTTTATTAGTGAATAAGAAAAATAATACCTATCGCATGTGCATTGATTATCGTGCCCTAAATAAAATTACTATTAAGAATAGATACCCAATTCTTAGGGTAGATGATCTTATGGATAAGCTACAAGGATCCGCCATATTCTGGTGCGCAGATCGGTCATTGTATGCTCACGTAGTGAATCCCGAAAGGTCCCCAAGAACAATGAACTCTACTTTTTGCACAAGTTACAATGTAAAAATCATGAACGACAAGAGCAAGAGACCAATTGGGTTCAATCTCCCCCCATGCCTTGTGTGAGCGCTTCACAAAGCATGTATTTTTATGTATATTCCATCTTCATGCTCAATAATAGCCCAATTTACAAAAATATATCAAGCTTTTAGCTTTTGAGTTTGCTTTTACAAAAATAGGAATAAAGCTAATGGACGGTGCCCAAAGAGTCTGGCACGCCCAATACAATGTCCAAATAGAAATAACATATCCGTGCGCATAGGCGCATACAAAATAATGATAAATAATCGATGCCTCAATAGACATAACAAAATATAGGCGTGGCGCCTATCAAAATAAAATCCATAGGTCGAATACTCACTAAACTCCAATGCTTTCCTCCGCCACTACTGCTATCTCTACACATCAACTGAAGCATTCACAATCGTTAGTAAAATAATACAATTAAACCGACAAAAGTGAATACCTAACAGTCTTCAGCTACATAAATAAATCAACTGGTTAGAAATAAATCCTAACCTTAATTTATTATGAGTGCGCACTCTAAACTCATAAACGTTTATTAATTTAATATGCATTTTGCGGAATCACCCGCTATGGAATCACCCATGTACACACTAAATTAATGAAATGCCCGAAAAGGACAGGCGTCCCCATCAACTTCTCGCACAAAGAATCCACTTTGTGTATGAACCCCGGTCATCAAAGTTTATGGAATCCACCGTAAAACCTCACGGAATCCACCGCGGCACGGAATCCACCGTGAAATATGCCTCCTGGCATCATACCCCCGGGGTGGGATAGCAATTGACCTCAATTTCTATTAGCTCAATGTGGAGCTAACAGAGTGGGGAAAGCATTTAAGTCTCTAGCGTGCATCCATTGTGCTTCCTCTACAGCATGGTTCTTAAATTTAACTAGATATCTAGAATACTTTCGGCCAGTTCTAGTGGTCATAAAGTCAGTGTCTATGATAGCTTCTGGTTCAAGTATTTCTGTCTCTTCCTCTAATAAAGGTGGGCTTTCATAAACAGGGTGAACAGGTAATTGGCCTCTAAATGGTCTCAATAAACTAATGTGAAATGTATTGTGAATTTTCCAATGAGATGGTAATTCTAACTTGAATGCATCGTCATTAATTTTATGAATGATCCTAAATGGTCCATAGAATTTGGGGGCTAATTTGACAATTGGGTATCTATCTACACTTTGCAATCTACGTTTTTCTATTCTCAGCCAAACATAATCATCAACTTTGAAATTCATGGCTTGTCTTTTCTTGTTGGCTTGTTTGGTATATGATTGCTGGGCTTTAGCAATAATCTCTTTAACCTCATCAAAAATACTGTTATGCATACTAGCAATATCATCAGCACTTTGAATTCTATTTGACAAAGATGCAACAGGTGTAGATAATCTATTTCCATAAATCACTTCAAACGGTGCTTTCTTTGTAGATGTGTGCGGTGTATTGTTATATGCAAACTGTAATAAATGTAAATGAGTGTCCCATGTTTGAGGTTTAGAGATAGTATATGCACGTAAAAGATCTAGAATGGTGCTGTTTGTGGCTTCTGTTTGTCCATTAGTTTCTGGATGAAATGCAGATGAAAAATCAATCTTTGTGCCTAGGTTAGCAAATAGAGTAATCCAAAAATTGTTACAAAGTCTAGAATCACGATCTGAAATGATAACTTTTGGCAATCCATGGTTAGTAAAAACAGTTTTAAAAAATAATATGCTGCTTGTGATGCTGTTAAAGTTTTCTTACATGGAATGAAATATGCTTGTTTACTAAATCTATCTACAACTGTCCAAATCATATCATGGTTAGATTTAGTATTTGGTAAACCAGTAATAAAATCCATAGAAATTTGTTCCCAAGGTTTAGATGGAATAGACAAAGGCATAAGTAATCCATACTGTTTACCATGATGTCTCTTAACTCTTTGACAAATCAAACATTCAAAAACAAAGTTAGATACATCAGCATCCATATGCGGCCAATAAAAATCTTCAGTTAACATACGTAATGTAGATATGATACCTCTATGACCTTGATATGGGGGACTAAATTTCATTCAAAACAAAAGATCGGAATGGAATTGTAACACACAGTCTCTTTTCATAAAACATAAATCCATCATTATATGACAATGAATCAATAGGAATGAAATTATTGTGAACTAATTTATTCCAATCAGAATGAAAAGTAATATCCTGGTGATATGTATATTTCATAACAATCAAAGAATCAAAAGATATGACATAAATATTATGAATGGCAGGTCTTCTACTCAATGCATCAGCCACTACATTTTCTTTTCCAGGTTGGTATTGAATGATAGGATGAAAACTTTGAATAAAGGAAGCCCATTTGATATGACGGTCAGAAATTTGAGGTTGGCTAAGTAAATGTCTAATACTTTGCAGATCAGTCTTTATCATAAATTTTGAACCCATTAAGTAGTGTTTCCACTGTCTTAATGCTTGTACAATTGCTAATAGTTCTTTGTCATATCTGGAATATTTCACCTCAGAGGGTTTCGGCTTACAACTAGAATATGCTATAGGATGATTGTCTTGCATAAGTACGGCTCCTATTCCTGATCCACTAGCATCGGTCACTACTAGAAAGAATGGTCTATTAAAGTCAGGCAACTGTAGAACAGGGGCATGGGTTAATGCATGTTTCAGTAGGTCAAAGGATTTCTGTTGATTTTCGGTCCATTGATAAACAATTCCTTTCTTCAGAAGTTTGGTTAATGGTAAAGCAAGTAATGAAAAATTACGTACAAACTTCCTATAGAAACTAGCAAGACCAAGGAATGAGTGTAACTCATGCACATTTTTAGGAACAGGCCAATTCAATATTGCATCAATTTTCTTAGGATCAACTTTAATTCCATCAGATGATACAATATGACCTAAATACTCAATTTCCGTTTTAAAGAATTCACTCTTTTCAGGATTTGCATATAGTTGATTTTCTTTCAATAACTGAAAAACCAATGACAAATGCTCATAATGTTCTTTCTCATTTTGACTAAACACCAAAATATCATCAAAGAAAACAATTACACAATACTGATATTTCAAAAAGATACGGTTCATCATTCTATTAAAGGTAGCAGGTGCATTAATCAATCTGAATGGCATGACCAAAAATTCGTAATGACCAAACTGTGTTCTGAATGCAGTCTTGAATATGTCAGATTTATCTAGCCTCACCTGATGATAACTAGACTTAAGGTCAATTTTACTAAATATAGAAGATCCTTGCAGTTTGTCCATAAGGTCATCAACTCTAGGAATAGGATACCTATTCTTTACAGTGATCTTATTTAAAGCTCGATAGTCAATGCACATACGATAGGTATTATTATTTTTCTTGACTAACAGTACAGGCGCACCGAATGGAGAACTGCTAGGTCTAATCAAACCTCTATTTAGTAATTCCTCAACTTGACTCTGGATTTCTTTTTGCTCTATCTGGTTATGCCTATATGGTGCTTTGCAAGGTGGTTGTGTGCTAGGGATCAAATCTATCTTATGGTCTTCTGGATGTGAAGGAGGTAAACCTGGTGGTAGGTCTTCTGCAGAACAGTCCTTAAAATATGCAAGAAATTCCTTATGCCTAGGGTGCATATGATTTTCCTTTACTTGCAATTCATTCACCCAAATGAGATAGGATTTACTACTCTTGCGTAATGCTCGTTTAGCTTGAGTATGCGAAAGCAATGGAAAAACATTAGATGCATGCATACCATATAATATAATAGATTTTCCTTGAAAATTAATATTCATTGTGTGTGTGGAATAATCTATATCTGGATTATGCTGGTGTCGCCAAGGCATACCTAAAATAATGTCACTTGACTGTAATGGAACAACTAAGAAATTTCTTCTTTCAGTGTATGAACCAATTTGAATCTCTAAGTCTTGTACTTCCTGTGTACCATTATACCTACTACCTAAAAATGCAACTTTTATGCGATAATGCGTAGGTACAGTCTGTAATTTCAATTCCTTTACCAATTTTGTTGAAATAAAATCATGAGTACTATCATCATCATGCAAAATAGTTTTTTCCTTTCCATGCACCAAACATTTCATAGTCAATAATGAATGTGGAGTAGGCATACCTGGTAAAGTATCGGAAGTAGTAGTAGTGTCGTCCTCATCTTCAGTGAAATCAGGCATATCCTCATGTTCGTCTTCGTCCATGGCTCCAAGATAGTTGATATGAGCTGGTGGCTTCTTTGAATGACAATTTGCTGCGAGATGTCCAGGCTGGTGGCATTTATAGCATACTATTGGCTTGGCTTTGGTTACATTATTTGCAATGGCGGGAAGTCTAGGTACATTTGGATTTGACTATGGAATAGGCTTAGGATTTGGATTGACATTGGATGGTAATGCAGGTGGTTTAGCCCAATTCTTGCGGAAAGATGATGAAGATAAATGACCTAGATTAATCTTCTAAAATTGGAATTGAATTGTTTAGATCCATAATTACCATTGACTTGGAATTGCTGTGGTCGTCTGTCTCTACCGCGTAGCTTATCTTCAGTGTCGTGAGCTAATGAAATGGCGCCTTCAAGAGTAGCAGGCTTGAACATGTTAACTTCAGCGTAGTAATGCCCAAGGAGTCCAGACATATACTTCCGCTTATGTGTTGCTTCTGGTACGTCTTCAAGCATGCGTAGCTGGAGGAGTGCATTCCAAAAATGCTCTGTATACTGAGGTATAGGCTCACGATCCCGTTGTTGGAGTAGATCCCATTGCTTAATAGCTTCCTCATGAAATTGTGGTGGAAGGAAATTCTGCATGAACTTCTTCTTGAAATCTTCCCAAGTAGCAGGACATTCTATGCTCTTGCGTACTACAGTCCACCAAAGTGATGCTCTGTCTACCAAATGATTAGTAATACACTTGATTTTATCTTTTTCTGCATAGGTTTCCTCATGGAAATAGTCATCAAACCGACTAATGAATGCTAGAACAGTCTTTCCTTCTCGTATGCCATTGAAAGTACGAAATTTGAAACTTCGTTTACTTATCTTTGATTCCTTGCGAATGGTTTGAGCTTCAAGGGTGACGTCGATGGTACGTCGAATCAAATCTTCAGCTTGAGGTTCTTCTTTGTCGGTAGACGCTCTTTGTAATTTTGCCAATTGCGCTTGCAATGCTTGCCTAGCCCTTCGTTCTTCTTCCAATTGCATCATGATTAAGTCTAGCTTTTGCTTCATAGTAGGTTCAGGTAGGTCGCCTTCATCCATAAGATCATCCATATGTGGTTCCGTCATCCTGAAAAACTCAGAAGACCTTTCTCACTCAAAATCAAGTTAGCGGGATGAGCGTAGCTCAAATTCAGGGTTACAAGGCTTATGTGTTTTTGGGTATTTCTTTCTCAATCTTCAGAAAATATGTAATTTCTCCTTCTTTGTATGCTGAAAATGCTTCAGCAAACCTGCGTATGGGTAGAATACCTTCCAACGAACAACTTTGCAGTTCGGAGTTTCTGCGCAGGAACAATCCTTCTATGAGTTTGTAGCACAAGTTAGTTCTGACTCCAGTTGACTAGTCTGACTTGCAGAGTTGCAGACTTATGTGACTTGCAGACTTGCAGAACTTAGCCGACTTAGTGAACTTGCAGAACTTGATCACATATTACTTGCATCACTTGATTTCTGAGGTGTGGGACCTGGAGTTGTTGACTTGCAGAGTGAGAGATGACTTGTCTTACTTGATTTGATTAAGCTTAATGGATTAAGCTTAGTGGGGGGGGGGGGGGGGGGGGGGCGTTTTTTTCGCTGCCCGAAAAAATCGAACATACTCCGAGACTAGGCAGATCGATTTGTGAAGCTTAAGCTTCTAACCAAGCTTATAAGCTTATTATTAAGCTTTTTGAAAGAAGGAATTATGAAAATAATAAGGCTTATCTCTCTCTATTTGACAACTTGATGAAGGAGATGTAGGAGTGGTCCTTCGCCTATACAGCCCGGTCCTTCGCGATCTGATGACAGAAACAGGGGTTCTTGATCGCCAGAAGTCTGCATGTATCGATGGTTCACGACGAGATTGACCGTAGAGCCCGATCGTTCCAGGAGCTCCGCCTTCGCACGAGATGGGTAACGATTGGAAGCTCTTAATCTTAGCTCCGCTCTGATACCACTAGTGCGCAGATCGGTCGCTGTATGCTCACGTAGTGAATCCCGAAAGGTCCCCAAGAACAATGAACTCTACTTTTTGCACAAGTTACAATGTAAAAAGCATGAACGACAAGAGCAAGAGACCAATTGGGTTCAATCTCCCCCCATGCCTTGTGTGAGCGCTTCACAAAGCATGTATTTTTATGTATATTCCATCTTCATGCTCAATAATAGCCCAATTTACAAAAATATATCAAGCTTTTAGCTTTGAGTTTGCTTTTACAAAAATAGGAATAAAGCTAATGGACGGTGCCCAAAGAGTTTGGCACGCCCAATACAATGTCCAAATAGAAATAATATATCCGTGCGCATAGGCGCATACAAAATAATGATAAATAATCGATGCCTCAATACACATAACAAAATATAGGTGTGGCGCCTATCAAAATAAAATCCATAGGTCGAATACTCACTAAACTCCAATGCTTTCCTCCGCCACTACTGCTATCTCTACACATCAACTAAAGCATTCACAATCGTTAGTAAAATAATACAATTAAACCGACAAAAGTGAATACCTAGCAGTCTTCAGCTACATAAATAAATCAACTGGTTAGAAATAAATCCTAACCTTAATTCATTACGAGTGTGCACTCTAAACTCATAAATGTTTATTAATTTAATATGCATTTTGCAGAATCACCTGCTATGGAATCACCCATGTACGCACTAAATTAATGAAACGCCCGAAAAGGACAGGCGTCCCCATCAACTTCTCGCACAAAGAATACACTTTGTGTATGAGCCCCGGTCATCAAAGTTTACGGAATCCATCGTAAAACCTCACAAAATCCACCGCGGCACGGAATCCACCGTGAAATATGCCTCCTGGCATCATATTTAGTAAGATAGATCTTAAAGCTGGATATCATCAAGTAAGATTGGACAAATTTGATATATTCAAAACTGCATTTAGAACACAATTTGGACACTATGAATTTCTAGTTATGCCTTTCGGTTTAACTAATGCACGAGTCACATTTAGTCATATGATGAATCGCATATTTTTGAAACATCAGCGTTGTGTCATTGTTTTCTTTGATGACATAGGAGCATTATGAACATTTGTCTTTAGTTTTTAAGTTGTTAAAAGACAATCAATTATATGCTAATCCCAAAAAGAGTGAATTCTTTCAAACAGAAATTGAATATCTAGGACATATTATTTCATCAGAATGTATTAAAGTCGACCCTAAAAAAATAGAAGCAATTTTAAATTGGTCCATACCAAAAAATGTGTATGAATTACGTTCTTTTCTAGGTCTTGCTAGCTTTTACAGAAAAATTGTGAGGAATTTCTCATTACTTGCATTACCTTTGACAAAACTTTTAAAGAAGAGTATTGTGTATAACTGGTCTGACAATCAACAAAAGTCCTTTGATTTGCTGAAACATGCTTTAACTCATGCTCCTGTATTACAATTACCTGACTTCAATAGACCATTCTTCTTAGTAGTTACTGATGCTAGTGGATCTGGAATAGGAGCAGTCCTTATGCAAGATTCTCATCCCATAGCCTACTCTAGTTGCAAACTCAAACCATCTGAACTTAAATATTCTACCTATGACAAAGAATTGTTAGCCGTCCTTAAATATTCTAATTGCAGTTCTTATTTAATGGGATCTGAATTCATGATCAAAACTGACCAACAAAGCATTAGACATCTCCTTAGTCAACCACAAATATCTGACCGACACATTAAATGGGTTGCTTTTATTCAAAGTTTTCATCCCCTTATACAATATCAACCTGGAAAAGAGAATGTTGTACCTGATGCTTTGAGTAGAAGACCGACAATTCGCAATATTTCTTTGATATCATTTGATTCCCTTATCCCTATGAAAGATACTTATCATTAGGATCCTACTTTTCAAGCTTATTGGAATAAACTAGTTGCAAATAATTGGATTCCTATTGATTCACTGTCTTATACTAATGGATTCATGTTTTATGAAAAAAGATTATGTGTGACTGTTCCATTTCGATCATTTGTTATGCATGAAATTCATTGTCCTCCATATCAAGGTCATAGAGGAATTATATCTACTTTGCGTACATTGATTGAAGATTTTTATTGGCCACATATGGACACTGATGTATCTATCTTTGTATCTGAATGCTTAGTTTATCAACGAGTTAAAAGACATCATGGTAAACAATATGGTTTACTAATTCCATTATCTATTCCGTCACGACCATGGGAACAGATTTCAATGGATTTTATCACTGGTTTACCTAACACTAAAGCTAATCATGATATGATTTGGACTGTTGTAGACAGGTTTAGCAAACAAGCATATTTTATTCCATCCAAGAAAACTTTAACTGCATCTCAAGCTGCTCAATTGTTTTTGAAAACTATTTTTACTAATCATGGTTTACCAAAAGTCATTATTTCTAATCGTGATTCTAGATTTTGCAATAACTTTTGGATTACTTTGTTTGCAAACTTAGGAACAAAGATTGATTTTTTATTTGCATTTCATCCTGAAACAAACGGTCAAACAGAAGCTACTAACAGTACTATTTTAGATATTTTGCATGCTTACACCATTTCAAAACCACACACATGAGATACATATCTACATTTACTTCAGTTTGCATATAATAACACACCACATATAGCTACAAAGAAAGCACCATTTGAATTTATTTATGGATATCGATTGCCTACACTTGTTGCATCATTATCAAACAAAATTCAAACTGCTGATGATATTGCTAACATGCCTGCTACTATTTTTCATGAAGTTAAAGATATGATTGCCAAAGCCCAGCAATCATACACAAAACAAGCAAACAAGAAAAGACAAGCTACGAGTTTTAAATTCGATGATTATCTTTGGTTATGAATTGAAAAATGCAAATTACAAAGTGTAGATAAACACCCCATTGTCAAATTAGCACCTAGATGTTATGGACCATTCAAGATCATACACAAAATCAATGACAATGCATTTAAACTAGAACTACCACAACATTGGAAAATCCACAACACTTTCCATATCAGTTTATTATGACCTTTTAGAGGCCAACTACCTATACACCCTGTCTATGAAAATCCTCCTTTGCTAGATGATGAAACTGAAATCCTTGAACCTGAAACTATTATAGATACTGACTTTATGACCACTAGAACTAGCCGTAGATATTCTAGATATTTGGTCAAGTTTAAAAATCATCCTGTTGAAGAGGCCCAATAGATGCACGCTAGAGATCTAAGTGCTTTCCCCACACTACTAGCTCCACATTGAGCTAATAGCAATTGAGGACAATTGCTATCCGACCCCAAGGGTATGATGCCAGGAGGCATATTCCACGATGGATTCCATGAGGTTTTGTGGTGGATTCCATAAAAATTTATTATTATCGGGGCTCATACACAAAGTGGATTCTTTGTGCGAAAAGTCGATGGAGATGCATATCCTTTTCGCGTGTTTTGTTAATTTAATGTGTAAGCGGGTGATTCCATAGCGGGTGATTCTGCAAAAGGCATATTTAAATTAATAAACGTTTATGAGTTTAGAGTGCGCACTCATAATAAATTAAGGTTAGGATTAATTTCTAACCAATTTATTTTTGTAGCTGAAGACTGCTAGGTATTCACTTTTGTCGGTTTAATTGTATTATTTTTCTAACAATTGTGAATGCTTCAGTCGATGTGTAGAGCAAGCAGCGGTGGCATTGGAAAGCATTGGAGGATAGTGTGTATTCAAATTATCATCAATTTTTTATGGGCGCGTATCTTAGGCATGGCGCCTATATTTTTTTACCCTTATTTATTAAAGCGCTTGATATTTGTTTATTATTTTTGTATGCACATGGATGTATGATTTAAATACTTGTATTGGACATTGTATTTGGGTACCGCATGACTTCTTAGGCACCCAATAGCTTTACTTCTTTAGTGGCACAAAAGCAAACTCAAAAGCAAACGTGTTGAGTGTTGAAATGACTTGTTTTTTGGCTGATTTTTGTCGTTTTTGAGAGCTTAATGGTTGATTTTATGAGATGATTGATTGGTTTGGAAGTGATTTGAGAGTGTTTTGGATGATATTGATTGTGTTTTGGAATTTCATGATGTTTATTAGTAGAGATATGAGGTTCTGTGATGTTTTGATAGGTTCTGATTGGTTCTGTATACCCTCTATATAGCTTCTGTTTTGTTCTGATTGTCTTCTGTAAGGAGGGATGGAGTATCGATTGATGAAGATTGAGATATTGTGAAAGCTTATTGAATAGTTTTTGAGAGTTTGGAATGGTTTGAGTATGAGTTATGTGGATTTGATGACCTTCTGTAGGTCTTCTGTAGAGCTTCTGTCTCTGTTCTGTTCTATTCTGTATTGTAGCTATTCTGGTACTGTACTGTGACTATTCTATATGCTTCTGTATGTGTTCTGTTGGATGAGAGTGTAGCTTGGGAAAGTTTTCTAGCCTTGGAAAGAGATGAATACAAGTGAAAAAGAGCTGAAAGAAGTGAAAGAAGTAGCTAAAAAGAGTCACCAGAGCTGGTCTGTGAAAGGAATCGGAAAGTGATTCTTCTTTGTCTTGAAATTCAACTTTCGGAAGTCCACACATATACGAAGCTTACCATTCTTCTTGGGAACCACCACGATAGGTGAGACCCATTCACTATTTGCCACTGGATAGATGAACTCGACTTCCAGAAGCTTCAACATCTCTGCTTTCACCAATGTGGAATAATTCGGATTCATTCGCCTCTATCGTTGCCGTACTGGCTTGGCATTAGGCTCCAAGTCAATATGATGCTGACATATTGTGGGATCAATCCCCTTTAGGTCTTTGTAGAACCACGCAAACACATCCAAATTTTCTTTCAACAAGTTGTACAAGGTTGACAACTCTTCTTCTGGTAGGCTGCTACCCACCTTCAAGTGGCGTTTAGTGCCATCTGCATCCACAAAGGTTAACTGCCTTTCACCTTCTACTTCACGGATGAAGGTCCCATTGACTGCTTCTAGATACAGATCTGACTCCTTCAAGGGAGTGATGTCCTCTTCTGATGTCCCACTAGACCCAACTTCTTCTTTTGGTGGAGACTTAGGTTGCTCCTTGAGATGTTGGAATGGGATTAGAGCCGTTTTGGGTTTGGTTTCAAGATTAGTTACCTCTTGGCTTGAAAACTCATCTTCTGATGACACATCCACGAACGTCACATAACAGTGACCCTCTGATTTCTGTTGGGTTTTTGGGACTGGTGCTTGTTGGCACAGTGCTTGTTGACAAGAAGGAAAAGAGTTGGAATTTGTTCGTGGATGCTCAACAGCAAGATACATGGGATGCTTGGTGCACTGATAATCTTCTATTTGTTCAATTAGCAACCCACTGGAAGTTGGTAGACAGAGTGTTCTTTACAACATACACTGTTGAAACCATCAGAAGCTGGCATTACTATGATGATGGCACCACCACAATGCTTAGACATATGCATTTTGACACCTTCAGAACCGAATACCTTCCTCTGTGCAGTGGCATGAAAGCAGAATTCAGAGACGTTGAAAAGGAAGAAGTAGAAGAAATATTGGCAAGAGAGTCCTCCAGAGACTGAAGCCTTCAGTTAACCCTTTGTGGAGTACTAAAAACATAGTGAAGCCAACCCCCTGATGAATGACACAATAAAGAGGCAAGCGTTAGAACGAGTCCAGAGGTACGTGAGAAGAGATAAAGCAAAAATCAAAGCTGAGAATGAGCTTGCAGCAGAAGCCACCATTGACGCCCTTGCAAAACTCTTTATAGAAGTTCCAATGGCACATCAAGCCCTTCCTCCTCCTCTGCTGGAGGTCCACTTCCAAGCCAGATCCGTCCTGGAAATGTTGATGATAGGCCAACGAATGTAGTTCCATTGCCAGTTTTTAAGGGAGAGTATAATGAACACCCCGATCTTCATGTAGCAGAGTTTATGGTAGCATGTGTGGCTAACAATGCCAGAACCCTTGAGCATTGGTTAGCAATATTCCCCGCCACTTTCAAGGGGGCGGCGTTTCAATGGTATGAGAGACAAGCAGCAGGAACTTTTGGCACATGGGACGATGGCCTTCCTCACTAAATTCAGGCGTGAAGGTTTTGAAAAGCGGATGCGAGAGGAATTTATGAATTTAAGTCAGTCCTTTGGAGAAAGAGTAGAAGCTTATGTCTCATGAATGGAATCCATCTTGAAGAGATGGACTAACCATAATCTAGATGATGGCATTCAGAAGGGGGTGTTTCTCAAAGGATTACAACCTGAAGTCCGTAAGTTTGTGGAGCTACAAAGACCAGCCACACTGCAAGTTGCAACAGAAGGTGCAAGACTATACGATGAAGTGGAAGCTAGATTGGCGATGAATCTAGGAAGAGAAGTCCTACCTTCTCTGGTGCCAGGAATGATGTACCCAACAAATGCAGTCCTAGGGACAGTCCCCTACCCCTACCAACAGATGCCCTCAGTATCACAGTACAGTGCACCAAATCCACAGTGGCCACAATCAATGCCTCAAATGATGGTTCAACCACAACAACAATGGTCCCAACCAATTTCCTCAATGCCAAATCAGCAGCAATAGTGGAACCCTACCAACTGGATCCAACAGTCAACAGTCCAAACAGGAGCTCTGAATCAGAATCAGAACAGAGATCCCTCTGCACCAGCCCAACCTATTTATGCAGTGATTACAGAGACTCCTCAAAACCCTAATGCCAATACCTCAGGAGGAGAAAGCTTGAAGGATTACTTATCCAACTCAATTGCAAATATAAAAAAGGAGTTGATGGATGTGATTACAAAACAGCTACAGACGCTGAAAGTGAATACCGCCAGCATATCCAACGTTGTAGGAGCAGGAAGAGATGTGATGCGGTCAAATACTTGGTGTGGTAAGTGTCATCAAGCAGGCCATTTAGCCACTGAATGTACACGAAAACCAACCATTCCTAGGGCCTTCTGTTCTTACTGTTTGCAGAAGAACCATACAGAGGACATTTGCTCTCTGAAGGAGATGCATGATAGGAGAAGGAAGGAAGAAGATGTAAGATTCAACTTGCTGGAATCCTAAATGACAACACAGGATATTGGATCCAAGCCTAGAGAGTTTGGTCCTAATTTCAGACCCAGAAGGTTTCCCTCCCAAAGTTACAAAGGAAGACAGTCTAGCGGTGGTCAGAGATCAGAAGTGGAGTGTTACAGATGTGGAGAAAAGGGACACATCTCACCAAATTGTCCAAATCCTAGAAGGTCAGTGGATTACAAGCCCTTATGCAGTCGATGCAAAGGAGAAGGTCACACTGCAAAAGACTGTCCAAGCCCAGCCCCAGTGAAAAACAGTGCTACTGATAATTCGGCCAAGGCCCAAGAGCCGACCTCCAATTTAGTGGAATTGGAAGTTGCTGCCATCACACGTGCAAAGAAGAAGGAACCACCTATCCAGAAAGAAAATAATCCTCTTGCCAGAACAGTGAAGTTCAATCTTCCACCAGAAGAACAGAATAGAACAGAGCCTGATAGTGTCGTACAGAGCACTACAGTGCCACAAAAAGTTACAGAGATAGTTCCAGAGATAGGACTAGAGGTCCAGGAGATAGAAGAGGAGGAGGTGCCACAAGTGGCAGAAGAAGTTCCCATGATGCCTCTGTTGGAAGAAAGAGGAAAAATGAAAATGGGTGTTGCCCCATTCCCTAACCGATAAGAGAAGCCAGTGGATCCTATTAAGGAATACGATCTGGTCAGAGATCTAGATACCTTTAAACCAAACCTCACATTTCGACAATTATTGGTGTTGTCTCCCAGTTTTTCCGAAAACGGTTCAAAAGTATACTGACAAGAAGAGTGGATTAAGGATTTCTCCTTCAACAGCAACAAAGTCCAACAAATCTCCAGAGCCTGTAAAAGAAGTGGATGTGGCTAACGCCTTTCTAGATCCGGGTACCCCAGAGATTGGTGTGTGGATAGAAGGCTGCTTCATTGCAAATGCACTGATTGATGGAGGTTCATCAGTGAACATTATGACGGATGTAACAATGAAGGATCTAGGCCTGTAAGGTGTGCAACCCACCCAATGGCTCATCAGACTGGCGGATCAGAGCAGAATCAAGCCTTTGGGCATTCTCCCATATGTAAAGACTACAGTGGCTAGAAAGGATTATTGGCTAACCTATCTGGTGGTGAAGCCAAACTCTTATGGTACATCCTACCCTCTGTTACTGGGTAGACCATGGATTTTTGAAGCCAGAGCAAGGACGGATTGGTTCAAAGGAACCTTGATCTTGGGTACTTTTGACTCCCCTAATGAGGCTACAGATGGAACATCAGCAAACGAAGATGCTGTCAAACAGATCCTTCCCAAGAAAACAGTGGCACGTTCCTTAACAGTGGATACTGTAAGCCGACTTCGAAAAGATGCAAAGTCCCTATCAATGGGTGAATACTTCCTGCCTGAACCAGGAACTATTTCCAAAATCACTTCTGACAGTGAGATAGAAGCATGGATGTACTGCTCTCCCTGTTACATGGCCATAGCAGAGCCAGAGACAGAGGCAGAAGAGGAAATAGAGAACCTATTCTTCTCTTATAGAGCTCCTACAGAGACAGAAGCAGAGATAGAGACAGAGACAGAGACAGAAGTAGAGACAGAAGTAGAGACAGAGACAGAGGCAGAAGAGGATGAATATGATATGGAAGAAGAAGGTTATGAAAGTGAGCCAGAAGAATCTATCCCACCTGAAGAAGAAGTTCCAGAAGCATCAGAAGTAGACGAGCTCATGCTATGCGACAGAATGAATGGTACCATTTGGTCTGGTAAATGGATCTTCTCATATGCAAAATCTTTATAAGAAATGGATTAAGAAGAACAAGCCGTCTTTCAGCAGTGGCTCATGCCGCCCTCACCCACCTTTGCCAAGAAAAGATGATGATGATGCACCGTGCCAACAAGCACCAGTCCCAAAAACCCAACAGAAATCAGAGGGTCACTGTTATGTGACGTTCCTGGATGTGTCATCAGAAGATGAGTTTTCAAGCCAAGAGGTAACTAATCTTGAAACCAAACCCAAAACGGCTCTAATCCCATTTCAACATCTCAAGGAGCAACCTAAGTCTCCACCAAAAGAAGAAGTTGGGTCTAGTGGGACATCAGAAGAGGACATCACTCCCTTGAAGGAGTCAGATCTGTATCCAGAAGCAGTCAGTGGGACCTTCATCCGTGAAGTAGAAGGTGAAAGGCAGTTAACCTTTGTGGATGCAGATGGCACTAAACGCCACTTGAAGGTGGGTAGCAGCCTACCAGAAGAAGAGTTGTCAACCTTGTACAACTTGTTGAAAGAAAATTTGGACGTGTTTGCGTGGTTCTACAAAGACCTAAAGGGGATTGATCCCACAATATGTCAGCATCATATTGGCTTGGAGCCTGATGCCAAGCCAGTACGGCAACGATAGAGGCGAATGAATCCGAATTATTCCACATTGGTGAAAGCAGAGCTGTTGAAGCTTCTGGAAGCCGAGTTCATCTATCCAGTGGCAAATAGTGAATGGGTCTCACCTATCGTGGTGGTTCCCAAGAAGAATGGTAAGCTTCGTATATGTGTGGACTTCCGAAAGTTGAATTTCAAGACAAAGAAGAATCACTTTCCGATTCCTTTCACATACCAACTCTTGGACAGTGTGGCAGGACATGGGCTTTATTCCCTTCTGGATGGATTCAGCGGATACAACCAAGTGCAGATCGCAGAAGAAGACCGGTTCAAAACAACCTTCACCACAGAATGGGGGACCTACGTTTACCAAGTGATGTCGTTTGAGCTCTGCAATGCCCCTGCAACTTTCCAGCGAGTCATGATGGGTGCATTCCAAAATCATCTGCACAACTTTATTGAGGTATATTTGGATGACTTCTGTGTCTATAGTTTGATCCATGAACACTGGGGACACCTGGAACAATGCTTTGACTGATGCCGGGAGTATGGGATTTCCCTCAACCCCGACAAATGTATATTTGGGGTCTCTTCTAGAGTTCTGTTGGGCCACATTGTCTCTGCACAAGGGATATCAATAGACCCTGCAAAGATCGAAAAGATTCCAGCTCTGACAGCACCCACCAACCTCAAATAGTTGAGGGGATTCCTAGGCCATGTGGGTTACTATAGAAGGTTCATAGCCCATTTTGCAACAAAGGCAACCTCCTTGCACAAGCTTCTGAGGAAAGATGCAGAGTTTACTTGGACTAAAGAATGTGACAAAGCCTTCAACACTCTGAAGTAGTGTCTGATTGAGGCACCCATTCTTCAACCTCCTGATTAGACGAAGGAGTTCCATGTACATACCGATGCATCTATTGAAGGCTTAGGCACTGCCCTATGCCAAAAGGGCTCCTCAAAGCTGGATCAATCGATCTATTACGCAAGCCGAAAAGTCACTGATAGGGAATGGAACTACATAGTGATAGAGCTTGAGTGCTTGGCAATGGTGTTTGCCCTAGAAAAGTTCCCCCACTACCTCCTATCTACCCACTTTAAGTTTTATGTGGATCATGAGGCCCTATCCTTCCTGATGAACAAAGCAGATGTGAAAGGACAAATGATGAGATGGCTCCTTCCATTCCAGGAGTTTGAATTTGAGGTGATTACTAAGCCTGGTCATTCCCATGTTTTGGCTGATCATCTATCGCGTATCCCACAAACTGCAGATGAGGAGCATGATGATCCAGACCTCCCTGATGCTTCCCTATTCTTGGTAGAGACTGTAACTCCCTGGTATGCAGACATTGCAAATTTGCTGGCAACCCAGCAATACCCTCTTGGCATTTCTAGTCGGGAAAGGAAGAAGCTTATGTTAGAATCAACCCCCTACACCCTACTAGGCGGTGCACTATACAAGAAAGGCAAAGATAAAGTGCTCCGAAGATGTGTTGTAGGAGATGATATTGGGATTGTTCTAAAGGCTTGCCATGACAAGCCATGTGGGGGCCACTTTGCAGGAGAAGCTACAGCTAGGAAGGCTCTGCTAGCAGGATACTAGTGGCCTACCATTCATAAGGATGCCTATGATTACTATAAAAGATGTGATGCTTGTCAGCGAATGGGGAAACCCACCAAAACAAGTGCCATGCCACTGCAACCTATCCTTCCTTTGAAGCCTTTTGAGAAGTGGGGCATCAACTTCGTAGGTCCGATCGATCCTCCCACCAGAAGGAAACAGAACCGATACATCCTCGTATGTACGAATTATGTTACAAAGTGGTGTGAAGCTAAAGCCCTAAAGCGGGACGATGGTAACAGCATGGCCCTGTTCATGTACGAGAATATCATCACCCGTTTTGGCAGTCCCTTAGAGCTGGTAAGTGATAGAGGCACTCATTTCATTAATAAAGTCATGGAAGAGTTGACAGAGTTATATAAGATCCACCACCGCAAGTCCACTCCTTATTACCCTAGAGCCAACGGCCAAGTCGAAGTCACGAATCACATCCTCTGCTCAATTCTAACAAGAACAATTGCCGCACATCGTCATGACTGGGATGATCGATTTACAGAGGCCTTCTGGGCGTACAGAACCTCCCATAAAGCAGCAACATGATAGACACCCTTCCAGCTAGTATATGGTACAAAAGCTGTTTTCCCTGTTGAACTGGAATTACCCTCTTTGAGAGTGGCTATCAAAGAGCGTTTGGGGGACGATGATTCACTACAACGCCGTCTCTTGCACCTGGAATGTTTGGACGAAACTCGCAGGATGGCTCTACAGTGCATGGAAGCCACACAAGCTCGACGCAAGGCTTACCATGACAGCTTCATCAAGCACAAGGAGTTCAAAGAAGGTGATTTGGTCCTAGCCTATGATTCCCGATTTGGCAAGTTTCCTGGCAAGCTTCAACAGCGGTGGATGGGCCCATATAAGGTACTTGCCGTCAACCCTAATGGCCCTGTCCAAGCAAGACCGTTGATACCTTTGATGATCCCTTCCTGATCAATGGATATCGCCTGAAGAAGTACTTTCCTCCTTGGGGATCTTGACAATCATGGTCACCTAATCCTTTCCCTCGTTGGCGTGGCACTGTAACTCTTATGATGCTACTTCTGATAGCCGTTCTTCACTACTCCTGATGAGGTGGACACAACCCTCTATCCCCTCAACCCTACATTCCAGCCTTGATTTCTTATCCTCTATTTTCCATCAGCGACAATGGCGAGGTTGGTTCTGATACATGGTCTTTCTACCATTCCCTTGCTTAATTCGAAGAGAAAAAAAAAGAAAAGAAAAGAAACAAAAATATACATATCGCTCATGGGAGAAAAGGACTTAGGTCCCTGTCATGCCGACCTATTCTTCGAGGAAAGGTGGAAACAACCTCGGGAGTAGGAGAAAAAGAAAAAAAAGGAAGGAAAAAAAAACAAACAAAGAAAAGAAAAAAACACAAAAACTGTTATGGGAGAAAAGGAAGAAATTCCCTGTCATAGCAAGCCTCGTTCCAAGAAAAGGTGGCAAACACCCTTGGGCGGGAAGCTGGCTATGGAAAAGGTGGCAACACCCAGCAGTCCAGAAAGTGGCATCATCAATTGAAATTTCCAGGATCCAGTTCCGAAGCTGCCTCCCTTGGTACGCTGTGTCCTGGGTCTCTCTGCAGAGCGTCTAACTGTCCTCTAGCAGATGCCATGTCCTATCCAACACAACATTCGATTTGATGGCTACCTCCCTGGGTACGCCTCTTCAACAACTGACGATGCGATCTTCATCGACAAACAATTGAGTGATGCGAGCTTTCATCCTAACCGGATGGGGAAGTGTGTATGGTTGCCCTTTGTAACTATTAACAACGAGTGAGACAGAGGGTGGGGTAAGTGACCAGTCTTTTCCCTTCAAATCAAAAGAGAGGTGCGAAGTGTGAATGAAGTGTTGCACGCATGGGATGGGCCTCTCAATGCACAAAGCACAATTTGTTTATGTGCACTGCACCATAAGACTCCCTGGCCTTCCTTCTCGCACCGTATGCTAGCACAGGGCAGGATGCACAGTTGCACCATCAAATGCGCACAAGGCATACAACCTCTACACAAGTGCCTGTGAGGATAACATCAATGGGTTTCAGGACATGGTTGCCCTCCTGTATCTATCAACAGAGTGTGAGACAGAGGGTGGGCTGAGTGTGACTGGAGTTTCTTCAATCAATTATCGAGAGGTGAGATTGAGGGATGTTATGACTTGGAGTCAGGTATGTTTTCATTTCCCTATGCACCCATAGGATCGGACTTTGCCGTCAGCACAGGACACGTCAACCTGTTCCGTACACTGCACTGTAAGGCTCCCTTACCTTCCTCTTTGCTGCCAGATGGGTTGGACGCACTAATGCACCATCAATTGTGCACCCTAGCATACTCCTTCTGCACCATCCCCTTGTCGATTCCTAAACCGGGTATGCGATATGGGTTTCAATCCTTATTCCTCGAGTGATATTAGTCATGGGGTGAGTGACTGTTCTTTCATTCCATTTGAGTGATTGTGAGTTGAGTGTAGTATCCCTCATCATCGATGAATTTCCTGCGATTCCTTCAACCAGCTACCTCCCTGGGTGTTGCTGCGTAGTCCCTGCCATGAAGGATGTGTGCCGAGAAGATGCCTTGGTACCTCCAGCAGGCCGACAATAACACAGGATGTGCCATTGCCAATCAACCTTGATCCTCAACAAAATGGGCCAAGTTTTTCTAACCCTACAACTTCTTTTTCTCAGTGATGTTCATGTTTTAAGTGTGGGGATATTAGTGGATGGTCTGTGGCGTGGTCCTAGGTCCCTGTTGCTCGGTTAACCCTATCCGTTAAGGTCTTAAGTGTGGGGACGCGTCCCTGCGCGTCTACATTGCCTACCCTTCTGCATATGCCTCAACCTGCTAATGCCTCTATGCCATGCCTTGTTTTTACCTTGATGGGGTCCCTTCCCACCCACTCATTCATTTTCCATTGACCCTTGGGGCTGTTCCCTTGCAGTTTTCCTTCATTCCCTGATTTTGCTGTCTTGCCATGTGAACGCATCCTACGTTCACCAAAGTCCCAATCTAACCTTATAGCCCTGTTCCACTTTTGAATTGACCATTTTTTCTTTTTACCTACCCTTGTTCCGGTGCACGGTTTTCGAGTTATTAATTTTTGAAGCATTTTGCGCAAATTAGCCGATTTTCCATGTGAACGTGCTTTGTTTGCTTCGGAACCATGATCTGACATTATAGCCCTACCAAAAAATTTTCCCGTGACATTTTTCATTTTTACTCCAAATCATTCCGATGCGCAGTTTGTCTAATATTAATTTTCCGATTTTTTACGACTTTTTCGTACGTCTTTTTGACATTTTTCCATGTGAACTTACCTCGTTTGCATTGGAATTCCAATTTGATCTGACAGCCGTGTCCCCCATGCCTTCCCCCATCTTTTTCTTTTTCCTCCACCCTCTTTTTCCTCCTGGATTTTTAATTATTAATTTTTAAATGTGTTTTCGGGTGTATTTTTGGTGTTTTTTGCATGTAAACCCCTCCTACTTCCACCGGAATTGTGTTTTGGCATGACAATCCTGTACCACCCCTTCTTGTGGACATTTTTTCTTCTTACTGCATGTCCTTCCGGTGACCGGTTCGTCCAATATTAATTTCCGATCCCATTTTCAGATTTTTTTTAGGTTTTTCCCATGTGAACGCATCTTATCTTAGTCAGAACTATGTTTTGATGTGATAGGATTGTCGGGCACGTCTTTCTGCACATTTTTCCTTTTTCTTGCACCTTGTTCCAATGCACGGATCTTTCGATATTAATTTTTAATTGCGTTTTTTGATCCGTTTTTTGTGCTTTTTGCACGTGATCGTCCTTTACTTCCCCCGGAACCTCCATTGCACATTTTTCCTATCTTCCTCCTGTTGTCCTGCCCACTTTTTGTTGTTACGCCCTTTCGTTTTGACGATCAGATTGGGAGTTATTGATTTTTCTTTATTTTTATGTGTTTTCGTATGCCCCGTCCCGCGCGTGAACGCGCCTGTTTTCAATTTTATGCTTCTTCACGTGCCCCGGTCGCATCCGCGTGCCTCGTCCCAACATCCGGGCCCCCTGTCAATCCCGTCACGGTAAATTTTTTTACCCCCGCCCCGCGCACGCGCGCGGGACGAGGAGTACACCACCCCTTGGGTCCTAGCCCTACCCCACCCCTTGGGCACCTACCCTACCCCTACCCTACCCTAACCCTTACCCCTATCCCACCCCTTGGGCACCCCCCCTATGGTCTACCCTACCTCACTCTACCCCTACCCTTTCCCGGGCACCCCCAACCCCTACCCCTACCCTGCCCATTGCCCCTTCCCACCCCCACCTTTCCCTATCCCCCCTCCCCTCTCACGACCCCTTCCCCTCCAACCGCCTCCCTCCCATCTTCTTCTCCCTCCCTGTCGTGCCCCTCCCCTCCCTCTTCTCCATCTTCTTGTGCCTCCCTCCTCTCTCACCTACCCTCCTCCTCCTCTTTCTCCCCTCCTCCCCTGCCCCTCGCCTGTCCTCGCGGCGCCCCCGCCCTCTGACATCAACAGCGGCCGCTGTGGTCGCCTCCTCTCCTGCCTCCCGCTGGCCGTCGCCAGCGCCCTCAACGCCCGCCCGCCTCGTCCTCGACGCCAGTGACAGCGCCCCGCGTCGTCCTTTAGGCCGCAGCCCCGCCCAAGTCGCCCCTCGTCCTCGACGTCGCCCCCGCTCGCGCCGTCTGCCCGCCCTCCAGGCCGCCCTCGCCAGGCCCTCCCGCCCTGCCCGAGTCGTCGAGCCGCCGTGTGGCCTTGCGCCCCCGCCCTCTGGTCGACCTCTACGCCCGCTGCCCCACAGACAACGCCTGCCCCACCCGCCTCGATTGTGCCTCCCACCTTTCCGCCTCCTTGCCACGTGCCCCACACATTTCCCCCCCTTCTAAACCCCGATTCCCCCCCATCACCTACCTTTCCCCTACTAACACACTTACCCTCCACTAGCCCCCATTCCCCCCCATCACCTACCTCCCCCCCCTAACTCACTTACCCTCCACTAGCCCCCATTCCCCCCCCATCACCTACCTTTCCCCCCCCCTAACTCACTTACCCCCTTCTAAACCCCCATTCCCCCCCATCACCTACCTTTCCCCCCCCCACTAATACACCCCCCTACACAAGCCCCCCGTCCCACCACTCACACACATACAACCCTACCCTCCCGCAGCACCCCCTTCACACTAAACCCCACCCTACCCCGCTGTAAGCCCCTGTTCCCCCGCAGCCACTTACCCCACCCCTTCCATACACCCCCGTCCCACCCGCCGACACCCTCGTGGCATCGACACACGCGTAGGTGTGTACGCACGCGTGGGAGCTTGAGGTTGTTCGCGATTGATCGTGCACGGGTGCAGGAGCTAGTCTGTCGGTTGCTGCCACGCAGTTTATTTCTGGGTATTTTCCCAGCTTTTTAATTCAAACACCTGCAACCTTTAAAAAAACAACAAAAACCAAAACCATTGCAATTTATTTTTTTAAAAAAACCATTAAACAACCCTTAAAATTCTGAAAAATTTCCAAAAAAATCTAGCAAAATTCCTACTATTTTTGCAACACATTGTTTTTTTTTAACCCTGTAAATTTCACGAAAAAAATTTCAACCATTTTAAAATTCATAATTCTTTTAAATATACTAAACAAAATCCAAAAAATTCATTAAAAATGCTAAAAAATTCCCACTTAATTTTTGAAAAATTCCTAACACTTACATTAATAATTTTACTTATTTTTAGTATATTTTTCTAAGCTGTCACAATATTTCATTTCACACCTAAATTCCTTAAAAATACAAACAAAAATAATAAAACACATTTTTCATCCAAACACAAACTAAACATCTAGAAAAAAAATCCATATATTTTTGGATTGAGGAGAGCGCATTCTTTGCATTTCCATACACCCACTACCAGGTATTTTCCCTTTTATTTGTTATTTTTTCAGCTACCCGAAAACCCACGGTTAATTTAAAAATTAAAAACAAATTAAAAAAAACCACAACTTTAAAAAAAAAACTTAACCAAATGAACCCTAAACACCACCATGGTACGTGCATTCGCGCTAAACACACAATTTTTTTAATAAAAATAAACCCATCATTCACTTAGCACGCGCTAAGTGCGCTAAAGAGACACTTTAATATTTTTTTAATTAAAATGAACCAGCCGTCACAAGCTCCACATTTAGAGACCCAGTCTGGGTATCGAAGTCCGAGATTCGAATTAAAGCACCGCTTTCACCTAATAATTGGTAATTAAATTTTTAAGAAGGAATCGCCGTTTTCTTGCTAAGGTTTATCACTTAATAAAAATTCACCTATTTTTTAATAATTTTTTAAAATGAACATTTCATTAAATTAATTCCCCCTCACTGTACTTAATTTTCCCTTTTTAATGAACCCGGTTTCGTGGGATGGGTATGCGCAGTCTTTGGAGTTATTTCCATGGTCAAATACCGGTTTATCCAAGATGTGGTCTTGATATGTGTAGGTTGTGGTGATGTTTTGGTTCAATGTCTTTGTTACGGTTAAGGGTACGGTGTGTAGTTATTTTTTCTTTATTGCTTGATACGGGGTTTTGGGTGTTTGCATGATGTATAGCATGAAGCTTTCGGTTGCATATGTCTCAAGGTCATGTCAAAAAAATTTTAGGCTGTGGTTTGCTTGGGGATAGTTGATCGAGTCACGTTTTATTGTTTTGGTTGTTCTCTTATCCTTGGTTTTTTTTGTATGTTGCTTTGTAGGCATTCTCCTTATTTGTCTGTGTTTGTGGTGTGTGTGTAACCATCTAAATGACACCTTCTCACACTCCTCCCCCTATCCAGTATGTCCCACTAGTCAGTCGGAATTACTCTTCCCTACTCACTTTTGAGCCCCTCATGAAGGCGGGACTCGCTGCTTTTGTGGCTAACTCCTTTCCATTGCTTCCAGAGGATCCATCGCTGTGTGATGAGTTTCTGGCCTCCTATAGCAAGAAGTCGGGACTGGTCCAGGATATTTCTATGACTTTGACCTCTTGAGGCCTAGGGAAGACTCTGTCTCTTCCCTCCAAAGGTGAACCTTTTGTTACCACTCGTCAGCTTTTCTCTAATGAAGAGATTTTGAAGCTGTTACAAAAGCAGACAAGGGAAATCCTGGATGTTAAGAAGGTGATAAACTCTTCAGGAGTTTTCTTTTCCATGATCACTAATCCTGTGTGGAAGATGGTCTGTCAGTTTCTCCAGGGCAGGTTTATGCCTACCAAAACGCCATCCCAGTACTTGTCCAAAGAGCTTTTCACAGCTTCAAGGATGGTGTTGAAAGGAGTCGCTATTGATTGGAGCACTTACCTCCTCACTAAAATGGATCAACATTTCGTCAAAGTCACCAGGGGTAATGTTACCAATGTCACCTATGGATCGTACTTGTCTGCCTTCTTGATCTACTCAAGTTTACAGAAGAGTGTGCCTCCACCTCCTCCATCAGATCCAATACCTCCTCCTCCACTTTCAGATGAGTCTGAACCCATTGACATAGAGGATGATGATTCCCCGCTCCCCTGGTCATCCAACGCAAATGCTTGAAGCGGGTAGCGGAAAAAGCTCCTTCAGTTCTTCCTTCAGTGCCCATTCCTGCTACCTCTGGCAGTGATCTCCCTGGGTATCTCACTTGTAATAACCTGTTCAGAGCACATCGTGAAGGTTCGTTGGACATATAAGTTCCCTCACTACACAGTCTAATTTCGGGAGATGCAATTCCTTTCCTCTATAAAGACATTCAGAGTTCCATTGAATTGTCAGTGACAGCTTGTGTTCAACAGCTGTACGCTTCCTTTTATGAAGAACTGATGTAGTTTAAGGACCAGTTGCATAAGGCAACATCCGAGTTAGCCTCTGCTAAGGATACCCTAGCAGATTTGTTTAAGCAGATGGAACAACAAACCCAACTGGTTGCAACCCAAAGAGATGAGATATCTTCTTTGAATATTCAATTAACAGAGGCTCAATCAGAGGTTATTAGCCTTTCAGAGGAGAAGGAGAGGATGTCTAGAGAAGTGTAGGAGTTCCAAACTCTTTTAGATGACAACCTTTCAGCCTTACAGACTGCTAATGACACAGTGGAATCCCAAGCTTCCCAAATCAAGTAGTTGCAAGATCAACTGGCAACATCACGGTCTGTTCCTCCAAGCCCTAATGTTCCCTTGATCCCTTCTCTCTCACAACAGGACTTGGCTGCTCTTTAGAGACAGGCTACCTTGTGTCCTCTATTCCAAGATAAAGTGGAAAGATTGCAATCCAGAATGGACTTGTTATGGTCTACATTTGAGCAGTTTCAAGAATATGTTCCTCCAGACCATTCTTTCTTTGTCCACTACCACTTACAGAAGTTGGCCTTCTACATGAAGCTTTTCACGATGGATTTACCTCTTCCAGAGGATGACTGGAGTGGGGCTTGGTCTGCTGAGTTGCTGACAGAGGTGGTAAGGATGGTGTTTGAAGATTCTGTCACGACAGATACCATGTTGATGTCCTATATGTATCTACGTGGAGACTTGTTAATTCCAGATGAGGTGGATATGGCATGGTATGTGGGAGACGTGGTTCTACAAGCTGTTTTGTATGTCAACCATTTGGAGTTGGGCATAGCTGGCATGTTCCAGAGTTACTCCTCCAAAGTGGCTAATTGTCCTGATAATTCCTGGCATACCACGATTGATTCTGTGGTCCTGAATCAAAGACAGAACACAACCCCTACCTATGCCCAGAGTACTAATCAACTGAGGATGGATCTCGTAGCTTATCTTTCAAAACATAATCCGTTTGATTCTACCTTTTTTTATGCCTATCATAGAAGATCTCTCTTAGGACCTTCTGTTCCTACCCTCCTGTATTACCAACAAATGGCTCATCGATATCATATATATCTTTCCCTTTGTCAATCCAATTCCACAACCATTTTACCCCTTCTTTTCCAACCTCAATCTTTCCCTCAAATTCCCATTTTTACATACTGTTCTTTTATTGAGGATAGAGTATTCTCCCCTTCTCCACCATGTCCTTCTCCATCCATTCATGTACCTTCCACATTTCCTATTTATCAGTTAACACCCTTCTTAAGTGATTCCATATAAATTTCAGTCATTCCTTCTTTAACCTCTTCTTCCTTTTATGATTTTGCCTATCCCTCACTTCATCCACTTTTCCTTATTCCACTTCCCTCTCCTAACACTTCTATATCTCAACCACCTCAGTTGGTTAGTGACTATGACGGGTTTGATCATCAGATTTCCAGAAGAAGGGGATGGAGCTCAAATGATTCCCTTACAGGACCTCAGCTAAACTGTCCAGTAATTCCAGGAGAATGGATAGCTGCCAGTCAAGCTTATCAGAACTATATTCATTTTGCTCAGCAGTATTCACAGTCTGCCGATCCTTCAGTGCGATTAACTACTCACTTTGCTTGGTACTTGGCGTATATGCATAGACACTCTCATACTGATTCAAAGCCTATTCCAAAGTTGTGCATGAATGTCAATGTGAGCATTGATTCTCAGCAGAGCTGGATATATTGTATATTCATGCCCTTTGTTTGCCTAGTAGATACCTTGTCCTATTGGAAAGGATGTGCTGCCTTGAGTTTTTTCAGAATCCTCCCAAAACATTTGTAGATGAATCCTTGTCTATGCATTGTTTTCGAAATCATCAATCTTTCAAGAGGGATCATCTTCATTGATACCTTTTCCAATGTATGGTGGATGATTTTTAATGAAAATCTCTTTTTGGAGGAGTCATTCAGATGGTTGTGTTGTGTGTAGTGTTTGTGTTGTGGGTTAATTTATGTAACAAGAACGTGGTGATTGCCTATTGGATTGGATTTCGTGCGAGCTACATTTTGGAGAATTGTGGTGATGGGGTCGTGGTTGGAGGGTTGAAGATGATGATGAAGAAGAAGAAGAAACCTCTTAATATCCTTTACAAGTTTGTTGAGATTTCTAGTTTGCTAAGAAGTGTTAATGTATAAAGGGTTTTCCTTTCGTTGTATTTTTATATTAGATACAGGTGATGGGATCGTGGTTGGATGGACTGTTTTTGAAGATGTATTGAAGATCAAAGTTGATCTTTTGAATGAACTTGTATTCCCTTTTTCCTGGGTCGCGAGGATGCTTCCTTATTAAGTGTGGGGATATGTTGAGTATTGAAATGACTTGTTTTTTGGCTGATTTTTATTGTTTTTGAGAGATGAATGGTTGATTTTATGAGATGATTGATTGGTTTGGAAGTGGTTTGAGAGTGTTTTGGATTATATTGATTGTGTTTTGGAATTTCATGATGTTTATTAGTAGAGATATGAGGTTCTGTGATGTTTTGATAGGTTCTGATTGGTTCTGTATACCTTCTGTATAGCTTCTATTTTGTTATGATTGTCTTCTATAAGGAGGGATGGAGTATTGATTGATGAAGATTGAGATATTGTGAAAGCTTATTGAATAGTTTTTGAGAGTTTGGAATGGTTTGAGTATGAGTTATGTGGTTTTGATGACCTTCTGTAACCTTTTGTAGGTCTTCTGTAGAGCTTCTGTCTCTGTTCTGTTCTGTTCTGTACTATAGCTGTTCTAGTACTGTACGATGACTATTCTGTATGCTTCTGTATGTGTTCTTTTGGATGAGAGTGTAGCTTGGGAAATTTTTCTAGCCTTGGAAAGAGGTAAATACAAGTGCAAAAGAGCTGAAAGAAGTAGCTGTTGAAGACTCAAGTGAAGACTGGAGTGAAGTGACAGTAGTGAGCTATGAAAAGACACTGTAGTGGCTCTGGTGACTCTTCATATTAGACATACCTCTTGGGAGGGGTATCCATGACCTAAGATTTATTATTGAAAGTGATTTTGAGAGATTTTAGTGAGGAGATGATGTATTATTGATGGAGAGAGAGAGAGAGTTAGAGATAGCCAATTCTACTAAACAGAGTGATTGTATATGAGAGATTGAGAGAGAAGACTATGAAGATATTGAAGATGAATACTATGTGATGTATTTCCATTCAAAGATGGTGTATTCCTTTTCTTTCTTTGTTATATTGATGGATTTTGTGAAGATGTTGAAGAATATGGTTGATTCTATCAAATCCGTGGGAGATCTACATGATGTTGTATGAAGATTTGTTGTGCCTGGTGCTCTTTTCTTCATTGTGATCATATAAAACATAATAAACAAGCTTTTTGATGTTACAAGATATATTTTCTTGCAAGAGAATTCCTTTTCCTTGGTGTTCCTCTTGGGGCTCCAAAAAGCGTGCTATTTTGTAAATTGGGCTATTATTTGAGCTTGAAGATGAATAATATATAAAATACATGCTTTGTGGAGTGCTCCACAAGGCATGGAGGAAGATTGCACCCAATTGGTCTCTTGTTCATGTCGTGCAAGCTTTCTTCATTGGTTTTTGTGTAAAAAGTAGAGTTCTTTTGTTCTTAGGGACCTTCTGACGCTCACTACACGCGTATACGGTGACCGATCTATGCACCAGAAATTTGGAAATTCTCCCAAGTAGTGGGACAATCAACGCTCTTGTAGACCACATTCCACCATAAAGATGCTCGGTCAACTAAATGGTTAGTGACACATTTAATTTTGTCTTTCTCAGCATATGTTTCTTCATGGAAGTAATCATCAACTTGACTGATAAAAGCAAGTACAATCTTTCCATCGCGTGATCCATTGAAAGTATGAAATTTGAAGTTTCTTTTATTTATCTTTGTTTCTTTGCGGATGGATTGAGCTTCAAGTGTTGCATCGATGGTACGTTGTATCAGATCTTCGAGTTGCGATCCATCTTGGTCGGTGGTAGATTGTTGCAAATTGGCCAATTGAACTTGCAAACCTTGTCGGGCTCTTCGTTCTTCTTGTAGCTGCATCATAACCAAATCCAACTTTTGCTCCATTGTTGGTTCGGGTAAATCACCTTTAGCCATAAAATCATCCATGTTTTGTTCAGTCATCCTGCAAAATTCTAAAAGACCTCACACACTCAAAACCTTGTTAGCGGGATGAGCATAGCTCAAAGGCGGGTTTAGAAGGCTTGTATATTTTGGTTTGGCTTTTATGGTATCTCTCATTTACGATTGCGGTATTTGTTGTCACAACCGTCTTCCAAAAAAATAGTGTTGCGTAAAGACTGCGTATAAATTGCGTATAGTCTGCTTGTGAACTTTTGTTTTTGCTGAAATTGGTTCAGCAAGACTGCAAGTGTGAATAGGGGCTTCCAGGAAGTAGTAAACTGATTCGTGTGCTTCCGAGTACCAACTGCTCCTATGGTAATGGTTGAAGAAGACTTTAATGACCTTTGTGACTTGGATTGCTTAGAAGACTTGGAATACTTGGAATCTTTACTGGTTAAAACTAATCCTGATTTTGAGGACCTCAGTGGCTTTTCGCCAGCGTCGACGATGGGCAATTCATACTGCCACTGCAGGCGTAGAAATTTATTTTATAAAGCTTTTAAATAAGCTTATTGTAAAGCTTAATAAGCTTAGTCTTAAAGCTTTGAAAGCTTTGAGCTATGGAGGATTTCTTATTTGTATATTCCACGACTTGATAAAGAAGCTTTACCGCATCCTTTGCCGGTCCTTCGCCTATCAAGAGAGGTCCTTCATGATCAGAGGGTACATAAGGGGATTCTTGATTGCCAGGAATACACTGGTATCGACTGTTTGCCACGAGATGGACTGTAGAGCTTGATCGTTCCAGGAGCTCCGCCTTCACGCGAGATGATAAGCGATTGGAAGCTCTTGATCTCAACTTCGCTCTGATACCACTGGTGCATAGATCAGACACTGTATGCGCGCGTAGTGAGCGTCAAAAGGTCCCCAAGAACAAAAAAACTCTACTTTTTACACAAAAACCAATGAAGAAAACTTGCACGACATGAACAAGAGACCAATTGGGTGCAATCTCCCCCCATGCCTTGTGTGAGCGCTCCACAAAGCATGTATTTAATATGTTATTCATCTTCAAGCTCAAATAATAGCCCAATTTACAAAATATCACGCTTTAGCTTTTGTGCCACCAAAGAAGTAAAGCTATTGGGTGCATAAGAAGTCAAGCGGTACCCAAATACAATGTCCAATACAAGTATTTAAATCGTGCACCCATGCGCATACAAAAATAATAAATAAATATCACCCCGGCGATATGATGCGAGGAGGCATATTCCATGGTGGATTTCGTGAGGTTTTGCGGTGGATTCCGTAAAATTTTATTATTACCGGGGCTCATACACAAAGTGGATTCTTTGTGCGAAAAGTCGATGGGGATGCTTATCCTTTTCGGGCGTTTTGTTAATTTAATGTGTAAGTGGGTGATTCTGCAAAATACATATTTAAATTAATAAACGTTTATGAGTTTAGAGTGCGCACTCGTAATAAGTTAAGGTTAGAATTAATTTCTAACCAATTTATTTTTGTAGCTGAAGACTACTAGGTATTCACTTTTGTCGGTTTAATTGTATTATTTTTCTAATAATTGTGAATGCTTCAGTTGATGTGTAGAGCAAGCAGCGGTGGCATTGGAAAGCATTGGAGGATAGCGTGTATTCAAATTATCATTAATTTTTGATGGGCGCGTATCTTAGGCATGGTGCCTATATTTTGTTACACTTATTTATTAAAGCACTTGATATTTGTTTATTATTATTTTATGCACATGGGCACACAATTTAAATACTTGTATTGGACATTGTATTTGGGTACCGCCTGACTTCTTGGGTGCCCAATAGCTTTACTTCTTTAATGGCACAAAAGCAAACACAATAGCTAAAGCGTGATATTTTGTAAATTGGGCTATTATTTGAGCTTGAAGATGAATAATATACTAAATACATGCTTTGTGGAGCGCTCACACAAGGCATGGGGGGAGATTGCACCCAATTGGTCTCTTGTTCATGTCGTGCAAGCTTTCTTCATTGGTTTTTGTGTAAAAATTAGAGTTCTTTTGTTCTTGGGGACCTTCTGATACTCAGTATGCGCACATACGGCGACTGATCTGTGCACAACTTACTACCCAAAAAGCTCTCCATGCTCGATATTGGTAGCCATCAATTTTCTAGGATGCTTTTAATTATGTTAAGTGTTGTGATTTCTGCCAAAGACACGATGCCAATGAGAATCATAGGTAGTTGCTATACTCTATTTTAGTCGTGTTACCCTTGAAAAAATGGGGTATCAATTTTGTTGGATCAATATACCCTTCGTTGACTACACAAAAGTGTTATATCATTATATCAATAGACTACTTTACAAAGTGGTTTGAAACTTAAGCAACGATGAAGGATAATGCTAATGAGATGGCTAGCTTTATTATGGAGCAGATTGTTTGCTATTTTGATCCACCTAAGGAGTTGGTGTATGATCAAGAGATACACTTCTTGAATAAGGTTATAGTAGCCTTGACGAAAGCTTTGAAGATTAAACACAATAAAACTACCCCATATAATATGCAAGCAAATGGCCAAGTTGAGAGTACGAATAAATAGCTTGTAGGGATCCTATCCAAGATAGTGCTTGAATGTAAGAGAGATTGGGATAAGAAATTGTATGTGGTTGTTTGGGCTTACAATACAACATTCAAGAGAGATACAAGTCACACCCCATTCAAGATGGTATATAGGGAAGAGTGTGTCTTACCATTGGAAATAGAGTTGCCCATAGTGCGATTTTCTCTCAATCATTTGTTGGGAGATAGAAGCATTACATAAAATATTTATTTCTCTTGCCCATCTTGAGAAAATTTGATTACATGCTTTATTACATCAAGAGGTAGGGAAGAAGAGAATGACAGCATTTCACGACCTTTGGGCTAAGAAATATAAATAGCTCATGTTGATATTGTACTATGATGCTCATCATGAGCTATTTGCTCGTAAACTAAAACCCAAATGGGATGGGCTGTATAAAATTGTTCGTATAGAAAAGAATGGCTCTACATCCCTTCTACATGTACTAGAAAAGAATGGTTGTACAGCCTTAGCTAAATCAAATGAGAAGAATCATTTCTTATCTTGAGCATCCGTATTTAGAGCAATTTTACCAAAAAGGTCAAGTGATTTGGTGGAGTACATGTTATCAGGTTATTGAGTGGAAATAAAAATCTTTCACATGGGATATTAAGGTCTATTGCCATCATTGTCAAAGGATTCTTAGGAGTATTTCTATTGAGTTCAGCAAGGAGGGATTATACCTATTATACATCCTCTTTCTTGGCTCGATTTTGATTATCATAAGTACGAGTGAGTTAATCGGTATGGCATGGCCTATCACTGAGGATTGGGTCTATACTTTGTACTTTGACAGAGGTTCTAGAGGGCTCCCTAAGCATGTGAGTGTTGGTGTGGTCATTCAAGATACCTGATGTCACGTTGTTATAAAAAAGGGAGTATATTTAGGATACTTTTACTAACAATATGGCAGAATACAAGGCCCTAATGCTTTCAGACTAACTTGAGTACTTTATGAGAATGTATTTTGATCAATAAGTGTAGAATGGTAGCCATTGGAGTTACTCACAAGTATATTTAGTATCATGGATATGAAAATTTAGTAAATTTATTCATGTTTCTCATCCATTGTCCCTATTTATTGAGAAGAATTTATACTTTTACTTTATAACTATAAGAAGTTGGGAAGAAGAGATGTTTAACATGGAAATAATAGTAATACCATGTCACTCGGACATAGGTATCAAAGGAAGAGACATGCAAGTTTCACATCTTTTGAAACAATAATACATTACTATCTCTTTCCTCGTCACCTTGCTCATAGCTTCTATGGCTTCTCTTCTCTTTCAATCTTTCGCTCTCATTTTCTAGTATTTCTCTCTCCTCATCACTCTCTTTCTCTCTCTTCTATACTCCTCTCTTTTCTGTAGCCTTCTCTCTCCTCTTTCTCTCTCTCTAGTCCTCTTCTTAACAAGTGGTATTAGAGCATTAGTCTTTGATCCAAATTTCTCCTCTTTTTCTTCATATTCAGTTCAAATTTTCATCATAAAAACCAATTTCAAACAAGTACTATAAGCGTTGGTTATGGAGTCTAGATTAGGGTTTCTGACCTAGGCTTCGTTTTTTGCAGAGTGTGCTTTGTTTACTCAACCATTTCAAGAACTTTTTATATGAGATTGAAGCTTGATTAATGGGATTCAAAAGCCCTATGGAGTTGGGCAAGATTGTGCTGCGCACAGGGAGAGAAAACTGTCTGATCAAAACTATGCATGTTTGTGGCAGCGATCTCGTTTTTGCGCAATGCTGAGTTGAAGTGACACCAATGTTGGGATGTGATGTGCAATGAAGATGTGCATGAAGTTAGGGAAGATTATCCTAGAAGAAATCATGATGAATAATGGTCTATAGTGTGAGATCCAAGGGCTCCAAGGTGACTAGGTACTGCATGGCTATGGAGGCCATAAGATAGAACCTGAGAAAAATGATAATGGTGAGTAGTAGATAGGGCAATGCCAAGTTCTGAGGTGATACAAAGAAGCATCTTCAGTAGATGAACAAACTCCTAGAAGAAAGTTCCTAATGATACAACATGTAAAGAGTGATATGGAAGCTCCAAGGAGGCAAGGTCCTGCAGGCTATGGCTCTCATGAAGGTCAAAGTGAGACGGAAGTGGAATTGGACCTGGAGATGAGGTCATGAACTCAAGCTGAGTTGGGAAAAGATAAAGAGAAGATGGAAGAGCAGAGAGGAAACTAGGCCATGCTTGACTGGGCTTTGATACCATGTTAAAACTTGGATATAGGACATGGCTATGACAGAAGCTATGGAGGTTGAAATAGGATAGGACATGGCTATGACAGAAGCTATGGAGGTTGAAATAGGAAGAATGAACTTATGAAGACATTGACACTGACAAGTCAAATTGTTACATAAGTGAATTAGGTTCCAAGATTGAGACTTGGACTCATAAACACAATCTTGTGTGTGGACAGTGATAATGACACTTTATTGGAAAGAAAAGAGCACTTTCATTACATAGAAAAAGAGTGCAAGCACAATGCTTTATAGGAAACTGAATGGTGGCACTTCTCCTACTATGTATATGGGATTCTTGCTCGGAGCCCATACAGCTCCTTACAAAGAGACTAAAGTAGCCGTGATTGCAAATGTCTCAACAAACTCCACAGATGATGAGTGGAGAAGAGAAATGATGAGGATACTCGATCGCCTATATGATTCATCCCCTATGAATCATGAAATAAGATGGTTCTGGGATGAGCATTATTGTTACATCGAGGCCAATCCATTCTTCAACATGCAAACTAATCTGAAATGCCTTGAATGGATTGAAATTTTAAAAGTAGTTGAGGCCTTTATCTTTTGTCCATCCAGAAAGAATCCACTTATGATGACTAGTGGTCGACAGATACATCTAGACCGTTATGTCTATGACAAGGTACTCAAGGTAATTCTAGCCACCTAACTGGATTATAATCCAAGGATGTCTCAAGTATCAAGATTACCGTATCCATGGTTTTTTGGATCTACCATTTCCATAGTATAGATTTCTGGACATAGAGAGCAATCAACCTACTTTCTTCTACATGAATTTAATTGATATCCCTCCCTAAAAAATAAAGATATAATGAAATCTTATTTTGGAAATTGTACAGCATCCAACCTATCCTATCAATGATGATGTATCTTTACATGTAAACATCTACCATTTGTAAATATCCCTTACTTGTAAAAATGGTAGCGTATCGCTATTGATAATAAAAGATAACAATGGCAAGATTTTGTAAAAATATTGTGCTCTTTGGCCCATCATTGTTTTACAAATCTAGAAAATATTTTAATGTGGAAACAAAGTTGAAAGTTTAAAGTGCTAAACCAATTCGTGAAACTAATAATATAGATATCACTAGTCTGATTGAAATTCAGGAGAAGAAGTATCTCCTTAAGCAGGTTAAGCCACCCAAATTCAATGTCAAGGGCAAAGATGTTGAAGCTGAGGCAGAGATTTGGATTGAGACTATGGAGGACTACTTCATTGCCATAGGAAGTGCCCCTGCTAATCAAGCTATGATCACCAAGTTGACATTGAGACTGATGAGGCACACCTATGGTGGAAACAGTGGTGTAAAGACTAGGGACTTGTCAAGACAGCTATTACCTAGGAAAAGTTGAAAGAAGCTATGCGTGGTCGATATTTGCCACCAACTTATCGCACATTAGAAATGAATGAGTTCTTTAACTTAAGACAGCTGGAAATGAGCCAAGAGACATATTACTAAAAGTTTATCTTAGTGCTTAAATATGCGCCTTCCATGAATATTGTGTAGCAAGTGTCTAAGTTTTGTCACAGATTGAATGCTCCTCTAAACACACGCCTTAAATCTATGTTCCCAACTGATCTACAAGATTCTTTGATTTGTGTAGCACCTCTTGTTCAAGAAATTCAGTCAAAGCCAAGGAATAATAGACTCTAGAATCAAAACAAAGGGACTTCACGAGGCTATGTTAAGCGAGCCCAAGGTCAGCGTCCACTTGGTCAAGGAAAGAGGGCCAAAAAAAATGCAGTCGCGCGAACTTCATACCTACGGGAAGTAATTCAGGAGTACGTAGGTGTTTCCACTATAATGACCCAGGTCACTTTAAAAGACAATGCCCAAATCTTGGCCAAATTCCTCACCAAGGAGAGTACAAAGGTCAGAACCAAGCTTCAATCACAAAAGGAAAAGCATCTGTTGTAATTCTTAAAGAGCTTGAAGAAGAGGGAAACCCAACTATGAAGCTGATATGGAGAGGGCATCAATTCACACCACCTTCCATAAGAAAGGCCCAAATCACCAATTTTTGATGATTCAAACACCATCAGAATATCAGGGTAAGTCCTTTAAAATTCTAATTGACTATGGAAGCACACACTCATTCATGTCACCAAAGTGTGCCAAGAAATTAAGTATAGACACAACACCTACATCTAGGTTGCTTGTGGAACTTGCTAATGGAAAATCCTATCTACTGAGTAAACTTGCAAAGTGACATTTAGCCTGGGAAGCAATCTCTCTGAAATGGGATTTAGGATCATGAATTTAGGGGCCTACAAATGTCTATTGGCTATGGACTGGCTAATCCCCAATGACGCACATATTCAGTGTAGAAAAGGTCAGGTGACTTTTCAAAACCCAAAGGGGAAAAAAGTGATGACCCAAGGTGAGGTAGGAAAACCCAAGGTTCAACTAGCCAAATCATCTCACATAATAAAAGGGTTAAGAAAAGGATTGCATGTGTATCTCATAAAATTAAACAAGGTGAGCAGAATAAACAAGGCAAGGGAGAGCCATATTGGTTGAAGGAATATGATGACATCTTCCCAGAAGAGCTAACTAAATTACCACCTTGAAGAGAAGTCAATCATGAGATCAGGGGCTGCTTCAATCACTAAGAGTCGTATAAAATGTCTATTCCTAGAGCAATTGAGTTGAAATAGAAACTCAAGGAATTATTGGGTCAAGGATACATCAGACCCAGTAATTCACCATGGGGAGCCCTAACATTGTTTCAAAAGAAAAAGAACAGAACTCTCCACCTTTCCATTGATTCCTGAGGTCTAAACTAGGTAGAGTTGGAAGCATGAGAGTGTGCACGAGAGAGAGAGAGAGAGAGAGAGAGAGAGAGAGAGAGAGAGCTCAAGTACAAGAAGTAGATATTGCTTAGTAAGTTGTTCAAAGGTAAGACTAGTACACTCTCCTTAATTGTGAGAGTGACCTTTAGGTAGTTTATATAGCCTCTAGAGAAGTTAGGGTTAGGGTTTCCCTTTCTCCCCTATCATCCAGTTCATTTACACCTAGCTACCCTTATCCCCTCTAGTATAAGGAGAGTTCACATGCTTACTTCTCAACACCCCCCTCCCCCCTCAATGCCAAGTGGCATTGGATAAAGCATGATAGGATGCCCCCCTTAATCCACAATGAGATGCGTTTATAAATTGGGCTACAAAAGATGATTATAGGTGGAGAGTTTTACAAGACCCAAAAGATTCGATCATCTTTGGGAGGCAAAGTTGGCCTCCAATTCCTTAGGTAAGTTGGGAACACTGGGACACTTACTGGTGATATGCCCAGTTTTTTGGCATTTATTGTACTTCATTTTGTCAGGATATTTCTTCCAGCAATTACTTATAATATGCCCTTTTTTATGATAGAAGGAGCACTTTGTAGAAGTTGTATGGACTAACACTTACTCACAGGAAGTAAATGCTAAAGTACCTTTGTTATGGTTCCTCTTCTCTTCATCCAGACATGACTAGATGGTACTTGCCAAGGATGGGTTCACGATATTAGTAAGGGTAGTAACAAGGGTTGGAAATACCTTCTTTACAAACTTCAGAAGGATGGCAATGGCATCTTCATCATGAATTGGTGCTTGAATAGAGGTCAATTGTGCAATGAGCCCCTTTATATGTGAAATAAACTTGCTTAGATATTCTCCTTGTTTATACTCCCAGCTAAAAAACTCAATCTTTAGAAAAATCTTTGAGTTCTTCCCTGTAGATCCATATAGCCTTTCAAGCTCATCCCACTTCTCCTTTGCAGTGGAGAGTTAGTCAATATGATGAATTAAGGATTCATTTAGATGAAGCTTGATGATGGCCTAAGCTCTTTTATCGTCTTATACATCAAGGGGATTTGATGGGTAAATAACTTTGGTCCCTTTTATATAAAGGGCAAGTAGCCTCGTTCCATCATTTTATATTTTACCAAGACTTTCCAGGGATGAAAATCTTTTCCATTGAACTTGCGAATTTGAGGCCTTACATCTGCATAGTCCATGGCCATTATAGGAAGGTCCTACCAATTGCCTTAGGCAATGGCAGTGGTTAGTCCTTTACAGGTGGCCAAGTACAAACCAAATAATAGAATTGATAGCCGTCAAGTGGCAATAAGAAGAATATGAAGGCTCATGTGCACTTAGAGGTGTAAAGAGGTTGAGGGAAGCTGAAGGATCAGAGATGGATCTAATACCATGTGGAAAATGAGAGTTGGAAGCATGAGAGTGTGCACAAGAGGGAGAGAGAGAACTCAAGTACAAGAAGAAGATCTTGCTTAGTAAGTTGTTCAAAGGTACAACTAGTACACTCTCCTCAACTGAGAGTGACCTTTAGGCAGCTTATATAGCCTTTGGAGAATTTAGGGTTAGGGTTTCCCCTTACTCCCCTATCCTCCAATTCATTTACACCTAGCTACCCTTATCCCCTCCAGTATAAGGAGAGTTCACATGCTTAGTTCTCAACATAAACCAGGTAACAATCAAGAATAAGTATTCGATCCCAAGAATAGGCGAGCTACTTGAGAGGCTATAAGGGGTGAAAATATTTTCCAAGATTGATTTCTAATCTGGCTATTACCAAATAAGGATCAAGAAGATGATATCCCCAAAACTACCTTCAATACCAAATATGGTCATTTTAAATTCATTGTAATGTCTTTCAGTCTAACTAATGCCCTTGCTACATTTAATAGATTAATACAAAATTGATTTGCTAAATAAGCAAACTGCTATTGTGTGGACGCCCATTGAGCAAGCCAGTTTTGAGCAGCTCAAGAAAATTTTGGTAATAGTACCCATTTTAAAGCTACTTGACCTAAGTCAAGAGTTTGAGGTTGTAACAGATGCAAGTTCTCTTGCACTAGGTTGTGTGCTTATGTAGCAAGGTCATCTGATAGCCTATTCCTCAAGAAAACTAAAAATCCATGAGAGGAATTATGCCACCCATGATCTCGAGATGTTTGTTGTGATCCATGATCTCAAATTTTGGTGACACTATATTCTTGGAAGCAAGTTTACTTTGGTCACTGACCACAAACGTCTCAAATGGATCTTTACTCAATGAGACCTCAACATGATGTAGCGTCGATGGATTGAAGTCTTGCAAGAATTTGATTTTGAAATCAAGTTGAGACCTGGAAAATAGAATGTGATTGCTGATGCATTAAGTTGTTAAGCTTTTTTGAATGCACTTATCATGAAAGAGCAATCTAGTCATTGAGCTAACAAAGAAGAGGCAGATAAGGATCCTAAGTATCAGCTACTGCTTAGAGAAATCCTAGTTAAGGATATAGATCCTAAGCTCAGATTCAAATACCAAAATTTCATTGTGGATGATGGACTTGTCTATTTCAAGACAAGGCTCTGCATTCCCCTCAGTCAAGTGCTGAACAAGAAGATATTATGGAAAGCCCCTGACTCCCCATTCTCAGGACAAACTAGCTATGCAAAAACACTTCATGCACTCAAGATAAGTTACTACTAGGAAATACTTAAGATGATGTACTCAAATATGTTACTAAATGCCTAAGTTGCCAGTGGGTGAAAGTTGAGCATATCAAAATGCCAAGTGAGCTCCATACATTTGACATTCCACATATGAAATGGGAGTTCATTAGTATGGATTTCGTATTTGTCTTACCTTCTGTTCAAGGAGGGTATAATTCAATCATGGTCATGGTGGATATGTTGTCAAAGGTCACTCATCTTATCCCAGTCAAGACCAACTATATGTTAAAATATTGAGAATGCATGCTATGGAGGATCATTGATGAGCAAATAGACAATCAAAATGAAGTATAAGTATGGGCAAAGAATAACAACTCGTATTATCCAAGCATAATGCATGAAAAAATGAATGATAATGATTGATGAAATGAGTGTGGGGATGAGTGCCTTTATAGGCTTACAATAGGTGGTATTGGTAGGTGAGGAAAGGTGGAAAGTGACTGTGGTATTCATCAACTGTGGTTTTAATAAACCATGCATACATGACCTAGCCTAAGGCTTTATTTGCAATGCGTTTCTTTTCCTTGTTTGTTCCTTACAAAGAGCCTATGGTGGATGTGATTTCACGTTTCTCAACATCCCTCCTTAATCACAACCAAGAAAGACACTGAGTATACAAAGGTTGTCATGAGTAGAATCTTGCTAAGTGTAGACATGGAAAGAAACAACCATACAAAGGTAAAGGCTATTACAAGGCCTCACTAAGTGTGTAGAGTCTATAGTGTGTGGAGGTTACATGAGGAGTATAGGAGCTTATGGTGGGAACATTAGGCAAGTCCACATTTTAAACTTAAAAAAGTCTATCAGAAAATGAGCTACAAAAGAGAGACTGGTGAGTCCTATCCTTTTGTTCTTGGGGTTCTTCTTCTTCTTCTTCTTCTTCATTGTTGTCTTCATCTTCTTTGACTATAGCAAGCTATGCTCTTTGACACCTTTTCTTAGCATAGCAAAATTTCTCAATATGCCCAATTTTCTTACAAAAGTCACAGACTATGCTCTTCTTCCCTTTCACATAGAGGAGTTGTTGGTCTCCTCTTGGGATGCTTGTTTCTCCCTTGCTCTTGATCTTCTTTTCCTCTTCCATTAGAGAGGCTTTGATATCCACAAGCTTCGACTTTGGCATGTTGATTAATGTGGTAGACACATTATCAAACTCAGGTGGAAGACTCTTCAGAAGCACTCCAACACAAATATCTTCATTCATCTTCAAGTTGATTAATGCAAGTTGTGTCAAAAATCTTTTGATATAATTCAAATGAGTTGCAAGTGAGGTACTACTTTTCATTTCAAGCCTAAAAATTTCAATTAGTAAGCCATATTTGGAGGATTTTGAATGAGCTCCAAACAAGGTTTCTAATCGATCCCATCTCGCATGAAAGGTTTCACAATCATCAACATGATGAATGTAGCTGTCATCAAGTTCAAGCTTGATAAAAGCTTGAGCCTTATCATCATTTTTATCCCATATGATTGAAAGTGCAACTTTCCTCGGTTTCTTCTCTTGACCACATGTGATTGCCCACTGCTGATCTAGGACAGCAAGAATGTATCTTCCAAGAGGGAGACATGGTTTTCATCTGTATACGCCCAAAGAAGAGTTCTCTATCATTGGGAAAGTTCAAAAAGTTGAGTCTAAGGTATTGTGGACCATATAAGGTTCTCAAATTCCTAGGAGTTAATGCCTACAAACTGCAATTTTTTGATCATGTGAAAGTCCACAATGTATTTCATGTTAGTCTATTGAAAGCTTTTGTGGCAAATCAAGATCATATTCTTAATGACTAGCAAATTGTAATGCCTAGTCAAGGAGTCCTTGAACTCTAGCTTGATAAGATTCTAGAAATAAAAGAGAAACCTTTGAGAAATAGAACCATTAGAGAGTATATTATCCAGTGGAAAGACTATCCTGAGGAGGATGCCACCTGGGATAGAAGAGATAGCTCTAGAAAAACAATTTCCCCAGTTCTTCTCGAGATGAGGACATCTCAATTCCTCTAAGGAGGAGAGGATGTAATATTCGTGCCATAGCATTTCATATCAAGAAACGAATTCAGGCTTGAGGCATTTTAAAACATTACTTGTTGAGCTATCGCATAAGTGATCACACGTAATTTTCTTAATATCGAATCTTGAATTAAATCAATTCTACAATCTAACACGATAAGATGCCTCAATGTTGCCAATCAACAAGAAGCAAAGACACCTCGTAAATAATATTATGACGACTTGATCATAAATTTTTCCGCATTATATTTGATTTAGTATTCCCGATTCCATTTAAATGTGTCAAAGATCACATTGATTTTGTAGCCCCAAGACAAATCGCAAAAGCTTTAATTGGTAGACAAAGAATGTGCAAGAATGAGCATGATATTGAGTAAGTTAAGTATCAAAGAGTATGACATGACTTTATAAACTAGATAAGTCATGAGGTAACTTGGCCAAAAACGACCAAATGAAGTTGTTTTGAAAAAAAAAGATATTTTTGAAAAAAAAGCCGAAATTCATGGCTTTTTTACACCTAGAGGGGAGATAAAGCATTTTAAAATCATCCCCATGCCACCATCCAATAGGTAGGCAATCAAAATGCATTTTTTATCAAGCTTACTTGGCTCTTGACAAGTAGCCACAAGAATGAGTTGATTGCATGCTCCCCCTCATATCTATAAATGCACCCCCTCTCCTTCACAAAGAAAGCAAGAAGAAAGACCTCCTAATAATGGAAAATTTTCTTTACTTCTCTTTTCCACTGTAGCTTGAGCCTTGAAGGAGAAAAATACCCCTCTTCTACCTCATTTCCGATTTCTCTACCCCCTATTACTCCTTCCTCCCATATAGCCATATTGCTAAGCAAAATGCTGGAAATTTTTTTTTGGACCACCATCAACTCTCCCTAAACTACCATGTCAATTTGTCTTGGCATCCATAGCTCCGCATGGTCGTAGAAATTCAAAAAGCCCATTTGAAGCAAGAGAAGCAAGGAACATGACCAATGGAGAAAACGACACGGTAGGAATTGGTGAAACCCCCCTCACAGCAAATCTAAGAGAGGTAATATCTCATCGGTTTGGAAAAAAATAATGTTTTATAAGCTTATAGCTATATTTGGCTTTAAACGATTACAAACACATTCTAAAGAAAATGCATATGAATTGCCACTTAGGAAAATAGCCTAAGTAATATAATAATTAACTATTCAGTGAAAAGACGCTTTCACTTGAAAACAGATTATATGCCAGTCATTAAGAAAATATCTTAATTATTTTATTTCTTGATATTTATTATTATTTTATAAATGACACACATGTGATCATAATAACAGAAAAAAGGTAGACGATATTAGGGAAGTGAATATTTTATAACTTTTACTTGAAAGTGATTATCTCTATTTTATTTTTCTAATGATAAATAGATGCATATGAGTTTTATAATAACTTATTAAAAATCATTTAGATAATATCATGAAATAATCAATTCATTAAATCAACAGAAAATTGTATAGAAAAATATACTAGACATGCATAAATTAGGTATGTAGTAATATAATTTGATGTATGGAAGAGGAAAAAATTGTTGCACTTATGATTTTTACATTTTCTAGAATAAAGTTTTTAGAAAAACAATGAGCATTGCACTTAAGACATAGCTAAATGAAAATTGATCTTTCTAGATAAAGTTAAAAGTTTGGACATCGTCGATTCAACCATAGAATATGAGTAGAAAAAAATAAAAGTGATTTTCTTACTAAAAACTCACGTAATGTTAATATTAATGATTATATTAGCGAGAGCATCAATATCATGAGTTGACCCATGTATAAATCAATGAGTAGACCTAACCTAGAATATCAAGAATGTTGAAGCAAAAACAACTATAGAATACTTGAAAACCCTAAAACTATCAGTATTAGGAAATTAAATAAATATAAAAAATTTATAAGACTTGTTGGACATTGATAAGAATCTATCGATACAAATTCTAAAGTCTAAACAAACTTGCAGAAGAGCATTTGAAAACCTGCTAAGCGCGGATTAGGATAGGATAGAGCATGAATTGCCTACCATAGGTACAAATGTTCATATTATCTTTTAGGGAAAAAAATACCAAATTTTTCATAAGGATAAAATAGACTTCAGATTTGTGAAATAACTTGCGGATCCCGAAAAAAAAAAGATACAAGTTGAAGTGAAACCCTAAGAATAAGGTGGGATCTTAAAATCGAAACCCTAGATTTGGGTGGGGTTTTTTACTATGGTAAAAACACTTACTTCTATTTCTTTTTTATTTGTGCATCACTACAAGGGAATGGGGCAATAGCGATGGCCATTTGCGATGCAAAAAAGTGGAGTCGCTAAAAGCGTCGCTATTAGCGCTAATTCTATTAGCGATGCAAATAGGGACGCTAATAGAGACACTAATAGCGACGTCGGTCTGAGGAAAAAGTTTTGAAAACCCGAGCGTAACTTTTTCCGAGAAAACATTTGTGAGAAAGAATGAAAGAGAGAACGAGAGAACTTAAAGCTTTGAGAGAGAGAGAGAGAGAGAGAGAGAGAGAGAGAGAGAGAGAGAGAGAGAGAGAGAGAGAGAGAGAGAGAGAGAGAGGGAGCTCATCACCATCATCACTGCCGCCGCCACTATACATGAAGAAGAAAGAGAAGTGCGCAAGGGAGAAGGGAGGGAAGGTGCAAAGAGAAGGTACAAAGGGTTTCATCTTCAGGCCTTTGAGGTAGGTACATTGCCTCTTCTTGTTTTATTTTTGTGTTCTCTTGTTTTGTTTTTTTGTTTTTCTTTGCAATGAGATACATGGAAAGAGAGGGAGGGAGGAAGGGAGGGAGAAGAATGAAGGGAGAGGAAGAGAGAAAGAGGGAGAGAAAGAAAACAAAGAGAAAGAGGAATAGAGAAATGAGAGATGAAGGGAGGGAGAGAGGAGGATGAGTGAGAAACAACAAGAGAGAGAGGAGGGAGAAACAAAGAGAGAGGAAACAAAGAAAGGGAAATAGAGAGAGAAATAGAGAGAGGGAGAGGGAAGGAAGAGAGGAGGAGAAGGTAGAAAAGAAGGGTGAGCTAAAGAGAGGAAGGAGAGTGAAAAGAAGAGAGAGAGAGGGAGAAAGAGAGATAGAGAGAAAAAATAGAGAGTGAGAGGGAGGGACAGAGAAAAAGGAAAACAATGAGAGAATGAGAGAGAATTTTAAGAAAGAAAAGTAAAGAGAGAGGGGGGAGAGAGAGATAAAGAGAGGTGGGGTGACATTTCTTTCAATATATTTGTTTCTTAAGCTTTTTATTTTCTATCTTTGATTGTCTTTGCAATGAGATGAGTTGAGTGAGAGTGGGGAGGGAAGGAGGGAGAGAAATAGAGAGAAGAAGTGAGAGGAAGGAAGAGAGAGATGGAGAGAAATAAAAAGCGGGAGAGAGAGAGAGGCTTTATAAAAAAGTGTAAAAACACAAGCATAACATTTTACAGGTTTGTAAACAAGAAAGAGAGAGAGAGAGAGAGGCCGCCGCCACTGCTGCCATCCACGAAGAGGGAGGAGACAAGTGTAAAGGAGAAGGAAGGAACTCCTGAAGGAGAAAAAAAATGAGAGAAGTACGAAGGGATTCTTCTTCAAGCTTTGAGGTAAGTGCATTATCTCTTCTCTCTTTGTTTTTCTCTTTTCTTTACTTCTCTCTTTCTTTTTGTTGATGAAAAGTGTATAGAGAGAAGAAGTGAGAGAGATCAACGTGCACAAGGGAGATTGAGAGAGAGAGATAGAGGTCGCTACCACCACCAATCCACCACAAAAAGAGAGGAGACAACTACAAAGAAGAAGGAGGGAACCCGTGAAGGAGAAGAAGAAGAAGGAGATAAGCGTGAAAGGATTCTTCTTCAAGATTTGAGGTAAATGCATTATCTCTTCTCTCTTTGTTTTTCTCTTTTCTTTACTTCTCTCTTTCTTTTTGTTAATGAAGAGTGTATAGAGAGAAGAAGTGAGAGAGATCAACGTTTCAAGCTTTGAGGTAAGTGCATTATCTCTTCTCTCTTTGTTTTTCTCTTTTCTTTACTTCTCTCTTTCTTTTTGTTGATGAAGAGTGTATAGAGAGAAGAAGTGAGAGAGATCAACATGCGCAAGGAAGATTGAGAGAGAGATATAGAGGTCGCTGCTACTACCAATCCACCACAAAAAGAGAGGAGACAACTGCAAAGAAGAAGGAGGGAACCCATGAAGGAGAAGAAGAAGAAGGAGATAAGCATGAAAGGATTCTTCTTCAAGCTTTGAGGTAAGTGCATTATCTCTTCTCTCTTTGTTTTTCTCTTTTCTTTACTTCTCTCTTTCTTTTTGTTGATGAAGGGTGTATAGAGAGAAGAAGTGAGAGAGATCAACGTGCACAAGGGGGAGAGAGAGAGAGAGAGAGAGAGAGAGAGAGAGATCACTACCACCACCAATCCACCACAAAAAGAGAGGGGACAACTGCAAAGAAGAAGGAGGGAAATCGTGAAGGAGAAGAAGAAGAAGGAGATAAGCGCGAAAGGATTCTTCTTCAAGCTTTGAGGTAAGTACATTATCTCTTCTCTCTTTGTTTTTCTCTTTTCTTTACTTCTCTCTTTCTTTTTGTTAATGAAGAGTGTCTAGAGAGAAGAGGTGAGAGAGATTAACGTGTGCAAGGGAGATTGAGAGAGAGAGAGAGAGAGAGAGAGAGAGAGGTCACTTCCACAGCCAATCCACCACAAAAAGAGAGGGGGTAACTGCAAAGAAGAAGGAGGGAACCCATGAAGGAGAAGAAGAAGAAGGAGAGAAGCATGAAAGGATTCTTCTTCAAGCTTTGAGATAAGTGCATTCTCTCTTCTCTCTTTGTTTTTCTCTTTTCTTTACTTCTCTCTTTCTTTTTGTTGATGAAGAGATGTATAGAGAGAAGAAGGGAGACATATGAACATAAGGGGGAGAGAGAGAGAGAGAGAGAGAGACTGCCACTGCCACTACCATTGCCACCGCATCCACTAAAAGAGAGGGGACAACTACAAAGGAGAAGGAGGGAACCCCCAACCTTTGTCTGTTCTCCATCGTACCCTCCTCGAGCTTGCATGGCACCAAGCAATCCTGTGCCCATTTCTCGGCCATGGGAAGGCCTCATGCCAAAGCCCGCCACCTAGAGCACAAGGTGGAGCTTCCTCTAGTGCAGTAAGAGGTGCTCCCCATAGAGCACAACGACCACCAGAGAAGAAGAGGAGATGGAAACCAGGCACTATCACCCTTCGAGAGATAAGGAGAATGCAGTGCAGATACGAGCTTCTCATCCCGAAAAGATCTTTTCAGAAGGACGTTGTTCGGGAACAAAATTTGCAAGAATCTATTGTTGGTTGGATAGATGATTTCATCTGATACACATGGCTGTACATTCAGAAGTACAAGGATAAGGTACTCGATGTCTTTAAGAAAATGGGTTTATAAAGAGAAATGCAAGTTAGATGGTTCGTTGGAAAGGTATAAAGCCGGGCTCGTTGCAAAGGGATATGCACAGCAATACGACCTAGATTATGAGGAGACTTTCAGTGCAGCTGCCAAGATGGAAATGGTGAGAATAATCATTGCATTAGCGGCTTCTAAGGGCTGAAATTTATGACAAATGGATTTCAAAAATGCATTCCTGAATGGTGACTTGCTTGAAGAGGTATATATGGAGTAGCGTGAGGGTTATGTACACAACCTGAGGTGTATATGGATGCTGGCTAGCAACCCTATCTATCATCCTAGATCCAAACACAGAGATTCATTACAATTTCATCAGAGAAATGGTACTTGCAGGACAGATTGATCTACTTCATGTGAAGACAGAAGACCAGGTAGCCGATATCTTTACCAAATCACTTGGTAAAGAGAAATTCGTTTGTTTCACGAATCTACTTGGAGTACAGCAACTAGTCTCAGCTCAAGAAATGGAGGTTGAGAAGGGGGAGGATGAGCTTGATTCTTTTGATCTTAAAACACCTCCATCCATTGAGATTGAGGGTGAAGACAAGAAAGAAGAGATCGAAGATGACTTATATGTAGGTAAAAACAAGAAGGAATAAGTAGAGCTTAGAGACACTACCACTTCCTATATAAGTGTTTTTGACTCCAACGCCATGGTATAACTCTTACAAATGTCTAAATGCTCCCCCAAAAATACTTGAACAAGTTTGGAATAAGCTGGAGTGAGCAGAAGATCAATGGGACTTATTCATACCTCAAGGTCTTGACTATAATGAAAGCTTGAAGTGAAGCTCTTCTTCTTGGGCCTAACAAGTGATAAAAAAGCTCTGTAACGTGTCCACTAGAATCCTCTAGGACACGTCTTGGCAGTCCATCGGAAGGCTGTCTAGAGAACTCCGCCCGGCACTCCCATGGAATGTTACGGGACTTGTAATCTAGGTCTTTCCGCGTCTGCCACGTAGCGGAAGTGTCCTGGCCGTTTCCCACTTAGGATCGACCGAAATTAAGGTTTTCTAGTTTGGTCATTAGCTAGCAGCAACTAGCGTCAGACCCGAGCGAACTACTTTACACAGAAACGCCAGGTCCGAAGCGGATTCACGCTGCACTTGGTTCAAGGAGAATGGGAAACGAGAGGGATGCAAGGCTCGACCTCTCTGCCATAAGGCATAGTCCCATTCCGTTCCCCTAAAACAACGTGAATCGGGTAATAGTTAATTCTGAGTCATCGTTCTCATTACTTGTTTCGGTGATGACGATCATCCTCTGTTCGTTGAAGACTTTGAGAAAAGTTCCCGGCTGACCGGGACCACCCATCCATAGGACGGACCCATGGTCCATCCTCCGCACTTTCCTCGGTTTGTTTTAGTTATGTAATTACCTACCATATTAATTTGACATATAACAAACAGCTTCCTTGATTAACCCTGTTAAGCACTGGTTCCTTCACGTAATCTTATCACAGGACATAAAGAAAACAATGTCAAACAACTTCTTTTATTATCATTTTATCCTTTTATCTTTGAAATACAAGGAGTTCCGCCCGTAGGCTTTTCATAATCCGCCCGAAGGCTATCCAGTAACCCACCAGGGATCACTAATCCAAGTTTCTGCCCGTAGACTAGTATGCGGGCCTCGAGATCCAATCCCGAGTCACGTTAGCCTCTTGTGCAGGGCCCGGAAGGCGAGGGATTTACGGCCAGAGCCCCCTCTGGCACCCAAGCGTCCTCCTGCTCCAAGTAGAACTCAACGGAGAGACCTCTCACGGCGGGTTCGGTCCACGTTCCCGGCGCGGTTAACAACCCCCTTGGTTAGGGTCAGGCAGGCAGTCGGGGGGGGTAACTGAAGCTGCCTCTCCCTTCAGGCCTTCAACCTGAAGTATTTAGATATATTTTCATCCTTTAGTTCATTGAGCAAACAATGCAAACAGTGCTTTCTAAACTGTTACAAGCACAATCAATTCCAATGGTCGTTTAGCTGGCAAACTGTTAAGGAGTGACTCCTTTTCTCCGAATGCAACCCGCATTCGATCCGGAATCAATTGCAACTTGGCAAGATTCCTATCATTCTTGGGTTAGGGTCATACCCTACCAATACTTTAGGTTTTGTTATGGTAGATTCCAGCGACCATGTCGCTTCAATCTATTGATTTGTCAATTGCATCCAGGCAAATACCTAACTTTCCTTTTCCTTAGCAACTATTTCCCAGGAAAGGTGATGTAACAGGATGATTACTCATCCTTTTGTAGGTTAACTTAGCGCAATAACTTGCCAACATCATTTCCAAGAAATGACAAAACTCTCTCGTGGACAAATCTCAAGTCTATGCGATGTTGCAACTTTTTGTACATGTGTTGTATCTATTCCACGGGATCATTTCACCCATTGAATGGCGTATTCAGGTTACGGAATTAACTTCAGGCGAGTAGCAGGGTTTAGGGTGTCTTCTTACCCAACCTATTCCTAATTATATTGGCCCACGGTCCTAGGAATTTCCAACCCAGTCGGAGTTTCATCATTTGAACGAATGATCCCTAGGATAAAACCTTAGATCATTTTATGCATGAGCATCCAATTGATTTGACATCTCGTGAATGTGTGTAAGATCTTTGGGTTTGCGGGTTTTGACTTGGCAACCAGTGTAAAACTAGGTCGAATTCTTATTGCACTAAACCCTAGTTAGCACTTGAGATACCTATCATATCGACCCAACCATGTCCATAAGAATCCTTGTGGTTTAGGTGACTTAGCCAACTCAATATACTTGTCTCGCGTCACGGATGAACCTTTCCTAAAGGTAATAAACTAGATCTAGTGGAGATTAATAGTTACAACTACACCAATACGTGTAAACATGCGATTCACTGCTTCTACGCATCACATGGTTCACAATAACCCTATCCTTCCTTGGTAAGGTAAAAATGCTTGATAACCTAGACACTAACTTTCCTAGGTCCTACTAGGACTTACATCAAATAGTCATGCCTACAACCTTATTGTCTATACTTAGAATCTTATGCTTTGACTCCTAAATGCGGCTCCTAATGAATGACATTTTTTTCATGTTGACTATGCAATACGCAACGTTCTCCTAGCTACAATGAAGTTCATACAAAACTACAGCTAGTGATAATTTATTCCATTTTACATGCCACTTGCAAGCCCATAAGATCATTTCCGTACTCTCTTCTATTTCTTTTCGGATAATATCTTATGGGTGTTAACTTTTCCTCATGAAATCATTACGAGGAGGATGTTGCCTAACATGCGGCACATACTTATTCCTACCATGTCTAAGAAGAAAAAATGCACTTATAAATTCCATTTCTTTGCCTAAGTAATATATGTTTAGACTCATTACTTTGATAATGTACCAAAATAGCATCATGCAGCTAGTCTCCTAAGGCGGGCAACCCGTTTCGAATTCATGACATACTTCAACCTTGCCTAACGTTTCAAGAGATACATTATCAAATGTCTTTTTACCACTGCCACATGCATTAAAAATAAGCGTAAAATGCATTCTTCCCTATGGAACTAAGCGCACCTAATCATTTCTTTAAGCGAAAATAAACTTGAAAGAACCTGGACTTGTGGGCTCGGGGAGATATCCACTTGTATGCTCGGAGATGAACCTCCCGCGGTCGCACCTTGTGATCTTTTTGGGGCCATCGTAGATGTAGAGGATTTGGGCTCCGGGTTTTGTCCTTACCCCTTTATGGCTCTCAAAATTTCCTCCGAGTCTTGGCAAGTAGTCTCAAAATATGTTTACTTCTCCCTTATGTAGGAATACCCCTTTATAGGGTATGGATTTTTGGATCCCGGAAAGCTCGTGGAAACGGCTTATGGGAGGTCTTTATGAGCTTCACCCTCTCCTCTTCAAGGGTCCGGGGGTATGAATAGACCTTTGGGGGGTGTAGTGGGAAGGGGGGTTAAGGAAGCCCCCCCTTAGAAGCTTCTTAGGAAGCTTCTAAGAAGCTTCCAAGCTTCTGCAGCACGTCGGGGGGGGGGGAAAAAGGGGTCGTGATCCAGGCGGCGGCGGACAGTGTCAGCAAGGCGGCCGAGGCGGCGGCTATGGCGGACTGGCGACTGCAGCACGGCGGCGACCTCCACCTCCCACGCTTTCCCTCTCTCTGCACGGCCTCTCTCCCTTCCACGACTCCCTAGGGAGGGGGGGTTTTTATAGGCCTTGGGGGGGGGGGTGGGGAAGAGGGCCTCCACACACGTGGAGGACTCCCCCTCATGCAATCTGATCTACTCCTCCTTGGCCATTCCTCCCCACACTCCCTCTCCTCCAGCCATGCATCGGCTGGGGGAAGGGATAATAATAAAAAAATTTGCCTAAAAATCTCCAAATTGCCCCTTCAAAAAGGGTGTTCCCTCGCGGCTTTTACGTTCTGCAACCTCGGCCTCTTATTTACAATGTGGAGGCCTCATTTTTGAGCGTGCACGGTATGGATTATGCTCACAATAATACGATGTAGGGGATAACCTTGCACAGGGTTTACACGGCGTGCGGGAAGTTAATATTTACGGTACGCAGTGTGCGGAAATATTACAAGCTCCTTGAGTAATACTTTTTTGAATTGATTATATCTAGCTTTTGCAATCACAAGCTCTTTTTCTTCTCGAGCCTAAGCAAGTGATGAAAAATCTCCTTGCGAAATACCTTTTCGAATTGATTATATCTAGCTTTTGCAATCAAAGGATTTTTTTTTTGAAAATCTGATACACAATTTTTAGACATTAGGTGTAGGTGACATTTGCAAATGAATTATCCAAGAATATTTAGTGCATATAGCTACCACCTAAATTTTTTTCCCTCTGTAACCATCGCTATATGTGTCAGAAATTTACTCTGCAACCGTCGCTATAAGCGTCACTATTTGCATCGCTATTTGCCTTGCTAGCCCAATTAGCAACGCTAATAGCAACACAAATAGCGATGCTAATAGAGACGCTAATAGCGATGAATCAATCAGCGATGCGAATAGTGATGATGGTGGTTATTTTTTCCATGAATAATTCCGCCGCTTTAAATGTTGTTATTCGGTCTATATGTTGTAGTGCATGTATTGATGGTTGCACACGAAAGATTAATTGTGCTTGCAATAGTTAGATCTGATTGTAAATATATAATTAGGATAATAAGAGAAAAGATCATGCTATGCCTCCCCCATGGCTAGACACGGAACCTTACTCCAAGGGGGATTGTTTTTTACTGCCGTGAGGAGCTTTTGACCAGCATCGATGGTGGCGAGAGGTCGGTCGGTGAGAAATCCATTAGGCAAGAGGAGATGGGAGTGCTAGCAAGGGGGATCTAGCTGTAAGTCTATCAGTTGCTCACTCTTAAGAACTGCCTGACCCTCACATGAATCAGGATGGGATCCTAGAGTCCTCAATACTAGTGAAGGGATGGAAATCTTGGAGGATTTCTTTTCTTCTACATAGACAGAGGGGATTTTCTGGTGAATGGAGGTTTATCTTCTGCGTAGGCAGAAGGGTAGAAGAATTGTAAATAACTTTGCAAAAAATGTTTTGCCAAAAGATTGTTTTCTTTGTCTTTGTGTTGTGCCATAAAATTATGTGAAGGGACCTGTGATAATGGGTTAATTAACGAAGCTTCTTTCATATGCCATAAATTAATGTTATAGGTAATTAGAAAACTAAAGAAAACCATTTGTGGGAAGCGGGTGGGTGAGATCCTTGACGGATTCGTCCTACGGATGGGTGGTCCTGGTAAGCTTGGAGTTTCTCTCAAGAGATTGAATGAAACGTTAATTAAGAAAAATTAGGTAGAGTTGCACATTGACTTACCTAGGGTTAGGTCTTAAAACCTTGATAAAAAATTATCTTAGGGAAAAGGACTCCGTTAAGGTTCCTTGAATCTGAACGAATTGTTGGAAAAAAGTGTTGCACTCCATGAGCGAAGGGTACAATAATCACTTCAGTGTTGGACGAGAAGCCCTTGTGGGACACCTCCGATGGAGCTAGTTGATGCATCGAGACCTTAGTTGTCAAATTAGGACCTCGAGCTTGCAGGTTGATCCTCATGGGGATGGCTGATACCTTCCATTACAAGGTGGTGGACTCTAGGAAACCTAGATGATAGACCCCGTGTATTCTCGCGAGTGCTGGGCAAAGCCGTCTAGGATAGTTCCTTGATGGACCACTAAAACGTGTTGCCATGGAATTGTTAGGTAGGCATGTGATAGATTGATTGCATCACATGGATTCGATGTTGCATTTCTTATCAAATCATAAATGATTAAGCATGGAGTTCATATTTCAATAGCACATTCTTGCTAGGACACATTGCATTAAGAACTAGGTTCATATGAAGAGAATATCCGTTTTGAAGAGACTTAGCTTGAGTACTCCATAATAATGGAGTTTATGGAAGAAGGCATGAGGAGAATTATGAAGAAGTCAGAATACATAAGGGATGGCTTTGATCCAATGGTTTTCATCTGAACAAGTCCTTGAGTAAGGGGATACTGTTATAGTAGAGAAGCAATTCAAAGTGAATTAAAGGATTGAAAATATTCTAGATATTGATGAAGAAAAAGAGGGGATGATCTTTGTGCACAATACTACTCATGATTTCTTTGGAATTGGAGCAATTGAAAGAAGTTTCATCAGTTGTTTAGTCATTCAACGATCTTTATGGAAGTATCACCACTTTTAAAGGTAAAATAACTCAAGGGTGATAATGAATATCACACAAAGCAATATAGAGCAATATGGATTATAGGGATGCTTGTGGGCTTAGCCATAAAGAGAATTGTAAGATCATTACAATTGGTGGGCTGAGAGGTTTAGATGTCCTGAAGAGTTGTCCTAGCCTTCATAAATTAGAATGGAGACTCCTAGTATTCACAAGACTACATATAATTCTATCATGAAGTGAGATGATGATATTCGCAAGGATGTGTACAAAAACATTGTGCTTAGTGAAGGGTCAACAATGTTTCAAGGAATTGCTGATTGTATGAATAAGGAGATAACTACAGCTTGCAATGATGAGGGAAGTTTGAAAAGCTATTCTCAGATTGCAAACATTCAGGAGGATGCAATTGGATTGGAAAACTTGTGGAAAATCCTATGAGATGTTCCAGCTTTTGTGCTTTCTAGTCATCTATGCTAGAGATGTGCTAACATTGCTGGAACGTGCAGCAAACGAGCCTTTCCCCCCTTATAAAGAATGATAAGGCTCCACAAAAAAAAGTAAAGGATTGCAATTCTGGGGATGAGAGGCGCTTGATAGAACTTGGACGGAGGACTGTTGAGATGTATGTGCTAGCTAGTAGCCCGTGTGTCGAGGTGGCCTATCTTGAACCAATTGCTTTGAAAAGATATTTGACCGCATTCACAGAATGGGAAATTTCGCATTTATGGCAAAAGAAAAAGGCAAAAATGATGAGTTGCCTTTTTACGTTTTTTGGAAGCTTACAAAAGCCTTTTTAATTTTGTTTGAAAGCTTTTAACAAAGCTAAAACAAATGAAAGGCCAAAAAATCAACATGTTGTGCCAGGAAGAAACACCTATTTAAGGAGGGAGTATGAAGGCTTAGGGCTTGCCTTCCCTCTTGGTATGAAATTTCTTGTCATGTGACAGGAGGGTCCCATACACAAGTATGGATGTTTGTGAAGACATTTGTCAAATCTTGTGGAAGTTGTGGACGCAACTAAATTGAAACATGGTATATCAAGTATTTTAGAGGTATGAAGAGTTTATTTGTTTTGAAATCAAGATTTCAAGTGTGAATGTTGTGTGATGCTCTACTAAATAGTGTTTTTTAAATATTTCGAGCAACAAGAGGCATAATGTGTCATTTGTTTTCGTGTATGACTTGTGTGGTGTTTGTGGTGCTTGCTCTCGATCTCCGCTCGCATAACACCGTGTTGAACTTTTCAACCCCATTCTCAAAATGGAAACCTCAAACGCAACACTAGAAGAGATGAATCAATAAGTTCAAGGTATTTGACATGTGATATTCCCACTATAAATTGACATGCATTATGAAATATTTAAATTAAGATGCAAATTTGATCAAACTTGTACTTCTATTGAGAAAAAGTAAAATATTAGCTTTTTTGCACATTTACACATTGCTAAAAACTAGTTCAAGAAGTAGAATTTGATTCAAATTTCCAGAATAATTTAAAATCCAAAACATGAAAATAAGATATTTTATTATTTGAAACCAAGAAAAGGCATCTACATAGATGCATTCATCTCAATGAACTATGTCACCAAGGGGGTTGGATTATGTAGTCACATTTTTTCCATTAAAGTATTGCTATTATTCTAATTAAGTCATGGGGTAGGCACATCTTTTCATCCATTCAAAGTACATAATAAACAAGCGAGTGGTGCTCATTTTATGCCTATAATCTCTTTGTCGTTTGCTCATTGTAGAACATTAGGAAAATATATATGATAAGCCCAAAATGAGAGCCTATCACTCATATGTAAGTCAAAGAGGGAGAGGTGGAATGTCTATAGTTATATCTATAGTTTGGATCCATGACAACATAACAAAAAGAAAAACATAAATTCTTGTGACATGTACATTGACACCATTTCCATAAAGCAAAGCATGAAGGTTTTGATGCTAATAAAAAAATACATGTTGAACCACTTCTTGCAAACACTAGCCAAGCGATTCCAAATCTTTGGATCATGAATGGGGCCGAGAGAGAGAGAGAGAGAGAGAGAGAGAGAGAGAGAGAGAGAGAGAGAGGACAAGATGTCTTGTCTCTAAGTAGGTTTCTTAGATCGTAAGAATGTACATGCATGTGTAAATCTCAAGGGTGGTTTTGTGTTCTATCACGTATAAACATGCATACATGCAAATCAAAAAGTTGCAAAATGTGCATAGGCACACATGAAGCAATCAAGCACATATACATGCACCCTACCACTATTTCTCACACGCTTTTGAATTGTGAATAAAAGAATACATATTGAAAAGGAAATCAAGAAGACTATTCATTTGATCACTTTTTATAGAAGAGACAAATGGCATACAATGTGACCACAAACCTAGAGAAAGACCCATAACACTTGTTTTTCCTAGGAAAAGCAAGTCTATTTGCAATATTGGTAAAACAATCTTCTTAAAAGTAAATCCAATGCTTGTTAGATCATTTGTATTATTTTTTGCAACGAAAGTTGGCCACAATTCCAAAAGATGTAAAATGCTATCGAGCGAGACAAGATTATAGCTAGAGACAAGCAGGATTCCTCTATATATATATATATATATATATATATATATATATATATACCCCACATGCATGATGAAAAGATTTGGAATTTTCTTGTCTAGTGTTTGCAAGAATTGCTTCCAAAGTGCATTTTATTATTAGCCTCAAAACCTTCATGTTTTGGTTTATGGAAAGCATGTCAATGTTCATATCATAATGATTTGTGTTTTTCTTCTTATTATGTTTTCATGGACTCTTCCTATAGCCATTCCATCTCTCCAATGAAGACTATTCATTTGATCACTTTTTATTGAAGGACTCAAAAAAAAATGTCATATGAGCATTGTTGTGTTGTTCTTCATGCTCCAACTAAAATCTATGCTCCTAAATCTAGATTTATGTTATGTGTAGGTGAGATTAGTTTACAGAGAAGACTTGATGAATCATGTTATCGAGACGATTGGATTATGTAGTCACGTTTCTCCCATTAGAGCATTCCTTTTATGCTAATCAAGTCATGAGGTGGGCACATCTTTTCAAGCCATTCAAAGTACACACTAAAAAAGAGAGTGGGAGTCAATTTATGCCTATCCTCTCTTTGTCATTTGCTCATTGTAGAACAATAGGGAAAGAGATATGATAAGCATAAAATGAGAGCTTGTTAGTCATATGCAAGTGAAAGAGGGAGAGATGGAATGGCTATAGGAAGAGTCCATGAAAACATGATAAGAAGAAAAACACAAATCATTATGATATGAACATTGACATGCTTTCCATAAAGCAAAACATGGACAGTGGCAAATAACTCTAAAATAGATAAAGGTGGAGGAACAACCATTGGGGAGTAATATCCAATGTCTATTAAAATTGCTAGCAATTCAAAATAATCTATATAAATATTGGAGAGATGGAATGGCTATAGGAAGAGTCCATGAAAACATAATAAGAAGAAAAACACAAATCATTATGATATGAACATTGGCATGCTTTCCATAAAGCAAAACATGAAGGTTTTGAGCCTAATAATAAAATGCACTTTGGAAGCAATTCTTGCAAACACTAGACAAGAAAATTCCAAATCTTTTGATCATGCATTTGGGGGGAATATATATATATATATATATATATATAAAGAATCATGCTTGTCTCTAGCTATAATCTTGTCTCACTTTTGATAGCATTTTACATCTTTTGGAATCATGACCAACTTTCATTGCAAAAAATAATGCAAATGATCTAATAAGCATTGAATTTACTTTTAATAAGATTGTTTGACCAATATTGCAAATAGTCTTGTTTTTTCTAGGAAAAACAAATGTTATGGGTCTTTCTCTAGGTTTGTGGTGACATCGTATGCCATTTCTCTTCTATACAAAGTGATCAAATGAATAGTCTTCATTGGATAGATGGAATGGCTATAGGAAGAGTCCATGAACACATGATAAGAAGAAAAACACAAATCATTGTGATATGAATATTGACATGCTTTTCATAAAGCAAAACATGAAGGTTTTGAGCCTAATAATAAAATGCACTTCGGAAGAAATTCTTGCAAACACTAGACAAGAAAATTCCAAATCTTTTGATTATGGATTACTACTATATTATTTTAGCTATAGGTTCTGAAAGCCCCGAACCTCCAGAAGGCTTCCCAAATCTACTCCCTTTTCCAAACCTCCTTCTTTAATCAAAACCTCCTCCCCTCCTCACCTCCCTTTTTTAAATTAAAAATCCATTCACTTTTTAATTAAATTCCTCCCCCCCCACTCTCTCGGTTTTCTCTCTCTCTCTCTCTCTCTCTCTCTCTCTCTCTCTCTCTCTCCTCTTTCTCTCTCTCCCCTTTAATTAAATCAAACTTCTTTTTAAATCAAAAGTTTCTCTCTCTCTTTGATTAAACTTTTTAATTAAATTTTTTATTTAAATATTTTAAAATATTTTTTTAATTTAAAATTTTTTGAACATAGTTTTTCACACACTTTGAGAAGGAGATAGAATAAAAGAGAGAGAGAGAGAGAGAAGAAGAAGAAGAAGGATAAAAAGAAGAAGACGGAGAGAGAAGGGGGAGAAAGAGGAAAGATAATAGTATTTTTTTAATTGAACATTTTTCTTCTCCCCCTCCCCCTCTCTCTCATGCATAGGGCCTAGGTTTTCTCTCTCTCTCTCACATTAAACTTTTTAATGCAAACTTTTTGTTTAATTAAAATAAGGAGAGAGAGTGTGTGTAAGAGTGAGAGAAATATACAAAGAGAAAAAAAGAAAGAAGAGGAGAGGAGAGGGAGGGAGGGAGAGAGAGAGGGGTTAAGAGAGAGAAAGAGCGAGACAGAAAAAGAAAAAAGGAAAAGAGAGGAGAGAGGGGGAAGAGAGACAGAGAGAAGAAAATGAGAGAGAGAAAATAAGAATAAGAGAAAGAATTCTAGAGAAAGGAAAGATAAAATTTAAAAGAAAGAGAAAAGAAAAAAAACTTTCTTTTTAATTAAAATAAGGAGAGAGAGAGAGAGATACAAAGAGAAAAAAAGAAAAAAGAGGAGAGGGAGGGAACAGAGAGAAAGAGAATTATAGAGAGAGAAAATATAAAATTTAAGAGAGAGAGAGAGGGGAAAAGAAAAAAGAAAAAAAGAGGAGAGAGGGGGAAGGAGACATAGAGAAGAAAATGAGAGAGAAAATAATGAGAAGAAGAGAGAGAATATAAACATAAAGAGAGAATTATATATAAGGAAAAGATAAAATTTACATACTTTAAGAGAGACTGGGGGGAAGAAAGTGAAAGAAGAAGAAGAAGAGAGAGAAAACATGTAGAGAGAATTATATAGAGAGAAAATATAAAATTTAAAAAATAGAGAAGAAAGAGAGAAGGAAAAGAGAGGGGAGAGAGAGAGAGAGAAGAAGAAGAAGAAAAAAAAAGGAAAAAAGAGGAGAGAGAGAGAGAGAGAGAGAAGGAAAAGAGAGGAGAGAGAGGGGAGAATAAAAGGAGAGAGAGAGAGAAAAGAAAAGCGGGGAGAGAAAAAAAGGAGAGAGAAAGAACCAGGAGAGGAAAAAAACTAAAATAGAAGGCAAAGAGAGAGAGAGAGAGAGAGAGAGAGAGAGAGAGAGAAAATTAGACATAGGGAATTTTTTGGGGGGGAGAGAGAGAGAGAGAGGAAAAAGAGAAGAGAGAAAGATGAGAAATGGATTATTGAGTGAAGTTGTCGTGCGATAGCACGGCTACTTCACTTGCCGCTTTGAGGCAGCAAAGCTGCCGCAAAGCATGCAGAATGCTAGTATATATATATGAGCCCTTACGGATTAACATGCAAATAGGAAAAAATTTTGCATACACACACACACACACACACAAATATATATATATACATATATATAGAAGAATAATGCTTGTCTCTAGCTATAATCTTGTCTCGTTCGATAGCATTTACATCTTTTGGAATCGTGACCAACTTTCATTGCAAAAAATAATGCAAATGATCCAATAAGCATTGGATTTACTTTTGAGAAGATTGTTTTACCAATATTGCAAATAGTCTTGTTTTACCTAGGAAAAACAAGTGTTATGGGTCTTTCTTTAGGTTTGTAGATCTATAAAAAGTGATCTACAAATGAGCTGGATAGTCTTCTTGATTCCCCTTTTCAATATGTATTCTTTTATTCACAATTCAATAAAAAGAACCTATCTTGATCAATGAATCATGTCAAAACTTGCCTCCATGCCCTCAAACACAAAGCTTTGACACAAGAATCCATTGAGAGATAAGGCAAAATGTCCATTTCTCAATTTAAATAGAGGTTGTCCCCTTGCAAGCCCCTTGCAAATATTGAAGCCATGTATGTTAAAATGAAGAGAGATTATGAACAACAATCATCTTGCCAATATTTGCAAGTTAGCTATTTTTGTTTTGTTAAATTCAAGGTAAATGTTGAGTAGGTATAGTAAAGGTCATGTGAACGAAGGTTCCTCATCATTTGAAAACTATTCAAAAAGTTTGCATATGATTCATAACATATTCCAAGACATTCCATGCCATAACATATTTGCAACATATGTTGCTAATCATATATATTCTTCAGACATTTTGTTAGGTTTGATGAAGATACACCAAAAGATCTACATGTTTCAAACATATTAAGTAATTAAGATCATATGGTTTTCAAGGTTGTCTCAATTTATGAGAAGGTGATAAAAACATGAATGTTTTGATTAGGTCTTCAAAATCCAAAAAGATTGATGGAATTTTGAATTGTTAGCCACTTTGACCACATATGAAAAGGATATCAAAGGAAAGTCTATATGACAAAACAATAATGTCAAAACTATGACTTGGTACTTCATATATATAAGTTGTGAGGAGATGGAATCTATATCTCTACGTAACAACGTTACTAGTTGAAAAATTTTAATGCTACGACATTGTGTGAGTGTACAATTTGCAAGTTGTTAACCAATCAAAGTTAAGGTGTTTAGTGTTCAACTCTCCTTAACACACTAGAGAGGGCATGTCCTATTGTGTACCCATTAAATTGGTAAAATTCCCACCCACTTTTGCATAGGGACTTGCCCTCACCTACTCTAACAAAGACCTCCACAAAAATAAAATTTAAGAGTTCCACATGTTAGAGTATCAAATAATAATATGAATTATTGTGTATGTGAATGGTTGATAGTTTAGAACTAAAAAATAAAGGAAAGATTTTGAGAAAACCTTCAATAGGAGAACCAAGGAATCTTACAACATTAACATTTCCTTGTAACCAACCAAGCTACCATGAAGCTTTTTAAAAACATATGTATTATCCCTAATTGTTTTGTCTCACTAGAGGCTTGTGCTTTTTTTTAGTGTCCAACTCATGTACATTCCAACCATTATGAGCTACTAATGCACAAATGATATGAATAGTTGTTACACGGTAAGTGGGAGTAAAGGTCTTATCAAAATTGACACCCTTCTACTTAGCATAACACTTTGCTAAAAGTTTAGATTTCTAACCATCAACGCTACCATTTGGCTTGTGCTTTAACTTATAAATGCACTTAGTGGCAATGGTCTTCTTGCCAAGAAGCAAATCACATCACATTTTTTGAATTTTGTGCCTCTTCAAAAGGAACATGCTCATCCTCATCAAATAGACTAGAAACATCCAACACATAAAAATCTAATGCATAATAGGCATTATGAGAGCCCAAATGAGTACAAGTAGCCAATGTGCATCCAACTTAATATTATGGAATGTTTGTGCTAGCCATTTTAGCATAGTCCTAGATTGTTTAATCTCTAATCTCTCATCAAGAAGTGTATCATTTACATATGCATCATAAATAGACTAATCTGTGATATAATGAGAAACTTATATAAGATAAAAAACTACCTCATGTGGCACTACATACATTGCTAAAAAGAGGCAACAAAGTGTCATAGATATCCTATGAGCATGCATTTGTCTCTTCATGGAAGTAAATGTTGACCATAACTTCCACAAAGATAACATCATCGCTGACTAAGATTCACTTACTTTGTGAGTGGTATAACTCATAATTTTTTCTTTCATTATTGTAGGCAATAGAAATGCATTTTACAACCTTTTCTTCATCCAACTTCTTCCATTGTTGCATTGGTATCAAAGCATAAGCCAAGCAACCAAAAGCATGTAAGTGAGCCACAAATAGCTTTTTACCATGCAAGCCTCATATGTGATACACTACAAAAACTTAGTGAGATGCTATATTGATGAAATCCAAGGGTAAAATAAATCCCCCTTGGCGAGATTCCCTCCTCAATGTGAAAATATATGAAGTATATAGGTTCTACATAAAATAGCTTCAAGATGTAAGAGAGGGGGATTTAATAATGGGAAAATACTAGCTACATTGGCTGGTATATAAGGTGTTAGGGACTTGATTTTTTACCATCAGATTATAATATAAGTCTCCTTTCATCATCATCTCCTTCTCTAAGCTCTCATGGCTTGTTTCTCTCTCTTTCTATCTTTCTCTCTCTTTTTCTAGTCTTTCTCTCTCCTTGTTACTCTCTTTCTCTCTCTCCTTGCTGTCTTTCTCTCTCTTCTGCACCCCCTCTCTCTCTCTCTTCTTCTTCCCTCTCTCCTGTCCTCTTCATGACAAGTAGTATCAGAGCTCTAGTTCAGATCCATTTAGTTACCTTACATGCTCAGTTACCATCCTTTTCAGTTTAAAAATCCAAGAAGCTTCAGGTACACAGTGACATGCACAAAAATGGAGGAGCACTGAAGAGCCACATGTCTAGGACCAAGAGGACAGTAGTCAAGAGCATTAATGGAGTCCTTAGATCAAGTTGGAGGCTAGAACACCACATTTAGGAGGTTGTGGGTCATTCTGGGCCAAATTTGAAGGTAAATTTTTAGAAACAGTGGTCACAAGAAGTAGGGAAGAGTTAGTCTTGGTTACTTTTCATATGCAGTCTTCTCTTTCTTCATTCACAAGCTTCTACCAAGCTTCCATGGAGGAGAAGCAACAGCATAAATCTTCTTCCTCCCATCTCCAGTGAAAAAATGCCTTCTACCACAGCTTCCAAGAGGCCCTATGCTTCATTTCAAGTACCTATCTGAGTGATTGAGCTGCCTTCTTCCCTCCTATGCACAGCCTGCAATTTGCGGCGCAAATTTTGGGTAGCATCCTGGGCATAAACAGCAGCATACCAGGCCTCTCCTTCATCTTGCCCTTCTTCCCCATCATCTGGCAGTTGATTCTTGCAAGTTTGAAGCTACCTTTTCATCCTCTTGAACATCCTTCAATCTCTGAAACCCTAACAGGTGCAGGCCATGGATATCCATGGATTCTCCTTCAGCACTCGCTGATTCTTGAGGGCTTTTTCCTTCCTTGGTCCCAGGAACTTGTGCCTACAAGAATCTTTGAAGAAGCAAGTATCAAGAAGCTCGTATCTGAAGATGGAGGCAAGAATGCAAGATGGACATTTGGGATAGCCATAGCCATAGACCATGACCTTCAATTTCTTCAAGTTCTCTTCAAGATTGGGTCCCAGGGCATTGGAAGAGCTTTGGAGTACGGGAAGGCATTATGGGGTGAGATTTTGTGGGATTCTTCTTCTATGACTTTCAAGGCATGCTAAGAACTATTGAAGTTCAACCCTTCATTCTCCCATTGAAGAATCAAGCTTGAAGACTCAATTCTTAGCTGAAGTTGTCATCATGGAGCTAATGGGAGCATTGGAGAGAAATCATGGGACGTTGGCTATTGATTCTCAGCCCGTCTTCACCAATCAAAGAGGTAATTGACTCTCGAGCTCTCTTCTAATTCCATCCTCTTGCTGAGCCTAAAAAAATCCTATTGTTGGAAGAGATTCAAGTAGTCAATCATGCATTTTCTTCAAGATTTCAATGCTTACATGTTGCCAATTTAATTTAAGTCCTCTCTTAGGCTTCCTTGCATTCAAAATGATCCATTCTATGCTGAAAATTCTCACTATTATTTACTGATTTTCTCACCCTAACCTCTTGACTTGTGATGATTGCTTGAGAAAATATTAATCTCTTAAATCCATTGTAAATGAGGTGAGTTAGCAGTGAGTCACTGTTCGGTGAGCCCTCTCCTTATTCCCAACTCCATTCCATGCACTTCATGAAGAGAATTACTTCCAAGCCACCCTGTATAGCATGCTGATTGCTCAATTAATAAATGTTTGCCATGTATACTCCAGGTGAGGAAAAAGCCCAATTCCAGGCAAGGTAGCAAGACAAAAGAGGGGTGAGCCCCCCTAGCCATCAAAGACCCTGAAGGGGTGCACAACCCGGCCCGGGGGAAACTTTGCCCACCTCCCGGTGATCCGGAGCCTGAAGTTGCTTATAGGTGTAGGTACCCACTTGAAGAACTGAGATATTGACTTGGCACTAATGTATCGATGTATTATTGGCTGCAAGTGTAAGGAAATTTCTATTGAGGATGTATTTGCAGACATGAGAATACATATGCACTCAATGGCAGTGAATACAATGTTTGGGATGCATGAGAGATGCCTATGCATGGGGAATTGTGCTAAGAGATGCTTATGACATGCTTAGTTCTAGAATAAGGCAAAAAAAAATGAATTTGGATGATTGGGAAATGTATTATGCCACGTGAGATGACCCTCATTCATGCATTGACAAGTTGATCCATTGCAACCCCTTTCTTAACCCTCATAGGGTACTGTAAGAAATTTGCTTGCATTTACAGAGGTATACCTACTCACAGGAACTAAGGTGCATGACTTTCAGAGTACCCATAGGTCCTAGTAAGTGCTTTGATTAGTTTTGGTACTCTATTTAGACTCCACAAGATACTCACAGGTCAAAACAGGTCTCCTACAAGTGTAGACAAGGTGCTGGACTGCACAGTACATCAATACTTTTCTTGTTACAATTTTTTTTTTGTATAAAATCTAGGAGTGTGTGCTTGTGCTCAGTTTGAAGAGGGCATCCTTGGCTCCGATTTGAACAAAAAATTAGGTCAATCGGAGCTTCCTAACTCAAGTTACGGGCAAAACAGTGACAGGTAGTCTAATTGGACTACACCTAACCATGGCAGGGAATAAGGGAAAAACTAAGGAAAATGATGACCTTCAAATAAGGGATGCACACATCCTGAGGGATGAAATTAACCCTGAGGTGGAAGATGAAGATTATTCTCATGACATGGACAGCCTCAATGTGCTCACTAACACCCTCAGTTCACATGAGACAAGGCATGTTGAGAGGCATAGAGAATTGATGGAAGGCATTGGTCAAATGAAGACTACTATGGACGCCCTTGCTTCCCAGCTCACTAAGTGGATGGAATTCCAAATGAAAGGAAAGGAACATGAGGATAGATTGGGTATGCATGCCGAATGAGTGACGGCCCCACTAGTGAATGCAGCAAATATGAACTCTCAAGGCATTTTGGGGAGAGTGGGCATCCCTAACAGCACTTTTGAATAGGGAGAGCCTTCACATAGATAAGAGGAGCCCATGAACAATGCAACGAGGGGCAATTTTCAGTCATCACAAAGACCCATGCCATCTATGCGAGTTCAACCATCTTTTGGCAGAAATTTCTCTAACAATGATTTATTTTTGGGTAGCCACATGGATCAGCCTCAGTTTAGATATATGGGATAGCCACCTAATCATGAAAGAGAGATGAGAGACAAGATTATCTTCTCAAAATTCAATGGTCAGTCATCATCCCCAGCTAAACTTGAAGAGTGGCTCTCCAAGCTTGAGGATTATTTTAACATCTTGCCCCATAAAATGATGACCAAAAGATCCATTTTGCAACAATCCACTTGGAAGGATTTGCACATACATGGTGGAGGTACATGAAAAGAGAAAATCAGTAAGTGAACTCATGGGAAGCATTCAAGGCACTCATGGTGCAAGTATTTGTCTCACCGGTGGAGAAAGAAAATCTTTCCCATTGATGGTAGAGCCTTGAACAGCATGGTCTTGCTATTAGAGAATACACAAATCAGTTCCTCAACCTTATCATATATGTTGAGTCGATTAGTGATGATGCCAAGTTACACAAGTATGTGTACAGGTTGGATCCCCAACTCTCGGGGCTGATGTTTCAACTCAAAACCCATCAGATTTGTTCAAAGCTATTGAATTGCTTGAGAGGTACTCTCCAAGTATCACCGGGATGCTTCATTTCAGTATGGACAGCAAAGAGGGGCATCTCAGCTAGTGTTTGGGCAGCAAAGAGGACACATGTAGTCATATTTTGGACAGCAAAGAGGAGCTGTAAGATTGGGGAAGTTTGGGGCTAGTTATGGTGGTGGTAACATGCCATTCAGCACTCTAAAAATCCCCACGTACCCCACTTTTAATGCCTCAAGACCACAAGGCAATTTAAGGATAGCAAATAGCCCAAGAATGGATAATAGGCAAGGGGACAACAAAAATAAAAATGCTTCAGCCTTTGGTAGTCCAAAGTCCATTCCCATGGATTTGTATAAAGAAAAAAAGGAAAAAGGGCTTTGTTTCAAGTGTGGCGAGAAGTATATAGCTGATCATGCCTCGAAATTTACTTTTAGAAATTCTAAGACACGGGTTCATAGCATGTTGGTATTTGAGGACTTAGAGGAGGACCCTGAGGATACACATGCTTTTATTATGATTGGTGAAATAGATGATGCTGATGAAGAGTTTGGTTTCTTTGACCCTGCTGACTCTTTTCCTTTTGACCTTGGTGGCCATTTATCAGGAGGTATGGGTAGAAAGATCGAATCACATGCTGAAATACATGCTACCACTGCTTATACCATATCAATGGATGCTTGGATAGGATCCAAAAGCCCTAATACATTGCGTATTAAGGGCCAAATTCATGGGAATGATGTGTTTATACTCGTGGACAGTGGTAGCACTCATACTTTCATTAACTGAGTAGTCATGGACAGGTTGAAGAGTTTTCCCACTGATTTACAACAACCGTTGAAGGTGCAAGTTGCCAATGGGGATGAAGAAATTAGCACACAATATGCCCTACTATTCATATTTATCTTGCTAAAAATTTTGGATAGCAATTGGATTTAATTGCATTGGAAATGGGGCCTATAGATGTTGTCTTGGGTTGTGATTGGCTGAAAACTTTGGACACTATAGCCATGGAAATTTCCTTGCTGTATATGGAGTTTGTCAGTGCGGAACAGCTCATTCACTTGCAGGGATTCAAAATGATAGTGAATGTCAGCTCATTACTAGCAAACAACTCAAGAAAGAGTTCAAGAAATGGTCCCAAATCTTTATATTACAGTTAAATAAAGAAAATTCATATCACTCCACTAAAAGAGTAAAGAATTTAGCATTGAAAACTCTTTTAGAAGAGTACAAGGACCTCTTCCAAGTACCTACAGCACTACCCCCTAATAGGGCGATTGATCATTCCATAGATCTGGAGCCTCAGTCAAAGCCTGTGAACAAGCCACCTTACAGCTTGTCTAGGTGTGAAAGAGAAGAAGTTGGCAAACAAGTCAAAGAATTACTGGACATGGGATTCATTGAGCCCAGTTCTTCACCATGTGCTTCCCCTGTGTGTTATTGGTAAAAAAGAAGGATGGATCTTTTAGGATGTGCATAGACTATAGGGATCTTAATAAGATCACCGTGAAGAACAGGTACCCTATTCCACACATAGATGACTTGTTGGATGAACTCAAGGGGGACTAAGTACTTTACAAACATAGATTTGAGGTTAGGCTATTACTAGATCTGCATGAGGGCAAGGGATGAGGTCAAAACAACATTTCGGACTGATCGAGGGCTTTATCATTTCTTGGTCATGCCTTTTGGATTAACTAATGCATCGGCTACCTTTCAGATCTTAATGAACAAAATACTTGAGCCCTTTCTTTTCAGATTTGTGTTGGTCTTCTTTGATGACATCCTCATCTATAGTAGATCACTGAAGGATCACCTTTGGCACATGAGGCAGGTGTTTGATGTATTGAGGCAGCATAGACTTTTTGCCAAGGAGACAAAATGTTCTTGTCAAGATTGTGGGAGAGAAGGAAGGAGTCTCACTTGTAGCTTTCTTGCTTGCACAATGGGGGAATACACACAAGGGTGGAGGCTAAAAACAGTTTTCCTCTTCTTAGTTGTGTAAGCCAAACGAACTCTCATACAAAGAAATAGAAGAACCCTATATATATGGGTCTCAAACCAAACTCAACTAACTAAGGTGGCATACTAACTGAGGCATGAACTAGAGTAGATAAGGATAGCTATCATGTAGCTATTATTCATGGGCGGTGTACCAACCGCATCTGCAACTGACATGTCGGTGACATAAATGCATAACGGTCACCCTAGCATATCACGAGTGGAGCTCGATATCTCAACACTCCCCCTCGAGCTCAATCCTAATTCCTGCACACCAAGCAGGTCTCTGAACTTGCGCAGCTTCTTTGCGCCCAATGCCTTCGTGAATATGTCAGCTACCTAATCTTCTGTGCTGACATAAACTAGATCAATAAGACCTAGTAAAACCCTCTCCCGCACATAGTGATAATGCACCTCAATGTGCTTTGTTCTAGCATGATAGACTGGGTTATTTGCCAAGTGTATACTACTCATGTTGTCACAATAAATGACAATTGGCCCATCTGTAGGATGATGCATATCATAAAGTAGCTTATGCAACTAAGCTACCTCACATGCAACCATTGTTGCGCCCATGTACTCAGCCTCTGTGCTCGACAAGGCAACTGCACGCTATTTCTTATTGCTCCAAGTGACTGCAGAACTCCCAAAAGAGAACACATATCCACTGGTAGATCGTCTATCAGAAATACTACCAGCCCAATCAGCATCAGTGTATCCATGCAACTGTATCTGAACCCCAGTTACATAAAATAGTCCATACTGCAATGTGAACTTCACATACCTCAGTATGTGTAAAGCCGCATCCAAATGCAGTTTCCTTGGAGCCTGCATAAACTGACTTACCAGTCCAACAGCATAGCTCAAATCTGGCCTGGTAATAGTCATATAAATCAAGCTTCCTACTATGCGTCTGTACATAGTAGGGTCTTCCAAAAGCTCACCTGCATCTGCGCTCAGCTTCACATTCTGCTCCAAAGGAATTGAAATAGGCTTACAGCCTGTCATCCCATATTTGGATAGCATGTCCAATCCATATTGCCTCTGCAAGAGCTGTATCCCACATGGTGATCTAATCACCTCAATGCCCAAGAAATAACGCAGCTCTCCCAAATCCTTCATCTCAAACTTCTGCTTCAATAGCATTTTCACATGAAGGATATCTTCATCACTGTCAGCTGTCATAATCAAATCATCAACATAAATGACAAGCAGCATAATACCTTTCTCTGTTTTTCTCACATAAAGTGAGAAGTCTGCCTTGGAAATCTGAAAGCCAATAGTGACAAGATATTGTCCTATCTTGTCAGACCATGCTCTAGGTGCTTGCTTCAAGCCATACAATGCTTTCTTCAACCTGCAAACAAACTCAGGATGAACAGCATGCACATAACCTGGTGGCTGCTTCATATAGACCTCTTCTTGCAAATCACCATGCAAGAAGGCATTCTTTACATCCATCTGATGTAAAGACCATCCTTTTGATGCAGCCATAGCAATGAGTTCTCTTACGGTTGCCATCCTTGCAACCGGACTGAATGTTTCTTCATAGTCAATGCCATATGTTTGTGCATAGCCCTTGACTACTAATCTTGCCTTGTATCTATTCACAGAACCATCTGCATTGTGCTTCACCTTATAAACCCACTTACAGCCAATTGCATTCTTATCTTTAGGCAAAGGTACCAACTCCCATGTAGCATTTGCTTCCAAGGAATCCATTTCTTCATCCATGACTTTCTCCCGTTTTTCTTTTCCCATGGCTTGCTCAAAAGAAGTGGGTTCTGGTTCCTGTATCACTTTGACCATATATGCATAGTGAATGGCTATAAATCCATCATATTTTAGCCTATCCACAGGATACCTAGCTCTGGTAGACCTGCACAAAGCAGGTTCACTCCCACGTGCTCTCAAAACATCCCTAGTCTTCCTTACTCCAGGTGTAACAATAGAAGGAATACCCAACTCATCATCAATGCTCTGTTCTGAGCCACTGGATTCACCATCCACATAAGAGTGACCTGCATTCACATCAAACATGGGCTGATCTACCTTCTCTTTTCCTTTTCGTGAAGCCTGTATACCACTATCTGCATTGTTTTGAGGAGATTCTCCTGATCTCAATCTGCCTGTCCATGGCGAAGAATATGAACCATTGCTAGAGGACACTCCAAGTCCACTAATATTTTGTGACTGCTGCTGTGAATTCTATGCAGCATTACCATTTTGTGCATCTACATCATCAATCACATTTACTGGTTTATACCAGCTACTCATCTCATCAAAAACAACATCTCTGCTCACTGTAAACTTACGAGTAGAAGGGTTATAGCATCTATACCCTTTCTGCTGACTGCAGAGAGTAACCAATAAAGATGTACTTCTCAGCTTTTGGATCCAACTTGGATCTCAACTCATCTGGCACATGAACATAGGCAATGCAACAAAAAATTTTCAGATGAGAAATATCTAGTTTCCTACCAGTATACCTCTCCTTTGGAGTCATCCCATGTATTGCTGCAGTGGGAGTCCTGTTCATTATGTAGACTGCTGTAGCAACTGCTTCAGCCCCCATTTGATTCACCAAAAGTAGAGGCTGAACCAGTGGCAAGTCTTTTTCGTTGAGCATGGCACGAGATACCTCTCCAATATGCCTGTTTTTCCTTTCTACAATTCCATGTTGTTGTGGGGTATGACTACATGAATATTGCTGCTTTATGCCATGCTCCTGCAAGAACCTTGCAAACTCATTTGAGAGGTACTCTCCCCCTCCATCTGACCTTAGGCATTTTATTTGCAGGCCTGTTTCTTTTTCAACCATAGCTTTAAGAGTTTTGAAATTTCCAAAAACTTCATTTTTCTTTTTCATAAAATACACCCAAAATTTTCTCCTATAGTCATCAATAAAAGTGACAAAATAGTGACAGCCTCCAAGAGATGCAGCTTTAGTAGTCCACACATCAGAGTGGATTAATTCAAATGGCTTCTTACTCTCTTGAACATGTCTAGGAAATGGTTTCCTTGCTTGTTTTTCAAACTGACAGGCTTCACATACCTTATGCATTTCTGCAACCTTGAATTTAGGCAATCCTGCAACAATATTTTGGGCCTGCAATGATTTAAGTCGCTGTACATTAACATGACCAATGCGTTTATGCCAGATATCAATATCTGCAACTACACCGGTCCCATGTGCAAACATTGCTGCACTCAATTCAGACATGTTTGCATCCAACGTAAACATTCTACCCTTCTTCTTTCCTTTTGCTATCAAGTGAGCTTTATTTTTCATATCCTCAACAAAGCATCCATGAGGATTAAATCTGACATGCAAGCCCTGCTCAACCATTTGACCAACAGAAACCAGATTCTTGGTGATATTCGGGACATGAAATACATCGGATAGGTATTTCTTTTTCCCATCCTGCATAGACAAATGAATTTTTTCAATCTGCACAATAGGATGTGCAGTATCATCACCAGTTTCCACAAATCCTGGTTTTTCCATTTTCCTTGCATCCTCCATCCATTCTGCATGACCTGTCATGTGGTTTGATGCACCTGAGTCAACATACCATACATCGTTGCTTTCTTCTGCACTTGTCACATAATTATTCATGTGCTGCACCATAAACAAATGCTCATTTCTGTCATCACCCTATCTACTAGAAGATGCATAATTCCCTTGTTGTAGTTTTCCATTCATGATGTCATTCTGCTTTTTATAGCAGTCTTTAGCCATATGATCCATTTTACCACAGTAGTAGCATTCAACATTACTGTTTGCATTTTGGCCTCTTTGCCATCCACCACGACCTCTTTGGCTCCCCCTGCCTCTAGAGTTACCATGTCCTCCTCCATAGGACTGGTTTTCTTGAGTTTGCTACATATTCTGATTTCTACCACGGCCTCCAAATCGGCCTCCTCTACCTCTACCTCTGCCTCTACCTCTTCCAGCATTTGAGTAGAAGACAGCTTCTTTTGAAGTTCCTCCTGAAGAAGATGCACCACCATTTCTCTGCTCCTCAGAAATTAGAAGAGCAATCAACTCGCCAAAATTAGGAAATCTTTCACGGACGAAAATGGATGTTCGGAACTGTGCATAATCCTTTCCTAGACCATTCAAGGTCACAGAAACTAAATCATCATCTTCCACTGGTGACCTAATGGAAGCAAGTGCATCTGCAATCTTCTTCACCTTCATGTGGTAGTCATTGATGCTCATATTTTCTCTTTGCACATTATGCAACTCTTGCTTGAGCTGCATTTTCCTGGCTTGCGTATTTGTGCTATACATTTTCGACAAAGTATCCGATGCCTCCTTTGGCGTACTTGCATCCTGAATATGCACAATCATAGAGTTTGAAATGTTGATAGACAGCCAATACATAACTTTCCTGGCTCTCTCATGCCATGCTTTAAATGCCTGCATTTGCTGTTGATTGGGAACATCAGGAAGAATTGGTTCTTCTTCATTTCCTGCAACAAATTCCCAATATCCTTTTCCCATAAGGAAATTCGTCATTCAGAACTTCCATGCTTGGAAGTTGTTCTTATCAAGCTTTTCAATTACAATCTGTGAAAGAGAATCAAATGCCATCACAGAACACTGCAAAAAACACAGCTTCACCCTCACAAGGGCAAATCTGCAAAACTGGCGAAAGTGGTATTTGACCACACAGTCACTTTCTAGTGACGATTTTGCATAAACAAGAACCAAGGATGATTCTGTAACTCCCGATGTCTCTGCACACAAGCATACGATGCAATTTCTGTGGTAACTTTTCACCGACCTATAGAACAGTGGTCACACAGCATAAAATGGGGCATTTTCTTGAGTGCGTGCAGAAATATTCCGCCTCCAAAACAGGCCCCGAAATGGCCTCAAATAAAAAAAAACAGGGTCGCCAAGGGCTAAAGGCCCTTGTCTGCACCATATACTGCCCTCTTGCTTCACCTCGAAGGGCGTCTCAACCTGAGACAATGCACTCCTGCACTTTTCGGCTGTGCTGCCTGCAGAGACTTGCTCCCAAAATAGAAAATGAAAGCAACACTGCTCCTCTTACCAGAACACCGCGAGCTTGGCTTGCTTTCTTGAGCTCCTTACCATGAACAAGGCTCTGATACCATATCAAGATTGTGGGAGAGAAGGAAGGAGTCTCACTTGTAGCTTTCTTGCTTGCACAATGGGGGAATACACACAAGGGTGGAGGCTGAAAACAGTTTTCCTCTTCTTAGTTGTGTAAGCCAAAAGAACTCTCATACAAAGAAATAGAAGAACCCTATATATATGGGCCTCAAACCAAACTCAACTAACTAAGGTGGCATACTAACTGAGCCACGAACTAGAGTAGATAAGGATAGCTATCATGTAGCTATTATTCATGGGCGGTGTACCAACCGCATCTGCAACTGACACGTCGGTGACATAAATGCACAACGGTCACCCTGGCATATCACGAGTGGAGCTCGATATCTCAACAGTTCTTTCATGTAGACACGGGTGGAATACTTGGGGCACATTGTTAGTGAAGATGGAATTATGGTTGATCCTAAGAAAGTGCAGTGTATAAAAGACTAGCCCACACCTGTAAATACCACTTCACTTACAGGATTTCTTGGTCTGGTCTCTCAGCATTCTATCGCAAATTCATTAGGCATTATGCCACTATTGGAGCTCCCTTGATGGATAGGATTAAGAAAGAGGCATTTTTCTAGGATGCCATGGCTGATAAGAGCTTTAATAAGATTAAATAATTACTTACCTCAACGCCCATCTTGGTTTGCCTAGATTTTTCGAAACAATTCACCATTCAGTGTGATGCTAGCGGCAGAGGCATAGGGGCTATATTGTTTATAGAAGCATGGGGTTATAGCATTTGAGAGCCGCAAACTTGCTAAACATGAGATGACCATTAATGTATATGACCAAGAAATGCTAGCCATCCTTCATGCCATTAAGAAATGGCACCACTACTTGTATGGTAGCAAATTTAGGGTCAAGAGCGACCATAGGGTCCTCAAATACTTCCTCTCTCAGTCTAATCTTATCCCCAAACAATGCAAATGGGTAGCTACATTGCAGAACTATGACTTCGATATTACACATACACGGGGAAAAGACAATGTAGTTGTTGATTCATTATCTAGAATGTGGGCTTGTAAAGTTTCAGCCATCATGGAACTTCATAGTGATTGGATAGAAGAGCTTTAGGAGGCCTATTTGTTAGATGCTGATTTCAACCATATTTTTCAAAAATTACAGCAAGGGCATGTAGAAGAAAACTCTCCATATCAGCTTAAGAATGGTCTCTTATGGTTTGAGGGCAGGATTGCTATCCATACTCTTCTCCATTCAAGCAAAAGATCATGCAAGAGATGCATTCTTCACCTATAGCTAGTCACTTGGGCATATTTAAAACTTATGAAAAATTTGCTAAAAGTTTTCATTGGAAGGGCCTATGGAAGGATGTAAAAGATTTTGTCTTGAGCTGCATGCCATGTCAACAAAATAAGGACATCACCTTAAAACCAACTGGTTTACTGCAGCCATTGCCTATGCCCAAAGGCAAATGGACACACATTACTATGGACTTCATAATCGGCCTACTGGTGACCAAGAAGGGGTGGAACAACATCTATGTAGTTGTGGACAGACTCACCAAGGCAGCCCATTTCATTCCTACAAAGACTCAATATAATGCTTCTCAAGTAGCTAGCCAATTCATGGAACATGTTTTCAAATTACATGGCTTATAAGAGGTCATTGTGCATGACCGAGATGCTAAATTCATGAGCAACTTTTAGCTGGCAGTCCTCACCTCTATGGGCACTCAGTTAGCCCCTTCCACTACTTACCATCCATAAACTGATGGCCAGACAAAGAGGGTTAACAAGTGGCTGGAAACTTACTTGAGGCATTTCTGTTATGATGTGCAGAATGTTTGGGACTCATGGTTGCATCTGGCTAAGTTTGCCTATAACAACTCTACACGCTCTAGCATTGGAGTTTCACCCTTCGAGGCATTTTACGACCATAAAGTACCCCTCCCCATGGTTATCTTCAATGATAAAATAAACCCACAAAGCAAGGAGGAATTGGATAGAATGCAGGCCTTACTTCAGCAGTGCAAACTTAACTTGAAGAATGCTCAAGATCAAATGAAGCTTTATGCTAATGACAAAAGAAGGGATGTTGAATTCCAAGAAGGGGATTTGGCGCTTTTGAAGGTGCCCAAGTCCAGATATGCCACCCTTAAGGATGGGTCCAGCAATAAGTTGGCTCACACGTTCTATGGGCCATACTAGATTGTCAAAAGAGTGGGAGACTTGGCATATCAATTAGCATTATCCCCATCCATGAAAATTCATAATGTCTTCCATGTGAGTCAATTGAAGCCCTTCATTGGATCATCAGTGGATTGTGTTGAGGAGTTGCCACCGATAGATGAAGAAGGCATCATTCAATAGATACTCGAGCAAATCATAGGACAAACGGAAAAGAAACGTCGCTCTTGCTCCATCATGGAATACTTGATTAAGTGGCAAGGTTTACCACTTGAGAAAGCCTCTTGGAGGCCAGATTTAGTTTTGGAAGAGTTCCCATATCTATTAGAAGCAGATTTGGCTGAAATCTAGCTAACTATGGCCCTGTTTTCTCTTAGATTGACTGCAGACAGCTCTCTGTTTCAAAGCAGATTTTATTCTACACTATGGACAGCAATGGACATCATACATGGGCTGAAATTTCTCCTCAAGAGCTCCGTTTTGATATATGGCCCACCCCAATCGGTGTCTCCTACAAAAAGTTATGACATATTTACTACAACATGGCCCTATAGTAAACAACTTGTTGTCCATTGTTTGCAACTCACATTTACTCAAGATACTAGGGTCAAAATTCATTTTTATAATTCCCCAATAAGACCCATGTATCGTACATATCCCAATAACCCATCATACGCAATAATACCTCTTCATTCATTTGTATAGCCTTGTAATAATGCATTAGATTAGTACACTGATCTGCTCTTGCCCAGTTATCATAAGTGCCCAAATTGTTTTTGAGGGCAAAAGCCTTCAGATGGGGATGGAATGTAAGAGAGGGGGATTTAATAATGGGAAAATACTAGCTACACTGGATGGTATATAAGGTATTAGGGACTTGATTTTTGACCATCAGATTATAATACAAGTCTCCTTTCATCTTCATCTCCTTCTCCAAGCTCTCATGGCTTCTTTCCCTCTCTTTCTATCTTTCTTTCTCTTTTTCTAGTCTTTCTCTCTCCTCGTCACTCTGTTTCTCTCTCTTCCTACAATATTTCTCTCTCTTCAACACCCTCTCTCTCTCCTCTTCTTCCCTCTCTCTTGTCCTCTTCATGACACAAGCAAGAAACTATATGGCCAATCTTAATCTTGCATCACAACATCTCTATGAGTGATCCTTTTTTCCTCTTAGCAATACACTATTTTGCTATGGTATATATGACACTATCTACTAGTGTTTTATCCAACATTTTGCAAGATATATATTAAATTCCTTGAACATGTATATCCCCTCTTAATCTAAATGGAGAGTGCCCACTTTACATCTTGAAAAATTTTCAATCATACTAAAAAAAAGCTTGAAGTAGAAAATACTTTGAATTTTCCTTTCAAACCATATGCCTATGTATACATAGAGTAATCATCAATGAAAGTCATGAAGTACTGATAGTTGCTAAAAGATGATATTTTCATTGTACCACAAACATCATTGCATGTTGTAGTTGCCAAACAACTCTTATTGAGCCATCTTTTGAAAATGAAGCATGCTATATTCTTTTCAAAATGCAACCTTCACAAGTGTGTTTTCTAGGTGCTTGAAGAGTAGACAATGAATTCATTGTATAAGATTTTTGTAAGCACACAAAATTGGAAAAATTGACATGACCAAAATATACATTTTAAAGTTTTGAATCTAAAACTATTCATAGATTTGCATCCACAAGTGCTATATCTTTTGAAGAAACAAAGCCTCGAGTGTGGAAGTAAGAGCTATGGTGGAAAAAGCAAGAGAATAAGAGAAAGAGACATATGATATGGGAACTCCAATAGTCACAATGAGTGACCAACCTTCCCTTATTCATACATCACTAAAGGAATAAAGAATGAAGTGCTAGTGATGGGTGCTCACCATCTACAGTGTACAAGTGTGTGGATATTATCAGTGTAATGAATACACAAGTGGTTAGACACATGCCCATTTATCCCCAAAAACCTCCCACTTAAAGATGAATGTGTCCCTAGTGAGTAGAGAATAAGAAAAAAGTGACAAAGTACAAATTTACATAAAGTACAATAGGATGAGGAAATATGTTATCTCATCCAATGCCCATCAGCTTCCTAAGGAAGGCAAAATCCTTTGTTGAGAGACTTTTAGTGAGCAAATATGTAGGATTTGTGTCATTTGAGATATTGACAAGGTCAATGGACTTGTCCCCAATGACCTCTCAGATAAAGTGGGGACACATCTCAATGTGCTTTGTCTTTGCATGAAAGACCAAATTCTTAGCCAATTGAATAGCACTCATAGAATTTGAATGCAAGGTAGGGACCACAAAAAAAATTCCAAGGTTTGCAACCAAACGGTCTAACTAGAGAGACTCCTTGCAAGCCTCAATGGCTATGAAATAATCTATAGTGGATAGCACCATGCATTTTACACCTTGGATATCCAAGAAGAAATAGCACCTCCAACAAAGGTGAAGGCATAGCTAGAGATGGACTTTCTATTGTCACAATGTTTTGCATAATCAGAGTCAGTGTACCCTATGACTCCTCTATATCTTGGCCACCATAACATACATACATACATACATACATACATACATACATACATACATACATACATACATATATATATATATATATATATATATATATATATATATATATATATATATATATATATATATGCCCTTAATATACCTCATGATACCCTTTATGATATCCCAATGTCACCCGCTAAGTGTAGCCATATAGGATGTTACAACTCCCACTGCAAATGCATAAGATCTCGACCTTCTGCTCATCAAACTGTGGACAATTGCCATGACTAACATATATAGGATAGGCAATAGGATTAACATCCTATATATGAAACTGCTCAAGGACCTTCTGGATATACTTCTCTTGCAATATGTAAAGGATCTCTTTAGAGTGATCATGCATGATGCACATCCCAAGAATATGCAAGGCATGTCCCATGTCCTTCATCTCAAATCTCTACTTGAGCTTACCTTTCAAGGCATCTAGCTTATTATGAACACTCCTAGAAAAATCCATATATCATCCAAATAGAGTACCAAAATCATAAGGCTACCATTACAAGCCTTCTTCATGTATAAACACAAATCTATATCATTGCAAGTATATCTTTGTGAGTGCATGAAAGAATCAAACTTGTGGTACCATTTCCTAGATGCCTACTTAAGGCCATAAAGGCTCTTCATCAACTTGTAGACTGGTGTTCCCTACCTTTTTTCTCAAAGCCGAGAGGCTATCACATATAGATCTCATCATTTGAGTCCCCATGTAAGAAATCCAACCTAACATCCATTTGATAGAGGTCTAGATCTAGCTATGCAACCACAATCAATACCAAGCATAGGGTTGTTATCTTGACTACAGGATAGAAGATTTCATTAAAGTCAACATCGTCCTCCTACTTAAAATCCTTAGTAACCAATCTAGTCTTATAGGCTGTCTTAGGTTGTTTGTGGGTACTTTTCAACTTGTACACCCACTTGTATGGCAAAACACACTCTTTACTAGGCAAAGTAACCAAATTCCATGTATGATTTTTTTTGCAGTGAGACATACTCTAATTGCATGGTCCTCTCCCAAGAGTGACTATTACCTCTACACATGGTCTTTTCATAGGTAAGAGGCTCACCCCAGCATCTATAACTATAACACAATCCATAGATGGTGCAAATCGATCAAGTTGACATTTATCTCTAGTAGACCACTAGAAAATAGGCTATGGGGCCTGTATATCCTATCGGATCCTAGGCCAGTGAAGCATTAGATCATGCCGCAAGGTAGTCTAGATGGATGTACAATAATAGGAGGCTCCTTTTGAAATATCACTTTGTGTACCTCAACAACCTACTCAAGCTGCTTATGCATTTTCTCATCATGGAAAACAATATCATGGCTGTGTATGACCTTTCGAGCTTGCGGATCCCATTGGTAATAGCCCATCTAATTTGCATCCCCATAACCAAAAATATATATTTCATGAACTTAAGATCTAGCTTGTTGCACTTGTCCTTGGAAACATGGTAGAAATCCTCACAATCAAAGATATGTAAATGAGCATATGATGGAGGTTTTTAGACCATACCTCCTTTGTAACCTAATAGTCAAGAGTAGTGTATAGGGATTGATTAATCAAATGCACATCAATAGTAATTACCTCAATCCAAAAGTATTGTGGTAAGTATGCTTAGCTTAGCATACTATAGACTTGCTCTTGAATCCTCCTATTCATGCAATCAGCCATACCATTTTGGGGTGGGGTGTATAGGGTGGTCAACTCATGCTTAATATCCCTCTCATCACAAAATTTCTCAAAGACTTTAGATACATACTCACCCCCATTGTCAAATTGTAGGCAGTTTAGTATATACCCAGACTAGTTCTCAATAAAAGCAAGCCATGCTAAAATGTAGCCAAGAATTCTGAATTCTACTTTATGGGGTATAACCCAGCCTTACATGAGTAATCATCAATGAAAGGAACAAAATACTTCACATAACCTAAAGACTTGCAAGATTTAGGTCCACAAACATTGGAATGAATAAGAGCAGAGGCTCACCCATGCATGTAATGCTAGACTTGTTATGCAAATTCTAGGTCTACTTGCCATAAAAACAATGATCACAAGAATCAAAACACTTTTAGTCAAGGAGCTAAAGATACTACAAATGGGTAAGCATTTTCATTCCCTTTAGTGACATGCCCAAGGTGGTGATACATATTAGCATTTAGAGAGAAAGATGGACAAAAGCATAGGCAGGAAGAGGAGAAGAAGGGTAGCAGACATGCTCCCTTCGTTTCATTCCATCAACACACACACCAAAAGTCAACTGTGTGTACTATCCACACAAAAGATCAAAATGACCTAGATCTAACCATGGTTAAGTCAGTGGAACTTAACCTTATTCAACTAAGGTAGACAACAGTGAGCTTGAATCTCAACACTCCCCCTCAAGCTCGAGTAAGGTACTTCATTCCAAGTAGTTCTCTGAAATGCACAAACTTATATTTACCCAATGACTTGGTAAAGATATCTGCAACCTGGTCTTCTGTCCTCACATGGACCAAATCAATGTCACCTGCAACAATCACTTTTTCTCTAATAAAGTGATAGTGTGCCTCAATGTGCTTTGTTCTAGAATGATTGACATGATTACTTGCTAGGAGCACACTACTCATGTTGTCACAATAGAGTGTGACAAGCTTGACTTCCTGCTTGCCCAAATCATCAAGAAGCTTCATTAGCCATACTGGCTCACATGTAGCTCATGCAGCACCTCTATACTTTGCCTCAGTACTAGAGAGTGCAATTGTAGGTTGCTTCTTACTACTCCAACTGACTATACTACTACTAAGGGAAAATGCATACCCACTAGTAGATCTCCTGTCATAGGTACTTCTTGCCCAGTCAGCATCTGTATATCTTGTAAGCTCCAAAGGCTTACCATGTTGATAAAAATATACCATAATCTGATATAGCCTTCACATACCTCAAGATCCTCCTCACTGCATCCAAGTGTGGCTTCATAGGCTTTTGCATGAATTGGCTAATCAGTCCAACTGAATAGCTAAGATTCGGTCTAGTAATGGTATGGTAAATCAAGCTACCCACCATTTGTCTATACATAGTGACATTCTCAATCTCATGTCCAACATTTGCAAGTAGCTTAACATTTTGTTCCAATGGAATGCTCAATTCTTTGCAATCCAACATACCATACTTGGTTACCATATCCTATGCATACTACTTTTGCAACAACCAAGTACCATGAGGTGTAGTAACAACCTCAATCCCAAGAAAATACTTCAGTTCACCCAAATCTTTGACTTGAAATTCAAAATGTAACATTTCCTTGATCTCTCCAATTCTTGTGATATTATCACCTTTCCGCTAAACCCCCCCCCCCCCCCCCCCTTCCTTAGCTCCCCTTCCTCCCCCTAACCATTACCCCCCACCTTACCCCCCTCTTCCCGCAAACACTCCCCCCGCCACCCCAACTTATTTTACCCCCCACCTTCCCCACCACCCCCCCTTAGCCCCCCTTCACCCCCAACCTACCCTTCTCCCCCTTAGCCCCCTTGCACACCCACCCCAAGCCACATGTCTTGTTGCGGCTATTCGTGCACGGGACTATCACTCATGTTTCTTACAAGTTTATCGCTGTCATTCCTGTGCGGTTGTGTCTCTTGGATCATGTCTGTGACTTGGTCGTGCGCTGTTTAGCGACTGTTCACATGCGTAGACGTGCGTGTCCCCTTGTTCGTGCAGTGGTGCAAACGCGTTAGTAGCCGTTCACTCGCCTTAGCCATTCCTACATAGTTCTACGTAGTTCATATGTGCTAGCAACTGTTCACATGTAATTTCCAAACCTGAACCCATTAAAAAATCCATTAAAAACACCAAAAACCATTAAAAAAAGGAAAGCATAAAAAATCTATTTAAAAAAAATACAAAAAATAGTTGAAAATTTCTTAATCAGTTGCTAGCTTTTGGAATCATTTTTCTTTGTTGAACACACATGAATAAATGACAGAAAATATTATAAAAATTTCAAAATCCTTTCACAATTCATAAAAACTTAAAAAAAAAATTAAAAAATTTTAAAAAAATTTACACACACTCTTTCACATGTTTTTCAATATTTCATGAGCTTACATTGCCTATGTAAATGCTGAACTCATTTAAAGAAAAAAAAACCAACAAAACACCACACAAATAAACAAACAAAAACTAGAATCCCGAATCCAATACCTAATTCATTCACACTCATTTTGAAATTTCACACATCGCTTGAAAAACAAAACCATCCAAATGCAAACCCTCTAATGCCTCCACACATAAACTTTTTTAAAAAATAGAAAAAAACCACTCATACCCCAACATCGTTAAACCAACCAAAACTACACGAAACAGACCAAAAATAAAGCTCAAAAAATCTATTTACATTTTGGAATCCTCATTTACCTTTACCAAAAAAAGAGAGAAAAAAAAGAACAAACAACAAACAGACAAACAAACAACCACAAATACACAACCTAAAAACCAATCTTATCTACAATTTTGACCTTTCCACCACCCATCTTCACAAATTTAAAAAAAAAACATAACATAAACACCAAACTAAAACAAAACCAAACACACAACTTTAATGTTAAGCGAAACACCCCATCCAAAATCCTATTAAATGGCCGATAAATCTTAAAACAGACCCATAAAATTTGTCCAATCCCCCTTCCCTAACAATGTGATCATCCACATTGCACAAGTCCCCCATCTTTTTCTTTGGTGCATCATGGTATTTTTCTTTTGGTTTGTATTTGACAGGAGGCAGATTGTTCCATAATTGCCCTGTTGTTACCACTTGTGGATTTTTTTCTCTTTTGTGCGGACTCTTTGGACGCCGAGTACATTTCAGACCTTGCGGGTGTCCACCCACCACCAGGTTCCTTTCCTTTTTTCCTCTTCCACGTGCACCATAACACACCATTAATTGTAATTTAAAATCTACCGACAGTTGCACCCACCAAATGAACACATTGCACGTCCTAATTTGTAATTCAAATGAACCTGACCTTAATTATAAAAGAAACCCCGCCGTTGCATGAGCACTATTGCACCATAACCTACGTAATTTGTAAATTAAAATCCATTCATAGTGCACGCACACACGTGCTACAGACACATTTAAATTGTAATTAAAATAAATCCCCCGAAGTTACACATGCATGCATTTTGCGCCAAACATCATATAATTGTAAAAATGAACTGCATTTTTAGAGACCCCCAATCTAGTCAGTTGGTTATTTTGTCAGAGTGGGATTGGGTTACAAAATCAATCCACCATGCATTAAGGGTTTAATTAAAAATGACTTGCAAACTAATTTTCATTGACTAAAATGAATGCGATAGTGATCACCCGCTCACTTCACTACACTTTAGGTGTACGCTCAATGATTACGGGGATTCGGATTCCTCAGTCTCCAAAGGCTGGTCTTATTTGTTCATGATGGTCTGAGTCGATCATTCTATTTTCAGTCGAGTTAGTGTCTAGGCTACGGTATGTTGGAACTTATATATTTCTTTTTGCGTGCTTGATTACGAGGATCAGGGTGCTTGATTTTCATGCATATCACAAAGCTTCCGATCACATGTGTGTGTAGGTCATGTCGAATTTTTTTCTTTGTAGGCAGTGGTTTGTTTGGGAAAGTTTGGTCGAGTTCATTTTTTTTGTCTTTTGCGACTTTTCTATAATATCCTTCTTAGCTATGGTTTTGTTTGGGTTTTGTAGGAATTTTTCCTTGGTTGTGTGTGTGTGTGTGGACATCTTGTGTAGTTTGAATGACATTGTCTTCTTCTACTCCCCCACTTGTGATCTATGTGCCATTGCCGGTACATGATTATTCACTCCTTTTGGAGGCAGATTGTATTCGCCGTGCTAGTCTTCGTCCTTTTGTAGCCCTGAAGTTTCCGCTAGTGGATAACAAGCTTTGCTACTCCTTCCTGGTGACATACAAGAACCAATATGGCTTGGTTTATAACCAACGCTTCTGCTTATTCACAGTTAACATTAGTGACATGTTGTGTTTGCCTCTTTCAGCTTCTTTTGTCCCTAGTGGAAACCAATTATTGACAGCTGAAAAGATCATTTTCCTTCTTCACAAGGAGACGTCTACCCCTTTGGTGTCTAGCAAGGTTATTACCAGTTTAGGGGTTTTTGTTGCTCCTATCACCTCCTCGATATGGAATCAACTTTGATAGTTTCTACAAGACAGATTTATGTTGGGAAAGCTTGTATCTAAATGTCTCTCCAAGGAGCTTTTTAGTGCTTCTGTTCGAATCCTGAAAGGGACTAAATTTAATTGGTCAACCTTCATGTTAGCCAAGATGGATCAACATTTCCTAAGAGTCAGAAAATGTTAGGGCAGTAATGTGTCTTATGGTGCTTTCCTTTAGAAGATTATTAATCTTGCCCCTCCTCCTAGTGGTGTGCCAGTGGTTGATCATGCTCCTCTTCCCAAGTAGCCACCACCTCATGTTCCATCCCCTCCCCCATTATAGGAAAAGTCAGATTTAGAGGATAAGCCCCCTCCAAGATTTTCTCAAATTAAGGGCTGGCGTACCAAAGGGCCACCTAGTCCCTCTGTAGTATCAACTGTTGATCCTCTGGTTAAGGATACTAATCCTCCTATTTCTAGTAGTTCCCTTCTTGCATTCCTCTCATGTCCTTACCTATTTGCATCTCAGAGGAATGATAACTAGATCATCAGATTCCTGCTTCCTTACAGACATTGATAGCTGGACCATTTCTCTCTCATATAGTTTTTGGTGTGAGTCCATGTTGGAGACCTCCCTTACATCCTGTGTTCAGTCTATTTACAAAGGAGTACATACTTCCTTGCAAGAAAAGGTGGATTCATTGACCAGCCAGTTGACTAAAGCCTTGGAGGATTTGGCATCAGGAAAAGCTACTTTGAGTGACATTGATAATTAGATGACTAAAGCAGATGATTGAGGCAACTATTTTGATGGATAATCAAAAAGCCAAAATTTAGGAGCTGGAAGCTAAAGTAGCTACATTAGAAGCTGAGAATCTATCCTTAACAATTTACAAAAATGCAACTCTTGAGGAGATGTTAGAGACAACTCAAAAATTGGGAGCTTATGAAGGTCAATTTGCAGCATTCCCAAGAAACTATTGAGGCCCAAAAGAAGCTTATTGAGGAGCTTAATCAGAAAGTTTCCATTCGTTCTATTCCTCCTCTAGCTCCTCTAGTTTCTTTTGTCTTATCTTCTACAAGAGAGGAGCTTGATCAGTTGCAACAAAAGGCTAAGTTGTGTGATGGGTTTTTTGCTAAGGTAGAATGCCTCCAACAATGCATGAATTGTGTGCAAAAAGATTTTATTCGCTATACTGACTTGGTGTCACCACCTTCTTCCTTTTGGGTTAAATGTCATCAGCACAGATTTTCCTTATACATATCCTTAAGCAATGTGGATTTGGAACCTCCAAAAGGTGGATTTTTGATAGATTTGGGTTTTTTGCTAGCACAGATTTATCATGGGGGTAGACACAGATTTGGAATCTCCAGAAGGTGGATTTTTTATAGATTCGTGGATGAGCTAGTTTCCCACGAAGTTCATTTATTATCTTTTATGTATCTTACATGCCATTTTTAGATCCTTGATGAGGAAGATCTAAATATTTATGTGGGGGATGTGATATTGCAAGCTGTTATGTATGTGCACTCAGTGGAGCTTTTGCTAGCAGAGCGTTTGAAGACTTATCATGGGGGTAGACATCTTGGTGTAAAGGACATGCCTAGCATCCACCTTTGGAGATTGCTACTTTGGAACCTCGTCGTCTCAATAGTGTATTCCATAAATTTGATATTGAGCCTTTACAATCTCAATTATTAATCTATCTTATTGATCATCCATTATTTATTGATTCCTTTTTCCACGATCTTCATTTTTGTTATTCTTTCTATCCATTGGATCCTATAGATCTTTTGTCTTATTCCCTTAGATTTTATTGCTTTTCTTTATATGTTTCTCTTCTTTCATCTAAACGTGATACCATTTCTCTTTTATCTTTTACCCCTTCTAGGTCGCCTCACATTCCCGTGTTTACCATTTGTCCTTTTATTGTTGATCCTACGATATCTCTTACCCCTTCTGAACCTCTTCCTACCATTCCTATTCCTTCTATTTTTTTGGTAGATTCCCTTCAAACCTTTTTGATGCCTTCTCCATCTTTTCCACCTTCCTTATCACTTCATTTACCCTCATTCTATGACTTATCTTATCCTCCGTTACAATTTTCTCCTCTTATTTCATTTCCATCTCCATCTGATTACATTAACCTTCCTCCCCAATCCGTGTTGGATACACTTGGCTACGATCATGACATTCTTCGTCAACGACAATGGATGGTGCATGATTCTATGACAGGTTCAATGTGGCCTTTTGTTCCAGGGTCGTGGGATACGTTTGTGGCATGTTCAAAATCTTATCTTCATTTTGCCAGAGTACACGTTACTTTTGAGGATACCACTATCCGTCTTACAACTCATTTTTGCTAGTATCTTACCTTCATGCATCATCAATCTCATTTGAATACTCGGAAGAGTATCCCCCAGCTAATCATAGATCCAAATGTGGATGTAGATGCTACTCAAATGGATGTACTATATTACTTTGCATAGGCCTTTCTCGCTAGGTTTATCATCTTACTAGGAAGGATGTGTTGTCTCGAGTTCCTCCAAAATGTACCTTAGTACTTTGTAGATGAGAACAAAGCCTTGGAACATCTTAAACTGAGTATGCAATTTAAGAAGAAACATCTTCATCTTGCTTAGCAGAATAGGGTTTTCCTGATTATATCATTTTTTTTTCTTAATGAAAATATTTTCATTTGCTCTCCATTTTCGGGAGCGTATGCCATTCAGACTACCTAGTTTTGTGTCAAGTGTCAAGTATCAAGTGTATGTGTATCTATTATTTTTCTCTCAAGTAGATTTGAAGATGAAGATGGACCTGATCACGAAGCTGATTGATGGATGGATGGATAGACGAAACTTCTTATATCCTTTACCTTTTTGTTTTTTTTGTTGATTTTAAGAAGTGTTAATGGATAAAGGGTTTTTCTTTCGTCGTATTATTTATCAGAGATATAGGTTATAAGTTGGGGTTGTGGTTGTATGGAGTTTTCGTGAAGATTGATATTGAAGATTAAAGATATGTGTTCTTGAATGAACTTGTATTTTCTTTTTCTTAGGTTGTCGCGAGGATGCTTCCCTCTTTAAGTGCGGGGATATGTTGAATGTTGAATTGACTAGGGTTTTTTAGTTGATTTTTGTTGTTTTTGAAGACTGAATGGTTGATTTTTTATGGATTTTGAGTGATGACTAGCTGTTTTGAAAGTGTTTTTGATGATATTGATTATGTTTTGGAAGCTCATGATGATTTTCAGTAGAGATATGAGGTTTTGTGATGTTCTAATAGGTTCTGCGAGGTTCTGATTGGTTTTGTGAGGTTCTGTGAGGTTTTGTTTAGCTTCTGTTTTGTGCTATTTCCCTTTTATATGAAGCGTGGATTGATGATTGATGGAAGTTGAGGTCTTTTGAAAGCTCATTGAATGGTTTTTGATAGTTTGGAATGGTTTTAGTATGAGTTATGAGCTTTTGATGCCTTCTATTGACCTTTAGTAACCTTCTGTTAAGCTTCTGTAGAGCCTCAGTTCTTGCTCTATTTCTATTCTATTCCGTAGATCTTCTGTAAGTGTTCTGTGGAATGCATGTGTGACTTTGAGAAAGTTTTCTAGCCTTGGAAAGAGGTGAATGTAAGGTCAAAAGAGCTCAAGAAAGTGGAAGAAGTAGTTGCCGAAGACTCAAGAGAAGACTGAAGTAAAGTGATAGTAGTGAGTTATGAAGAGACATTGTAGTGGCTCTGGTGACCTTTCATATAAGACACACCTTTTGGAAGAGACATCCATGACCAAAGAATGATTATTGTGAGTGATTATTGAGTATTGTAGTAACAAGATGATGTACTATTGATTGAGAAAGAAAGAGAGAGTTAGAGAAAACCAATTCTATGCAAAACAATGTATCTATCTGTGAGAGAAAACTATGAAGTGATATTTTTCCATTCAAAGTGGCATTTCTCTTGTGTTCTCTTTGTCTATCAATGGAAAATATGAAGAATATGAAGAGAATGATGGATTTTAGTGAAGTTAAAGCTGTGGGAGTTTGTTTCTATGATGTTGTGTGAAGATTTCTTACTAATGGTGTTCTTTTCCTTCTTGTGGTTCTCTAAAGAATGAAACAAAACCTTGTTGATGTTACAAGATAGATTTTATTGTAGTAGAAACCCATTTTCCTTGGTGTCTCTCTTGGGGCTCAAGTTGGCTACTTCTACCACTAGATGATGCTTGGATGAAATTGATAGAGGCAATGGCCAATGACATGAGGATAGAGGCCCCTAGTTGTGCCTTGGTTTAGAGAGTTTGTAACCCCAAATGTCTTTGTGTGTGTCTTAGAGAGTGCAAACAAATTGCAAGAATTTTAACCAAAGCATGGGGCACGTGTTCAAGTACATTCTATATTAGAATATGCAAACCTACAAAAGTTTGTAAGTATTTCAACTTTCCTATAGCTCCATGTAGTGTGCTAGCAAGAGCTATTCCATGAAACATTTAACAAAGCCCTAATGCAACAGTAAAAATTTAGAAATGCCAAATGTATTCAAGTTTTCCAAATCATGTTCTGTAAAATGAGCCATGTTGAAAGATGAATAAATAGCATAACTTCTTGTAGCTATAAAACACAATTCAAACTTCCAACAAACATGGTGTAAAAGAGCTAATTCATTGGGCCATGTCAATACAACCATAGTGTAAAAAAGCTAATTCATTGGGCCATGGCAATACAACCATAACATAAAACTTCTTGCAAGAATAGTGTTACAAAAGAGCTCATTCATTGGATGCTCCACAACTTGAATGACCTAGAATCGATGTAAATGCCCTAGAATAAGTGGAAAGCATATGTGAATCTTGTGAAAAATGCCAATAAAGAGCTCTTAAATTATGCAAGTCTATAGAGAATATAGAAGCTTGGAAATGGGCACGATGCGAGAGTGTTTGGGGTTGAAAGTCTACCATAGGGGTAAGAGACTATAAGGTGAAGGGATATTCAAGGAGAGAATTTGATGAAAGAGAAGGGGTTCGAAGAAATAGAAGATGTAGAATAATACTCACAGACATAAAGCCTATAAATTTATTTTTGCATCCTGAGAAGATAAATCCCTTGTAGACAAAAAACATGCATAAAAGAGTAGCTTTCTCTCTACTACTCAAACCGCCAATGTGATCCAAAAATCTAGTATTTTTGAACCATCCACACTTTGGATATTGACACTAATGACTAATATGGCATTGACTCTCTAGATCAATAAGAAAGTCAAATGATGATGCACTCTAGAGTTTTTCACACTGTGTCCATGTAGCGGCATGACATCCATCCCCTCTTAACCTACACATCCTCCGGCATGTACCAAAGTCTTATAAATGTCCAGTGTCAAAAGAAGTATTCTCTATCATGTCATGTCTTCATCTTCTACCTCTTCTTCTTTCATATTCTCATGTTCATGCTCAATATCCAACTCCTTCAACTCATATGTTGAAGACTCCCTATGTTTAAAGAGCTTGATACATTTTATAGCCACTGGAATCCTTAGAGCTATCCCATCCATCTCATTTAATGCATAGGTAGCATTTTAAAAAACAAACCTTACTACATATGGACAAAACTGTCACTTCGCCATCTTTTGATTGGCACTATGCTAATTTTCCAAGCTATTATTATAAACTAGCACCTAGTCCCCTTCCTGTATAGCTCGTCCTCAAAGTCTGTGTCGCTTGCCAAACCACTTCTTGTTCTTAGTCCTTGTAGTCTTCATCTTTTTCATGGCTTTCTCAATGTCTTCAGGCCTTCTTTCTAACTATCTAATGCATAGGCTCAGTAGCTTTTCTCTATTCAAACTCTTTTTCCATGGTAGAACACTCCAAGTAGAAATAGTCTCCTCAATAGGCATGATTGGCTATTGTCCATACATTAATTCAATAGGCATATACCCTATAATTGCACTATGAGTGGTCCTATCAACCCACAAAGTAAAGGGTAACATTCTTGGCCACTCTTTCATCCTGTCCTTGCATGAGTTTGCTAATGCCTTAATGATAGGCTGATTACCTCTTTCACTTTTGCCATTTGGGTTGAAGTTAAAGCCAGCTTGATACCCAATTGTGAAAAGAAGTCATGGGCCTCATCTGCATCCAATTCTCCTCTATTAGCAACCACTTTACCAACACAACCATACATGCAAAAGACTTCTTCCAATAAGAACTCACAAACTACTTGAGTAGCCTTTGTACTAAGAGCTCGACCTTCTAGTTGATTTGTCAAGTCTTCTCGTGCGAGGTCAATATATCTCATATTCCATAAACCTATAGACATAGTAACCAAATCAACTACCCATTTGTAATGCATAGACAATGAATAAGTCGGTTGCAACCCATCCCTATGCTTTACCATGGAATACATCTGACACACACTGCATGATTCTACATAATGCTTCACATCTTTATACATGTTTTTCCACCAATACTTCTCTTTGATCTTGGAAAATGTGCCCCAAACTCCTCTATGTCCAGCCCATAAGCTTTCATGAAACTCCTGCATCACCTGTTGTTAATAAGCCCTATCTCCCAATACACATACTGGAGCCCCTGAGCTCTCTTTCTCTTTGCATGCTTCCATAAATATCCATCTTTTAAGAAAAACCCATAAATTTTTCTTTTAATAATTTTGAATTCATCTTTAGACCACTCAGCCTTCCTTGTCATGAGGTTGAGATATTGGTCTATTTTTAGCCAATCATCCTCATACAACTCTTCCAAAAATTGTGTTATCACTGAAGCATAACACTGATGATGCCCATCTCTTCTTCATGGTTGAAAGCTCTTTTCTTGTTGTTGAAATTCATGTTTCAATAGTTCTACCAGCTATATGTGCTGTTATGACAGCTGTACTTACATTTATGTTAGTTATATTTGCTATTTTCAAATCTATATCTGAAGTAACAATAGCTGCATACTCATTCCCTGCTATCATAAAGTCATTTTCAACACTATCGTATCATCCTCTTCATCTTCCATTAGCTCCTCTTCATCTTCAAATCTTGCACGTGAAAGCATGTTAGCCATATGGTTTTCTCCACCTGCAATATGCTGAAAATTAGGGTTAAGTGACTTTATATATGTAATCCAGCATAACATGGCAATATCAGGAGTTGCGCAATTTACTGCCATGCCCAATAGAGGTAGACAATCAGTCTCTACCACTACATGAGCTCTTAGAAAATACTCCCTATCACACATAAGGGTTGTCACTACACCCCAAATCTATCTTTTTACTTAATAATATTGCCGTTTCCGTTCATTGAGAACCTTTGCTCCAAACCGAATTTCCTACCTATTCCCATCAGCATCATCCTAACCCATCGCCCAACCAATGCCAACTGGGCTTGTATCCACGATGAGAATAATAGACTACCCATTCTCATAATTTACTCGTTTTAGTATTGGAACTAAAACTTCTAAACTACCTTTGTATGTTTTTTACCCCACCAAAACTTTTACCCTTTTCTCAAGAGCTAATATAATCTTTCAGCCACATGAGCAAAATGCAGAATCCATATTAAGTAAAAGACACATGCACCCTTTTACCCTTGTCTCAAGAGCTAATATAAACTTTCAACCACATGAGCAAAATGCAGAATCCATATTAAGTAAAAGACACATGCACCCAAAAATATTCATACTTCATATACATTCGAACATGTCTCCCACATCCTGCTTATGGCATCACTCTTTACTAGTGAGGGATTTCTTCCATATGGTCCACACTAATACTTCCTCCACTCCAAAAACTGACTTTTCTCGTGACAGAGTCAAATGCACTTATTCAAGATAGGTCAAAATCCTATCACAATCAACAATATGATCAGCAACATACCTTCTACATCCTTGCTCATTCAGTTCTTCATTTTTCTCATGGATATCACATCCTTTTATCGACACATCATCAAGAAAGGGTAAGGTCAACTGAGGGATATACTCCCTCAAAACTTTATGCATAGCATTCATCATATGCACCATTGAATTGGTTGCTCCCTCTAGAAGTGTACACATCCTAACCAATCCAAGTGGTGTCTTCATGGTAGTAATATCTCAACTTTCTACTGTAAGTTGGAACCGATCATATCATGAATATGAATCTCCCATAGAGTAAATTTCCTTACTTACAAATGCATCAACAAATTCATCCACTATCAGGCACGATCCAACATTCCTTATGGTAACTTTATTACTTGGTTGTAAATCGTGTATAAATCTCAAAGCACCATTCTTCTTTGGAACAATGAACCACCAATTTGAATATGGAGTTGAAGAGGGCTCCAAAATCCTCATCTTGATCTTCTCGTTCAAAAGCTCAAGTAGCTTATGCAAATATGTCCCAGGTGCTGGAATAGGCTTTAAATTCCATGGCACATGAGGTACTGTAAAGATCACCATAGGTGCAACTATGGTTCGATAAACACATCCAATTTCATTTGGTTGAAATGCAAAGGCTTTCCCATGCCTTGCCAACATCTGGAAAAAAAAGCTCTTTCTACAGGTAAAAGAAAACTTTTATTACCAATTTGAAGCTTTTACAAAGTTTTAGTTGTAAATTTATATCCTACTCCATGTGGATCCCGCAAACTAGGCTGTTGAGAAACTTTCTCAGTCAACCCATCACTTTCAGGTACTAAAGGCAAAGGCCATAGGCTTAATCTTCTTTGCAACTATTTTGTACTTTGTATCCACCCTTGCTTCAACCCTGTTTTACAGCCCATAACATTCAAGCTCAACAAACTCTTGAATGACTTCATAGATCTTTGAAGTGTCAACATAAATAACCTCTTTTTCTACCATATCTTTAGCATTAATTGCTACAAAAATTTCAGCCACTATATCAGTATCAACTAGCCCTGAAAAACCTTCATTTGCAACCATCAAATTATATGTTTTCAGCTCTTTTTCAGGCTATCCTACATATTTCTTTTCTGCTCTAGACATGGCTAAAATATTATTAAAACTACCAAGAGTATACGCTATCCATTCCTGCAATCTAGACACAAACACAATTTTCCCATTTCTTGGAGGCATAATTATCTTCCTACATGCACTACCATAGCCTCCACTTACAACAATGCTATCTAAAAACCCTTAAACTCTTGCACATTAGGTGGCATGGGATTTTCCCATAGCCATCCTGATTGCAAGGATGATTCACACAAACAGTGAGAAACTGTACCACCTTTGTATTGTCTTTACTCCAAAGTCGAGCATATGAAGAACCATCATCCAAGGCTTTTGTTTCTAGTATTTATTCTGAAATATAGAGCTACCCCAAAATCATCGGTTAACTACATGAATCCTGCACAAAAAAATGATATTTATCCCTAACATCTCCAATGGTCATGGGTACATTCGAACAAGCTGCATAAAGATCCCCTGATGAATTATTTGCTGCCTGCAAGCACCATCCCGGATCTACATCAATTGGCCAACCTCCATTCTCATACAAGCTACGTGCCATAACATTGATTTTGGAACCATGATCCGAGAGAGCTATGCAAGGCATCTCTCTTTCTCTCCCAATTTAACAATTGTCTCTGTTATATCATGAGCCCAATGCGTTCGTGAATATTGATTGCTTGGAATAAAATGAGCATATTCTTTTTCATGTATTTGTTGATGGACATCCCCATTATACATAGCCTTCTCTCTTGTAACGTGTCCCCTAGTATCATCCAGGACACGTCTTAGCAGTCCATCGAAAAGGATGTCTAGAAAGCTTTGCCCGGCACTCCCATGGAATGTTACAGGTTTTACGATCTAGTTCTTCCTGCGTTTGCCACATAGTGGAAGTATCCTGGCCGTTCCCACTTAGGATCGATCGGAATTAGGGTTTTCCTAATGGGTCATTAGCTAACAGCAACTAGCGTCAGACCCGAGCGAATTACTTTACACAGAAATGCCAGGTCCGAAGCGGATTCATGCTGCACTTGGTTCAAGGAGAATGGGAAACGAGAGGGATGCAAAGCTCAACCTCTCTGCCATAAGGCATAGTCCCATTCTGTTCCCCTAAAACAACGTAAATCGGGTAAGACGTAACTCTAGGTCATCGTTCTCGTTATTCTTTTTGATGATGATGATCATTCCGCTGTTCTTCAAGATTTTTGAGAAAATTTCCCAGCTAACCGAGACCACCTAACCGTAGGATGGACCCATGGCCCATCCTCCGCACTTTCCTTGGTTTGTTTTAGTTATGTAATTATCTAACACATTAATTTGACATATAACAATCAGCTTCTTTAATTAACCTTGTTAAGCACTGGTTCCTTCACGTAATCTTATCATGTGACATAGAAAAACAACATCAAGCAAGTTCTTTTAACATTTCATCATTTTATCTTTGAAATACAAGGAGTTTTGCCCGTAGGCTTTTCCATAATCTGCCCGAAGGCTAACCAGTAATCTCCAGGGATCACTATTCCAAGCTTCTGCCCTTCAACTAGTATGCGGGCCTCGAGATCCAATCCCGAGTCACGTTAGCCTCTTGTGCAAGACTCGGAAGGCGAGGGATTTATGGCCAGAGCCCCCCTTGGCACCCAAGCATCCTCCTGCTCCAAGTAGAACTCAACGGAGAGACCTCTCGCGGCGGGTTCGGTCCACGTTCCCAGCGCAGTCAACAACCCCCTTGGTTAGGGTCAGGCAGACAGTCGGGGGTAATTGAAGCTGCCTCTCCCTTCAGGCCTTTAACCTGAAGTATAGGTTCTTATTTAATTTGTAATTCATAATTCAAACAGAGCCCTAAAATCTCTAGCAAGCACAAACATTTCCTTTAATCAACCCAGTTGTATGGCAAACTGCAAAGGACTTGTTCTTTCCTTTTTGAGTGTATCAACACTCGTTCCCAAGGTGTCTTGTAACTTGGCAAGATCTCTTACATTCCGGTGTAGGGCATACCCAACTTGGTTAACCCTAAGGTACCTTAGATATGCTAGTTTCTGGTTTACAACTTTCCTTATTTATAAGGATATCCAAAAATACGTCTTTTTGCAAGATAACTTGCGTAAGGATCTTCCGTCCTTGATGAGGGTTTTTCCCTTTTCTCCTTGTGAATCAATCACAAGACTAAATGATTTCATACATGTTGCGCAAGTCCTGCGATGGAATAATCTGTTTAGATTCTTTAAGCTGACGTATGTCAGGTCTAGGGTTTCTTCATTTAAGAACCTTAGGGACAAACCCTAGTTTCTTATTTTTATGAATTTATTGTCCCTACGGTAAGAAAATTAGTCAAGTGTTTAGGGTATGAATGTTTCTATGTTTAGATTGGTTCAGTTATCTTTTGGAAGGTAATATTAATCGTCTTGTTACAGTTTTACTATCCTTGTGACAATTTACTCTCCCAATCAATACAGTTTAATTTGGCATATAGCCTAATGCCAAGGTGATACAAAGAGCGACAATACTCCTTGGGACAAAAAGGCCTAGCTGTGAAATTGGTGTATACACACTTTATTAGTTCCCAAGTCCTCAAATAGCAAGGAAAAAGTATTAATAGAGTGTCATCTAGCAATTCCCCATTACATTTTCTTTCCAAATGAGTTCGTATATCTAATTTTTATACTTGTTAATTCCTAACATTTAACTTCTGTTTTCTTAAAGATGAACTCATGCCAAATAACAACAATTGCCTTGCTAAGATGTGCAACCAGCAAAGATAACTCCCTCGTAATTTAATCATCGAAAGAAACCTTTCTTGAATTTAGCCATTTACCATGAATCGTTGCGAAAGGAATAAGACTAATGGTGCAAGATATAATTTCTACACCTTAGGATTTAACTAAAATATATTACTATAGTAAATGGATAATCTTGCTCGTAATTTATAATGCTTGATGCAATTTGAAGAAAGCTAAGTTCTATACATTGTCATTCCTAAGCTAAACTCCTTCGTTACAAATAACTCGAAAAAATATATCCTATCCTTAACATTTTTCCTTTGCATGATCGACTTAAAACCGAATTAAAGCCAAGAAGAAAAACCTGGCTTTGAGGTGAGATATCCACATGGATACCGCGGGATGACCCTCCCGCAGCTACACCTTGGGCTTTCTTCGGCGGCATCGTAGATCGAATGTGAGATAGCCTTTTCCTCTTTCTTCTGGAATTCCACCTTCTTCTCCTTCTTTCCCTTTCTTTTGTCTTTTTTTTCCACTCTTCCTCCTTCACTCCTTCTTTTCACTCCCTTCTCTTTCCCTCCCTATCTTTTATCTCACGACTATTTTTCCCTTACGGGGTACCATCCGAGGCCATGATGATAGTTAGGTTCGGGGGGGGGGGGGGGGGGGAAATAATAATGGGGATACGGGGGATTAGAAAGAAAGCTTAGGGAGTTGTGGGAAAATGAGAGTTATGAGGGGGTTGAAGAAGGGTTAAAAAGGGTTATGAGGGGGTGAAAAAAGGGTTTAGGGGAATAAAACATGGGGGTTAGGTTCCCAAAGCCAAGGGAGGGGCTTAAGGGAAAAAAGGGACAAAAAAACGTAGGGGGTGTGTGGTTCCAACCCATGGGGAGGGCTAAGGGAATTTTTGAAATCCGGGGGGGGGGGGGGGGGGAAACAAGGGCCTTATGGGGATTAGAAAGGCTTAAAGACCTCTTAAGGCATTCTAAGGATAATTTTGTGTTGACATATCGAGCTCCACTCGTAATATGCCAGGGTGACCATTGTGCATTTATGTCACCGACGTGTTAGTTGTAGATGCGGTTAGTACACCGCTCATGAATAATAGCTAGATGATAGCTATCCTTATCTACTCTAGTTCGTGGCTCAGTTAGTATGCCACCGTAGCTAGTTGAGTTTGGTTTGAGACCCATATATAGGGTTCTTCTATTTCTTTGTACTTGAGTTCTTTTGGCTTACACAACTAAGAAGAGGAAAACTGTTTTCAGCCTTCACCTTTGTGTGTATTCTCCCATTGTGCAAGCAAGAAAGCTACAAGTGAGACTCCTTCCTTCTCTCCCAGAATCTTGACATGGTATCAGAGCCTTGTTCGTGGTAAGGAGCTCAAGAAAGCAAGCCAAGCTCGCGGTGTTCTGGTAAGAGGAGCAGTGTTGCTTTCATTTTCTGTTTTGGGAGCAGATCTCTGCAGGTAGCAGAGCCAGAAATTGCAAGAGTGCATTGTCTCAGGTTGAGACGCCCTTCGCGGTGAAGCAAGTCCCTGTTTTTTTGATTTGAGGCCGTTTCGGGGTCTGTTTTGGAGGCGGAAATTTTCTGCACGCACTCAGGAAAAAGCCCTGTTTTATGCTGTGCGACCACTGTTCTACAGGTCAGTGAAAAGTTACCATAGATATTGCATCATATGCTCGTGTGCAGAGACATTGGAAGTTACAGAATCATCCTTGGTTCCTGTATATGCAAAATCGTCACTAGGAAGTGACTGTGTGGTCAAATACCACTTTCGCCAGTTTTGCAGATTTGCCCTTGTGAGGGTGAAGCTGTGTTTTTTGCAGTGACAGAATTTTTTGCAGTGTTCTGTAATGGCGTCTAATTCTCTTTCACAGATTGTCACTAAAAAGCTTGACAAAAACAACTTCCAAGCATGGAAGTTTAGAATGATGAATTTCCTTATGGGAAAAGGATATTGGGAATTTGTTGCAGGAAATGAAGAAGAACTAGTTCTTCTTGATGTACCCAATCAACATCAAATGCAGGCATTTAAAGCATGGCATGAGAGAGCCAAGAAAGTTATGTATTGGCTATCTATCAGCATTTCAGACTCTATGATTGTACATATTCAGGATGCAAGTACGCCAAAGGAGGCATGGATACTTTGTCAAAAATGTATAGCACAAATACGCAAGCCAGGAAAATGTAGCTCAAGCAAGAGTTGCATAATGTGCAAAGAGAAAATATGAGCATCAATGGCTACCACATGAAGGTGAAGAAGATTGCATATGCACTTGCTTCCATTGGGTCGCCAGTGGAAGATGATGATTTAGTTTCTGTGACCTTGAATGGTCTAGGAAAGGATTATGCACAGTTTCGGACATCCATTTCAGTTCGTGAAAGATTTCTTGATTTTGAGGAGTTGATTGCTCTTCTAATTTCTGAGGAGCAAAGAAATGGTGGTGCATCTTCTTCAGGAGGAACTTCAAAAGAAGCTGTCTTCTACTCAAATGCTGGAAGAGGTAGAGGTAGAGGTAGAGGAGGCCGATTTGGAGGCCGTGGTAGATATCAAAATATGCAGCAAACTCAAGAAAACCGGTCCTATGGAGGAGGACGTGGTAACTCTAGAGGCAGGGGGAGCCAAAGAGGTCGTGGTGGATGGCAAAGAGGCCAAAATGCAAACAATAATGTTGAATGCTACTATTGTGGTAAAATGGGTCATATGGCTAAAGACTGCTATAAAAAGCAGAATGACATCATGAATGGGAAATTGCAACAAGGGAATTATGCATCTTCTAGTAGACAGGGTGATGACAGAAATGAGCATCTGTTTATGGTGCAGCACATGAACAATTCTGTGACAAGTGCAGAAGAAAGCAACGATGTATGGTATGTTGACTCAGGTGCATCAAACCACATGACAGGTCATGCAGAATGGATGGAGGATGCAAAGGAAATGGAAAAACAAGGATTTGTGGAGACTGGTGATGATATTGCACATCCTATTGTGCAGATTGGAAAAATTCCTTTGTCTATGCAGGATGGGAAAAAGAAATACCTGTCTGATGTATTTCATGTTCCCAATATCACCAAGAATCTGGTTTTTGTTGGTCAAATGGTTGAGCAGGGCTTGCAGGTCGAATTTAATCCTCATGGATGCTTTGTTGAGGATATGAAAAATAAAGGTCGCTTGATAGCAAAAGAAAAGAAGAAGGGCATAATGTTTACATTGGATGCAGACATGCCTGAATTGAGTGCAGCAATGTTTGCACATGGGATTGGTGTAGTTGCAGATATTGATATCTGGCATAAACGCATTGGTCATGTTAATGTATAGCGACTTAAATCAATGCAGGCCCAAAATATTGTTGCAGGATTGCCCAAATTCAAGGTTGCAGAAATACATAAGATATGTGAAGCCTGTTAGTTTGGAAAACAGGCAAGGAAACCATTTCCTAGACATGTTCAAGAGAGTAAGAAGCCATTGGAATTAATCCACTCTAATGTGTGGACTACTAAAGTTGAATCTCTTGGAGGCTGTCATTATTTTGTCACTTTTATTGATGACTATAGCAGAAAAGTTTGGGTGTATTTTATGAAAAAGAAAAGTGAAGTTTTTGGGCACTTCAAAACTCTTAAAGCTATGGTTGAAAAAGAAACAGGCCTGCAAATAAAATGCCCAAGGTCAGATGGAGGGGGAGAGTACCTCTCAAATGAGTTTGCAAGGTTCCTGCAGGAGCATGGCATAAAGCAGCAATATTCATACAGTCATACCCCACAACAAAATGGAATTGCAGAAAGGAAAAACAGGCATATTGGAGAGGTATCTCGTGCCATGCTCAATGAAAAAGACTTGCCAGATTTTTATTGGGCTGAAGCAATTGCTACAGCAGTCTACATAATGAACAAGACTCCCACTGCAGCAATACATGGGATGACTCCAGAGGAGAGGTATACTGGTAGGAAACCAGATATTTCTCATTTGAAAATTTTTGGTTGCATTGCCTATGTACATGTGCCAGATGAGTTGAGATCCAAGTTGGATCCAAAAGCTGAGAAGTGCATCTTTATTGGTTACTCTCTGCGGGTATAGATGCTATAACCCTTCTACTCGTAAGTTTACAGTGAGCAGAGATGTTGTTTTTGATGAGATGAATAACTGGTATAAACCAGTAAATGTGATTGATGATGTAGATGCACAAAATGGTAATGCTGCACAGAATTCACAGTAGCAGTCACAAAATATTAGTGGACCTGGAGGGTCCTCTAGCAGTGGTTCACATTCTTCGCCATGGACAGGCAGATTGAGATCATGAGAATCTTCTCAAAGCAATGCAGATAGTGGTATGCAGGTATCACGAAAAGGAAAAGAGAAGGTTGATCACCCCATGTTTGATGTGAATGCAGGTCACTCTTATGTGGATGGTGAATCCAGTGGCTCAGAATAGAGCATTGATGATGAGTTGGGTATTCCTTCTATTGTTACACCTGGAGTAAGGAAGACCAGGGATGTTTTGAGAGCACCTCGGAGTGAACCTATTTTGCGCAGGTCTACGAGAGCTAGGTATCCTGTGGATAGGCTGAAATATGATGGATTTACAGCCCACTATGCATATATGGTCAAAGTGATACAGGAACCAGAACCCACTTCTTTTGAGCAAGCCATGGGAAAAGAAAAATGGGAGAAAGCCATGGATGCCTTGGAAGCAAATGCTACATGGGAATTGGTACCTTTGCCTAAAGGTAAGAATGCAATTGTCTGTAAGTGGGTTTATAAGGTGAAGCACAATGCAGATGGTTCTGTGAACAGATACAAGGCAAGATTAGTAGTCAAGGGGTATGCACAAACATATGGCATTGACTATGAAGATATATTCAGTCCGGTTGCAAGGATGGCAACCGTAAGAGCAGTCATTGCTATGGCTGCATCAAAGGGATGGTCTTTACATCAGATGGATGTAAAGAATGCCTTCTTGCATGGTGATTTGCAAGAAGAGGTCTATATGGAGCAGCCACCAAGTTATGTGCATGCTGTTCATCATGAGTTTGTTTGCAGGTTGAAGAAAGCATTGTATGGCTTAAAGCAAGCACCTAGAGTATGGTCTGACAAGATAGGACAGTATCTTGTCACTATTGGCTTTTAGATTTCCAAGGTATATTTCTCACTTTATGTGAGAAAAACAGAGAAAGGTATTATGCTACTTGTCATTTATGTTGATGATTTGATTATGACAGGTGACAGTGATGAAGATATCCTTAATGTGAAAATGCTATTAAAGCAGAAGTTTGAGATGAAGGATTTGGGAGAGCTGCGTTATTTCTTGGGCATTGAGGTGATTAGATCACCAAGTGGGATACAGCTCTTGCAGAGGCAGTATGGATTGGACATGCTATCCAAATATGGGATGACAGGCTGTAAGCCTATTTCAGTTCCTTTGGAGCAGAATGTGAAGCTGAGCGCAGATGCAGGTGAGCTTTTGGAAGACCCTACTATGTACAGACGCATAGTAGGAAGCTTGATTTATATGACTATTACCAGACCAGATTTGAGCTATGCTGTTGGACTGGTAAGTCAGTTTATGCAGGCTCCAAGGAAACCGCATTTGGATGCGGTTAGACGCATACTCAGGTATGTGAAGTCCACATTGCAGTATGGACTATTTTATGAGACTAGGGTTCAGATACAGTTACATGGATACATTGATGCTGATTGGGCTGGTAGCATTTCTGATAGACAATCTACCAGTGGATATGTGTTCTCTTTTGGGAGTGCTGCAGTCACTTGGAGTAGCAAGAAACAGCCTACAATTGCCTTATCGAGCACAGAGGCTGAGTACAGGGGTGCAGCAATGGCTGCATGTGAGGTAGCTTGGTTGCATAAGCTACTTTATGATATGCATCAGCCTACAAATGGGCTAGTTGTCATTTATTGTGACAACATGAGTAGTATACACTTGGCAAATAACCCAATCTATCATGCTAGAACAAAGCACATTGAGGTGCATTATCACTATGTGCGGGAGAGGGTTTTACTAGGTCTTATTGATCTAGTTTATGTCAGCACAGAGGATCAGGTAGCTGACATATTCATGAAGGCATTGGCCACAGATAAGCTGCGCAAGTTCAGAGACCTGCTTGGTGTGGAGGAATTGGGATTGAGCTCGAGGGGGAGTGTTGAGATATCGAGCTCCACTCGTGATATGCCAGGGTGACCGTTGTGCATTTATGTCACCGACGTGTTAGTTGTAGATGCGGTTGGTACACCGCTCATGAATAATAGCTAGATGACAGCTATCCTTATCTACTCTAGTTCGTGGCTCAGTTAGTATGCCACCGTAGCTAGTTGAGTTTGGTTTGAGACCCATATATAGGGTTCTTCTATTTCTTTGTACTTGAGTTCTTTTGGCTTACACAACTAAGAAGAGGAAAACTGTTTTCAGCCTCCACCTTTGTGTGTATTCCCCCATTGTGCAAGCAAGAAAGCTATAAGTGAGACTCCTTCCTTCTCTCCCAGAATCTTGACAATTTGGGGGGGGGGGACCAGGGCTTAGGGGGGGTTTAAAACCCGGAAGGGGGGGGGGGTGAAAGGGGGCTTAAAAGGACTAAAACTGGGGGGGGGGGGGGGGGGGGGAAGGGGCTTAGAGGGATTAAAACCAGGGGGGAAGGGGGCTTAGAGAGCCCCCTTGGAAGCTTCCAAGCCTTCTGGAAGCCTCACAAAGGCACGTGGGGGGGGGGGGGGGGGGGTGAAACGGGTTGCGTGGCGAAATGGTGGCTGACGGCAACAGATGTTGGTTGAATGGCAACGGCCTCTCGTCTTCCTCCCTCAGCTCGGAGTTATGGCGGCACTCTCCTTGTCTCACTCGGCCTCCTTTCTCACGGCTCAGCCTCCCCACTGTACAGCGCCCCCCCCCCCCCCGGTTTAAATAGTGGAAGGGAGGGGGATCTTTCCTCATGGCGTGTCATCACGCATGGTCCCCCTCCCTCCTAAGGCTCCACCAAGGAGCTTATAGCTCCTTCTATTCCCCTCCCCCTCCAGCTCGTCAGTTGGCTGGAGGGATAAGGGGGGAATAAATTTTTTTTCCATAAATCCCATTGATTCCTTTAACGCGGAATATTACATTCTCTCCCCCTTGGAGGAATCGAGATGTCCTCATCTCGCGATAAACTGGGGATATTGATGGTTGAGAGAGCTTTCATCTATCCAAGTGGCATCCTCTTCAGGATAATCTTTCCACTGGACAAGGCATTCTTTCAAGGTTCTAGATCTTAACTGTCTTTCCCTAACATCTAAGATCCTTTTGGCCTTAGTTCAAGGACTCCTTGACTAGGCATTACAATTTGTTGGTCATCAAGTACATGATTAGGATTGGGTACATATTTTTTCAATAGGCTGATATGGAATACATTGTGAATCTTTAGGTTCTCAGGGAGTTGCAATCTATAAGCATTGGGTCCTAGGCATTTGAGGATTTTATACGGTCCGCAATACCTTGGACTTAGCTTCTTGCATTCTCCTAGGGATAGAGAAATCTTTTTAGGGCGTACCCGAATGAAGACCATGTCTCCTTCTTCGAAGACTCTTTCTTGACGTTTCAAATCTGCATATGCCTTTTGTCTATCCTTGGTCGCTTGTATGTCTTGTCTTATTGACCTTATTTGATCATCCATGTCCTCCAACATTTGTCTTGAAGCTTCAACTCTTAGGGTTGGATCAGAAAAGTTTAGGGGACTTCGACAATCATGACCATACAATGCCTGGAAAGGGGTCATTTGAATGCTCTGCTGGTAAGAAGCATTGTAGGCAAATTCAACCAAAGGCAAGTATTGAATCCACCTCTTAGGTTCTCGACAGCAGTATGCCCTAAGCATATCCTCGATGACTTGATTTACTTGCTCTGTTTGGCCATTTGTTTGGGGATGGTAGGCGGTGCTAAAACAGAGTTGAGTCCCAATAGCTTCAAAGATAGCTCTCCAGAAGTGTGATGTGAAGAGAGAATCTCGATCGCTAATGATTCTTCTAGGTAACCCATGTAGCTTGAATATCTCCTTGATAAACAATCTTGCAATGTTGGAGGCTTTATAGTTTGTCTTTACTGGAATTAGGTGTGCAACCTTGGTAAGCATGTCAACCACAACCATAATGGAATTGTATCCTCCTTGGACTTGGGGTAAGCCCACAACAAAATCCATACTGATGAATTCCCATTTCATTTGGGGAATGTCAAGCAGTTGCTGTTTCCCTGGCATCATGACATGTTCAGCCTTGATACGTTGGCAAGACAAACATTCAGTGACATACTTGAGAACGTCACCTTTAAGCCTCTCCCAATGGTAGCTCTTCCTAACTGCATTAAGAGTTTTTGCATAGCCAGGATGTCCTGCGAAAGGAGAATCATGAGCTTCCCATAATATCTTTTGCTTAAGTGACTGGCTTGTTGGTATACACAGCCTTGTTCTGTAGTAGACAAGTCCATTATCAATGGAAAATTCCTGATACTTAGCTTGCAACTTCTGATTCTGCTCCTTGGTAGATATTTCCTTTATCATTGTTTGGTAGGCCAAATCATGGCATGCTTCCTCTCTAGCTAGTTCAAGTATAGGGTTGTTTGGCATAGATACCTTTGTAGCCAGAGATCTGGCCGTTGATGGATTCTGCAAGATTAGGGAATTTAGGAATGCCTTGCGACTGAGTGCATCGGCAACTACATTCTCTTTCCCTGGTCGGTACTTGATTTCAAAATCATATTCCTCCAATACTTCAATCCATCAACGTTGCCTCATGTTGAGCTCGTTCTGGGTAAAAATCCATTTGAGACTCTTATGATCGGTTACTAGAGTAAACTTGTTACCCAATAGGTAGTGTCTCCAAAACTTTAGAGTATGGATCACAGCTAGTAATTCCAGATCATGCGTGGCATAATTCTTTTCATAACCCTTTAATTTCCTTGAAGAGTATGCTACAGGATGACCTTCCTGCATAAGTACACATCCCAAGGCAAGAATGCTAGCATCATTTACTACCTCGAACTCCATATTGAGGTCACGAAGTTTTAGAATAGGTGCTGATACCAAACTTTGCTTCAGTTTGTCGAAGCTATTTTGTTCAGAAGTTGACCATGTAATGGAAGTCTGCTTCTTTAGTAGATTAGTAAGGGGTACTGCAATCAAAGCATAGTTTTTGATAAAGACCCTATACCATCCTGTCAATCCAAGTGTAATATTTCCGCACACTCTGTACCGTAAATATTAACTGTCCGCACGCGGTGTAAACCCTGTGCAAAGGTATTCCCTACTTCGCAAGTTATTAGTAACTTAAATCATACCATTCACGAGGTCTCCACGTCGATAATTAAAAGCCGGGGTTGAAGACCGTATAACCGCAAGGGAACGACCGCTTGGGAAGGGCAATAGGATAAATTAAGGCAAATTTTTTTAACTATTATCCCTTCCCCCAGCCGATGCATGGCTGGAGGAGAGGGAGTGTGGAGGGGGGGATGGCCAAGTGAGGGACTGCATGAGGGAAGTTCTCCACGTGTGTGGAGACCCTCTTCCCCACCCCCATTCCTATATAAACACCCCCCATCAAGGGGGTGTGCTAGGGAAGGGAGGCCTGTGAGAGAGGGAGAAAGGGAGAAGCTGTGGGAGAGAGAGAGCTAGTCGGCCGTGGAGGAGAGGGAGGTGAGGTCGCCCTACTGGTCGCCGAGAAGGAGGAGGTCGCCAGTCCGCCAGCTGCTGGTCCGCCAGCCACACCACGAGCCGCCATCGCTGCCGCCCTGATCCGCCCAGCCACCAGTCGTCTGCGCCCAGTCCGGCCGCCACGTGGATCACGATCCCCCCTTCCCCCACGTGGTCCTGTGGAAGCAGAAGCTTCTTTAGAAGCTTCTAAGGGGGGGCCTCCTTAAACCCCCTTCCCACCATCTGTCCCAAAAGCCCTTCCCACCCCATTTCCAAGAAGATCTCTTCATACCCTTCCCGGGACTTTGAAGAGGGGACGGTGAAGCCATAAAGACCCCCGCAAGACCCATCGAAAAGGCTTTCGCAAGAAGATTTTAAAGCCGCAAGCCGTCCGAGATTAAGTTCCGTGCCGATTCGAGTTTTCTTGAAAGACTCCTAAAGCCTTTGCCGCAAGCACCATCCCGAAAAGGAAATCTCCCGCATACAAGGATAAAGGCAGAGGTCGGAAGGCCGCATTCCAAGGGCCGTCACTCCGTAGACCACAAAGGCAAATCGGAAGTCGAATTTACGACTACGATGGCCCCAAAAAGATCACAAGGTGCGATCGCGGGAGGCTCATCTCCGAATATACAAGTGGACATCTCCTCGAGCCCACAAGTCCAGGTTCTTTCGAGTTATTCTCGCATGATTAGACGCGCTTAGCTCATAGAGGAAATTGCATTTTTACGTTTAATTTTAATGCATACGGAAATTGGAAAGAAATACATGTGATAAAGCATCTCTTGAACATTAGGCAAGATTGAAAAATATCATGAATTTGAACGAGTTATCCACCTTAGAAGGCTAGTGGCATGTAGTTTTGGTGCATTATCAAAGTAATGAGTCTAAAATTAGGCAAAGAAATGGAATTTATAAATGCATTCTCTTTCGTCCTAGACATGGTAGGAATAAATGTGTGCCGCACGTTAGGCAACATACTTCTCGCAATGGTTTCATAGGAAAAGGTTAGCTCCATAAGGTATTATCCGGAAAGAAATAATAGAATACTAAAATGAACGTATGGTCTTGCAAATAGCATGTAAGTTGGAATAAGTTAACACTAGCTTTGTATAAGTTCCATTAACTACTTCGTAACTAGAAGAATGTTGCATATTGCATAGTCATCATGCGATAACGTCATTCATTAGAAACTGCATTTAGGAAAGATTGCATGGTTCGTCAAAGCATAGGATTCGAAAGTATAGACTACAAAGTAGTAGGCATGATTAATTGGTAAATCCTAGCAGGAACTAGGAAAGTTAGCGTACAGATTGGCAAGCATTTTACCTTACCAAGGAAAGATAAAGTTATCATGAACCATGTGATACGTAGAGGCAATCAATCGCATGTTTACGCGTATTGGTGGAATCGTATCTATTGCTCTCCGCTAGATTTAGTTTATTACCTTTAGAAGGATCATCCTCGTCGCAAGATAGGTATAATTGAAGTGACTAAGTAACCTAAACCACAAGGGACTCATATGGGTATGGCTCCGTCGGTATGATAGGTATTCCAAGTGCTAACTAGGATTTAGTGCAATAATAATTCAACCTAGCTTTAGACAAAAACCGTGAATCTAAAGATCCTACACACGTTCAAAAAAATGTCGAAGCAATTGGATGTTCATGTATGAAATGATCTAAGGTTTTATCCTAAGGATCATGATGAAACTCCGACGGAGTTGCATATTTCTAGAACCATGGGTCAACCTAATTAGGAATGATTTGGAGGATACCCTAAAACCCTGTTACTCGGCTAGGGTAAATTCCGTGAACAGAAAACACTAAGCAATGGAATGATCCCGTGGAATTAGATGCAATACATGTGCAAAAAGCTGCAACATTGTATAGACTTGAGATTTGTCCACAAGAGAGTTTTGTCATCTCTCGAAATGAGGTTGGCAAGTTAATTTACAAGAGGATGAGTAATCATCCTGTTACTCACTTTGGGGAATAATTGCCAAGGAAGAGGAAAGTTAGGTATTTGCGAATGACCCGACAATAAACTAAAGCGACATGGTCGCTGGATCCTGCCACAACAAACCTAAAATATTGGTAGGGTATGACCCTAACCCAAGAATGATAGGAATCTTGCCAAGTTGCAATTGATTCCGGATCGAATGCGGGTTGCATTCGGAGGAAAGGAGTCACTCCTTAACAGTTTGCCAGCCAAACGACCATTGGAATTTGATTGTGCTTGTAACAGTTTAGAAAGCACTGTTTGCATTGTTTGCTCAATGAACTAAAGGAGGAAAACATATCTAAATACTTCAGGTTGAAGCTTGAAGGGAGAGGCAGCTTCAGTTACCCCCGACTGCCTGCCTAACCCTAACCAAGGGGGTTGTTAACCGCGCCGGGAACGTGGACCGAACCCGCCGTGAGAGGTCTCTCCGTTGAGTTCTGCTTGGAGCAGGAGGACGCTTGGGTGCCAGGGGGGGCTCTGGCTGTAAATCCCTCGCCTTCCGGGTCCTGCACAAGAGACTAACGTGACTCGGGATTGGATCTCGAGGCCCGCATACTAGTCTACGGGCGGAAACTTGGATTAGTGATCCCTGGTGGATTACTGGATAGCCTTCGGGCGGATTATGAATACGCCTATAGGCGGGAACTCCTTGTATTTCAAAGATAAAAGGATAAAATGATAACAAAGAAGTTGTTTGGCATTGTTTTCTTTATGTCCTGTGATAAGATTACGTGAAGGAACCAGTGCATAACAGGGTTAATCAAAGAAGCTGGTTGTTATATGTCAAACTAATGTGGTAGGTAATTACATAACTAAAACAAACCGAGGAAAGTGCGGAGGATGGACCATGGGTCCGTCCTACGGATGGGTGGTCCCGGTTAGCCGGGAACTTTTCTCAAAGTCTTCGACGAACAGCAGGATAATAATCAGCATCAAAGCGAATAACGAGGATGATGACCTAGACTTACATCCTACCCGATTTACGCTATTTTAGGGGAACGGAATGGGACTATGCCTTGTGGCAGAGAGGTCGAGCCTTGCATCCCTCTCGTTTCCCATTCTCCTTGAACCAAGTGCAGCGCGAATCCGCTTCGGTCCAGGCGCTTCTGCGTAAAGTAGTTCGCTCGGGTCCGACGCTAGTTGTTGATAGCTAATGACCAAACAGGGAAACCCAAATTCAGGTCAATCCTAAGTGGGAACGGCCAGGATACTTCCGCTACGTGGCAGACTCGGGAAGACCTAGATTGCAAAACCCGTAACATTCCATGGGAGTGCCGGGCGGAGCTTTCTAGACATCCTTCCCGATGGACTGCTAAGACGTGTCCGGAATGATTCTAGTGGACACGTTACACCAAGAAAGCTACGTATTTCTTTGACGAATACTGGTATTGTCCATTCAAGCACATCTCTGACTTTGGCTGGGTCTACTGATATTCTCTCTGATGATACTATGAATCCCAGATATTCAATCTAACGCTTGAAGAATGCACACTTCTTCATTTTTGCATACAGCTTATGAAACCTCATTGTCTCAAGGACAATCCGAAGTTGAGGTTCATGATCTTCTTCTTGTTTAGAATAGACTAAAGTGTCATCGAAGAAGACAAGCACGAAATCATCAAGATATGGTCTAAAAATATCGTGCATTAATCTATTGAAGGTGGCAGGTGCATTGGTAAGCCCGAATGACATAACCAGGAACTCGAAGTGCCCATATCTTGTATTGAAGGCCGTTTTTTGAATATCTTCTTCCTTGATCCTTATCTGATAGTAACCTGACCTGAGATCAATCTTGGAGAAGATCTTTGCACCTTGAAGACGATCAAGAAGCTCATCTATTCTAGGAATAGGATACTTGTTCTTGATTGTTGATTGATTCAACCCTCGGTAATCAATACATAGTCGAAGTGTCCCATCTTTCTTTTTCTAGAATAGTACTGGAGCTCCCCACGGTGAGTTGCTAGGCCGAATGTAACCCTGATCCAACAGTTGCTTGAGCTGTTCCTTCAACTCAATTGCTTCAGGTATGGACATTCTATAAGGTCTCTTTGCAATTGGTGCAGCTCCAGGCACTAGCCTAATTTCATGATCTACTTCTCTTGGAGGCGGAAGTTCAATCAATTCCTCAGGGAATACGTCAGCGTATTCCTTTAGCCAAGAAGGTCCTTCATGAGACTCTTGCTTTTGATTTAACTTGTTGAGTTTGATCAGGTAAACGGGTAATCCTTTTCTGACTCCTTTTATGATCCGAGATACTTTGGGTAATTGGATTCTTGGCACTCCTGCCTCACCTTGAGTTGTGACAAATTCCCTTTCAGAGTTTCGAAAGGAAACTTGACCCTTTCCACAATGGATGTGGGCGTCATTAGGCTTAAGCCAATCCATCCCGAGTAGACACTCATGGATACCTAAATTCATGACTCTGAATTTGACTGAGGTTTTCTTTCCTCCCAAAAAGAATTCCACCTTAGCAGTTTGCCTGGTACAAGTTACCTCACGACCATTTGCCAATTCCACAAGCAGGGTAGGTGCTTCTACTGTGGCTATTCCTAATCTTTTTACACATGCTGGTGAGATAAAGGAATGTGTACTGCCACAATCAATCAAGGTTTTGAAACCTTTACCTTGATAGTCCGACGGTGTTTGAATCACCGAGAACTGGCGATTCGGCCCTTTCTTGTGTAAAGTAGCATGGACGGTTGCTCTTTCGAATTCTGCTTCCATAGTCGGATCTTCCTCATCTTCTTCTTCACATCTTTGTCTATTGGCAATGCAGGCAGTTCTTCCTCTTCCACGGGTGGTGGCTCCTTGATTGTGGCCTGCACCTTGGAAAGGCGTTTGACGATGTCCCCCGCTGAGCTTGGGACATTGCCTCTTGAAGTGACCGAGTTCGTTGCAGTGGAAACATCGGAGGTTTCGGCCATTACTTTGAGTAGGAACAAAGTTGTTGACATTATTTGTCCTTGCTTTCTTCCTTTGTCCCTGATTGTGACCTTGAACTCTCTTCACTTGAGGTCTGAATGCTCCTCTGTTTGGGTCACTATAGGACCAAGTTTTATTACCCCTTGGTCTAGCTTGCACCTCCTGAATTATAGGTGCCGCTAGAATGAGTGCATCCTGAAGATCTGATGGACGCATAGATTTGAGACGGGTATTTACGGGTGGATTTAAGCCCGCACAAAATTTAGACACCTGTTGTGTCATGTCCATCTGTGGCGCATACTTTAAAAGTGAGACGAATTTAGAGTAGTATGCGTCCAGAGTGAGTCCTAACTGTTTTAGCTCGTAGAACTCATTCATTTTCTGTGTACGATATGCAGGTGGCAAATATCTCCCCTGCATGGCTTTCTTTAACTTCTCCCAGGTAACGGACCCCTCTGAAGTCCCTTGATCCCTACACCATTGTTTCCACCAAAGTCTGGCTTTGCCGGTGAGTTTTAACTTGGCGAGCATGGCTTGATTGGTAGGTGCAGTACCAGCTGCTTCAAAGTAATCCTCCATAGATTCAATCCAAATTTCAGCATCAGACTGGACGAATCTGCCTCTCCCGTCAAACTCGGGTGGCTTTATCTGCTTGAGGAGGAACTTCTTCTCCTGGGTCACAGCAGTACTTGATGTAGGGGGCGAATTTGGAACCTGTACCTGGGGTTGTGCCTGGATAAAAGTTTTCTTAACGTTATTATATGATAATTGACTTTAGCTTATCTTTAGTTCAGCTATCTCGTAAATCATGAAGCTACTTAACTTTTTAACAACTCTGATGCACAACCAGATATTGATAAAAGAAGTCTTTATTTATATTTACATGGGCGTAGCCTTATACAACGTCTCGTGTGATGATAATCCAATCATTACATTCAATTTGGGAAGAACAATGTTGTATTGCATTTGTCTACAGGAACTGTGTAATAGTAGGGTTTTGGGTCATGGATCTTTAGGAATCGATAATTCATTGGAAGTACAGGATACCCTTTTCGTTGGAATCCATACTTCTCATGGCGGCCCAACACTTTAATCCTGTCGGCTGGGATTACACGGGTTACTTCCTCATAAACATATGAGTTCATTTCAACCCTCCGACCTTGAATATGTAAAGTTGAATTTACGTGAGCTTCCACAAAAATGAACAGCTTCACGACTTTCAAGTCTTCCAACCACTTGATCCTCTTTAGGTTGGTCTGTAGATAAGCAAACCGGTGGGCGGCTATGTAGTAGATTCTTGAAGACCCTGTCCATCTTCGTTCTATGTATAAAGGTGATGGATTATAAATCTGCTCCAGGATGTTCATCATCCCAATTCTTTGTCTATAAAGTGGAGAATGCATTGCAGTCATAAACATGACCCGAAACACCAAAAACTTGTTCCACGCTTCATAGTTCTGCAAGACAGCATTGAAGATGAGGAAATGTTTGGACATCAATAATTTTTTTATTTCATTTTATTGAGATCTCATAAAAACAATTCCATTGTTGGTCGGCTCTGATACCAACTGTAACGTGTCCCTTAGTATCATCCAGGACACGTCTTAGCAGTCCATCGGAAAGGATGTCTAGAAAGCTCCGCCCGACACTCCCATGGAATGTTACGGGTTTTGCGATCTAGTTCTTCCCGTGTTTGCCACATAGCGGAAGTATCCTGGCCATTCCCACTTAGGATCGACCGGAATTAGGGTTTTCCTAATGGGTCATTAGCTAACAGCACCTAGCGTCAAACCCGAGCGAACTACTTTACGCAGAAATGCCAGGTTCAAAGCGGATTCATGCTGCACTTGGTTCAAGGAGAATGGGAAATGAGAGGGATGCAAAGTTCAACCTGTCTGCCATAAGGCATAGTCCCATTCTGTTCCCCTAAAACAGCGTAAATCGGGTAAGACGTAACTCTAGGTCATCGTTCTCGTTATTCTTTTTGATGATGATGATCATTCTGCTGTTCTTCGAGATTTTTGAGAAAAGTTCCCGGCTAATCGGGACCACCCAACCGTAGGACAGACCCATGGCCCATCCTCCGCACTTTCCTCGGTTTGTTTTAGTTATGTAATTATCTAACACATTAATTTGACATATAACAATCAGCTTCTTTAATTAACCTTGTTAAGCACTGGTTCCTTCACGTAATCTTATCACGTGACATAGAAAAACAGCATCAAGCAAGTTCTTTTAACATTTCATCATTTTATCTTTGAAATACAAGGAGTTCCGCCCGTAGGCTTTTCCATAATCTGCCCGAAGGCTAACCAGTAATCTCCAGGGATCACTATTCCAAGCTTCCACCCGTCAACTAGTATGCGGGCCTCGAGATCCAATCCCGAGTCACGTTAGCCTCTTGTGCAGGACTCGGAAGGCGAGGGATTTATGGCCTGAGCCCCCTGGCACCCAAGCGTCTTCCTGCTCCAAGTAGAACTCAACGGAAAGACCTTTCGCGACGAGTTCGGTCCACGTTCCCAGTGCGGTCAACAACCCCCTTGATTAGGGTCACGCAGGCAGTCGGGGGTAACTGAAGCTGCCTCTCCCTTCAGGCCTTTAACCTGAAGTATAGGTTCTTATTTAATTTGTAATTCATAATTCAAACAGAGCACAAACATTTCCATTAATCAACCCAGTTGTATGGCAAACTGCTAAGGAAGTGTTCTTTCCTTTTTGAGTGTATCAGCACTCGTTCCCAAGGTGTCTTGTAACTTGGCAAGATCTCTTAAATTCCGGTATAGGGCATACCCAACTTGGTTAACCCTAAGGTACCTTAGATATGCTAGTTTCTGGTTTACAACTTTCCTTATTTAGAAGGATATCCAAAAATACGTCTTTTTGTAAGATAACTTGCTTAAGGATCTGCCATCCTTGATGAGGGTTTTTCCCTTTTCTCCTTGTGAATCAATCACAAGACTAAATGATTTCATACATGTTGTGCAAGTCCTGCGATGGAATAATCTGTTTAGATTCTTTAAGCTGACGTATGTCACGCCTAGGGTTTCTTCATTTAAGAACCTTAGGGACAAACCCTAGTTTCTTATTTTTATGAATTTATTGTCCCTATGGTAAGGAAAGTAGTCAAGTGTTTAGGGTATGAATGTTTCTATGTTTAGATTGGTTCAATTATCTTTTGGAAGGTAATATTAATCGTCTTGTTACGGTTTTACTATCCTTGTGACAATTTACTCTCCCAATCAATACAGTTTAATTTGGCATATAGCCTAATGCCAAGGTGATACAAAGAGCGACAATACTCCTTGGGACAAAAAAGGCCTAGCTGTGAAATTGGTGTATACACACTTTATTAGTTCCCAAGTCCTCAAATAGCAAGGAAAAAGTATTAATAGAGTGTCATCTAGCAATTCCCCATTACATTTTCTTTCCAAATGAGTTCGTATATCTAATTTTTATACTTGTTAATTCCTAACATTTAACTTCTGTTTTCTTAAAGATGAACTCATGCCAAATAACAACAATTGCCTTGCTAAGATGTGCAACTAGCAAAGATAACTCCCTCGTAATTTAATCATCGAAAGAAACCTTTCTTGAATTTAGCCATTTACCATGAATCGTTGCGAAAGGAATAAGACTAATGGTGCAAGATATAATTTCTACACCTTAGGATTTAACTAAAATATATTACTATAGTAAATGGATAATCTTGCTCGTAATTTATAATGCTTGATGCAATTTGAAGAAAGCTAAGTTCTATACATTGTCATTCCTAAGCTAAACTCCTTCGTTACAAATAACTCGAAAAAATATATCCTATCCTTAACATTTTTCCTTTGCATGATCGACTTAAAACCGAATTAAAGCCAAGAAGAAAAACCTGGCTTTGAGGTGAGATATCCACATGGATACCGGGGGATGACCCTCCCGCAGCTACACCTTGGGCTTTCTTCGGCGGCATCGTAGATCGAATGTGAGATAGCCTTTTCCTCTTTCTTCTGGAATTCCACCGTCTTCTCCTTCTTTCCCTTTCTTTTGTCTTTTTTTTCCACTCTTCCTCCTTCACTCCTTCTTTTCACTCCCTTCTCTTTCCCTCCTTATCTTTTATCTCACGGCTATTTTTCCCTTACGAGGTACCATCCGAGGCCATGATGATAGTTAGGTTCGGGGGGGGGGAAATAATAATGGGGATACGGGGGATTATGAAGAAGGCTTAGGGAGTTGTGGGAAAATGAGAGTTATGAGGGGGTTAAAGAAGGGTTAAAAAGGGTTATGAGGGGGTGAAAAAAGGGTTTAGGGGAATAAAACACGGGGGTTAGGTTCCCAAAGCCAAGGGAGGGGCTTAAGGGAAAAAAGGGACAAGAAAACCTAGGGGGTGTGTTGTTCCAACCCATGGGGAGGGCTAAGGGAATTTTCGAAACCCGGGGGGGAAAAACAAGGGCCTTATGGGGATTAGAAAGGCTTAAAGACCTCTTAAGGCCTTCTAAGGATAAATTTGGGGGGGTGGGGACCAGGGCTTAGGGGGGATTTAAAACCCGGAGGGGGGGGGGTGGTGAAAGGGGGCTTAAAAGGACTAAAACTGGGGGGGGGGGGGGGGGGGGGGGGGAAGGGGGCTTAGAGAGCCCCCTTGGAAGCTTCCAAGGCTTCTGGAAGCCTCACAAAGGCACGTGGGGGGGGGGGGGGGGGTGAAAGGGGTTGCGTAGCGAAATGGTGGCTGACAGCAACAGATGGCGGTTGAACGGCAGCGGATTGCAACGGCCTCTCGTCTTCCTCCCTCAGCTCGGAGTTATGGCGGCACTCTCCTTGTCTCGCTCGGCCTCCACTCTCACGGCTCAGCCTCCCCACTGTACAATGGCCCCCCCCCTCGTTTAAATAGTGGAAGGGAGGGGGATCTTTCCTCACGGCGTGTCATCACACATGGTCCCCCTCCCTCCTAAGGCTCCACCAAGGAGCTTATAGCTCCTTCTATTCCCCTCCCCCTCCAGCTCATCAGTCGGCTGGAGGGATAAGGGGGGAATAATTTTTTTTTCCATAAATCCCATTGATTCCTTTAATGCGGAATATTACATCTCTATGCTTATTGCTACCCATAAGACCAATTTCAACCCACAAGCTTGGTGTCTACACTCCCATTTAACCCATTTTCAACGTTAGCCTACTCCAAATCAGCATTACATGCATTATCATATTCCCTCTAAAGTTGTTTCTCTATGTCTTTGTCAACCTGCATCAATGCTTGCAAAAATTCACTATCAAACTATACTTTTTGCTTTAGCATATCAATGATTGCATCATGAAGTTCATGCTTTGCAATTCCAAGAACTTGGCCAAGTGTGAATTCCACTCTACTACCAAGTATGCAATCTTCTAATATATTTTTAAGTTTTGTGGCAATCTCAAGATCCAGTTGTAACTTGTAACTGGGCTACTTGCCCAAAGTCTTCCCTTCTTATTTCCTCTCTTGAGATGCATCCTCCATAACATGGTCAGGTATGGCTTTTTTAGCCTCTTTTTGCTGCTCCTTTTCTTCGTGTTATGCATTTAGATGGGCTTGAAGAGGAAGGACCATTAGTATCCTCACATCTTCTTCTATTTTCTTCCATAAGAGCTTCTTGATTATGAACCTCAACGAAATAAGCATAGGCTGAAAATGAATCCACTAGTGCACTCCATCATGTTCTCCCTCATATACTTTGAATTGCATGAGCCAATTTAGACTTCGTTGTTTGCCTTGTTCCATGCAATCTAATGCCTGTATCCAAACACAAGATTTTGCTTCAGCCATGCCTCCTTTATGAGCTTCTTTGGTCCTTTCAATTCTCAACCCATATGTGGCTACATCTATGGCAACAAATGCTATCCTTGAAGCCATCTCTTCCAACCTCTTCTACATGCCACCATTTCCAAAAGTTGGCTCTGTTGGAAGACCAGTTTCTGTTGCATGCATTTTACTATATTTCCAAAAGACTAACCTTTTCACTTTTTCTTCACAGAAGGCTGTATAATCTCACTTTTCATGCTGTAAAATATCACATCAAATGCATCTCCTCTATATCCTTCTCTATATAGTCTTTGGGCTATTGCTCGACTCTTCTCTTCTACCTTGACATCCAATCTTTTAACATTTGCATTGATTTCTATCAAATTTAGCCTGGAAACACACATGCCCTTGATTAATTCATCCACAACATCACCTTTAAGAGCCAGACCAGTATGTATAGCTAGCTATTCTACTATAGCTATAGGCACATTTGCTACAATTTCAACCCCCTTCTAAGCACTGGCAGATGTGGTGCCTATATCCCATCTTAATTTCATCCACTCTCTCTTTACCAACATATGCACTGTCTCAGTTACATTAGCCCAATCTGATTTTAGCTTCATTTTAGAAGAGGCATCTTGTAAATGATCAATCAGCTTCTCTTGTAACATAGGAAATGTAGTCATCAGAAACAAATCAATTTTTTGACTCTCCATCGATTGCTGCACATCGATATCCAATTGTGCATATGGACTCTCAAATTCACACAGAGCAAAACTGTAGCAGCCAACCCTTTATTGGGCTTTTCAATCCAATCTATAAATGTAATATTTCCACACAAAATATTAATGATCTTGGATCCCACACAACCCATGCAAAAGCAGTTTAAAGCAATCTCTTGCAACAATAAAATTTTGGGCTAAGTGCTCCCTCCGCGTGCACTAGCAAACTTCCGCCCGTGTTGTGCCTAAGAGACCGTGGCTAAAAACCCATAGCCCATGCAGGAACACCCCTTCAAGGGGGAAAAAGGATAATGGATAATGAATTTAGTGTAATTTTTTCTATTAAATCCCCTCCCCTTCAGCCATTGCATGGCGGGGAGAGGGGAGTATGAGCTAAGTGGAGTAGAGAAGTAGCGTAGAGAGAAGCATGGGGAGGGGAACATGCCACCACCCATGTGTGTGGCTACCTCCCCCCTTACAAGCCTATCAGAACCCCCCCCAAAGCTAGAGGGGAGGGGGGAGGATTGTGTGGAGCTGGCCGCCCTACCACCGTAACGAGCCGCCATAGCTGCCGTCGTCCATTGCTGCCGCAGGCTACTGCCGCACGCTGCCATCGTCCTCACCAACATCATCATCATAATCATCATCCTCTTCATATCCTTCATCATCGTCATCTTCACCTCCCTCCTCATCATCCTCTCAAATCATTCTCTCTCCACATTATCTATTGTGGAACAGAAGCTTGGAAGCTTCTATTAAAGCCTCCATAAGCCCTGTTCTCCCGTGCCATCCTCGGATTTTCTTAAAACCATATCTGCAAGGGCCATGTCCTACACAGAAGAGAAGATCTTGGATAGAGAGGATTTGAAACACGAAAGTGACCAAGGGAGAGTTCCCGAAACAAAATTACTGCGTCGATGGTTCCTAAGCAAAAGTCGCGAGACGCACACGTGGGAGCTTCCACCCTGAGTACGTGTGTGGACAATACTCCAAATCTTAATGCCCAAGTGCCGATAAATTTCCTACATGAAAAGGATGCATTTAATTATGTCTTTAATTCACGTAGGCAAGTTGAATACATTGGAAAATTCATTTACTTACATCGAATTACCAAGTTAAATTGCATGATGAGTACTTGCATGGTCAAGGTAGTTGCATTCTTGAACGCATATCTCATGAGTTAAAAGGTGGATTTGTCTAAAGGAATCCTTGTTGCCTCGTGAGAAGAACAACGCATATAATACATAATGCACATAGGTAAAAATTTCATAGTTGTGTCTCACAATTAAGGTAATCATAGACGTACATTAAATGATGTCCGTATAGTTGCAATGCATGGAAAGGATTTATGTACCTTGCATGTTGCATGCAATGATAATTACATCCTAGGTTGGGTTAAGTGCTAAAGGACGGACTAGATCAATAATGGTCTCGTGGCATTTTCTCATGCATGGAGTTCTTTTATCAAAGTTTGTATTTAGGAAAGGATGCATCTTCCTATTAAAGCTTGAATTCAATGCATTAAATGTAGGGTTTATAGGAATAGTTTTGAATGTAAATCAATGCCACATAAGGTAAGGAAAAGAAAAGTTCACCAAAGACCCTTTAGTTGCAAAAAGGTCTACAGACTTGAATTTGCATACTTGCATGGACTGATGCATCCCACTTCTCTTGCAGTTACTTACATCTTTTAGGGGGAAAGTACTTGCAAATTTAGGAGAAAGTATTTGCATTTTTAAAGTGAAGATTATTTTTACTGGCGAGTTGGTTAGATCAACTAAGTATTTCAACTATAGTTGAATAGCTTACATGAGAATCATAAAGGTATGATTAGTCAGTGTATGACGATCACCTCAATGTGCTAGGTAGGATTAAGCCATGATAAAATTCTCCCTAGTATCGCACTTCGGTTGCCGACCTAATATTTTTGATCCAAAAGATCCTACCCACATTCTCGAAAATGTTACGATTATCTAAACACCTATGCAAGAATGATCTAGGGTCCTCACCCTAAGGATCCATTGGCCAAATACTAGACTTTCGTATGAATTTAGGATCCATAGGGCCAAAGTATTATCGGCCTAGTAGGCCCTAGGGTTGGATTGGGTCAAGAGCACTCCCAAACCCTACATCCTGACAAAAGGTATTCTTAGCCAAGGGATACCGTGTGATGGGAGAAATAATTCCACAAGTTAGGTACGACACTTATCTCGTGCAACAATTTGCAACATCACATGGTAATGTGCCTGAATCACAAAGTTGTATTGCCACTCCTTAGAACAAGCTTGGCAAGTTCTAGTACAAGTCTAATTTTCTAGAGGATGAGTAGTCATCCTGCTACATCACCCTTCCTTGGGCTGATTTGCCAAGTTAGGGAGTTATGAATTTGCCAAGAAAGCAGTTAACCAATCAGGTTAGGGCGATGAGGTTGCCCAGGATTTATTGACCATAATATATGGAAGCCTAAAGTAGTGATAATCTAGGTTAACAGGGTATAAACCCTAACCCAAGGAAAGAGGGTAAGCAAGCAACTTAGGTTACGAAACCCTTGGGATCTTGCCAAGTCACAATTGATCCCGGATCGAATGCTGGATGTATTTAGAGAGAAGGATTCACACCTTAACAGTTGGTCGTATAAACGACCACTGGAGTGCTTGTGTTTGTACACTTAGGAGCACTTTTTTTTCTTCTTTGCTCAAGGAACTAATGCTGGAAAATAACTAATGCTTCAGGTTGAAATCCTGGAGGGATAGGCAGCATCAATTACCCCCGATTGTCTGCCTGATCCTATCCAAGGGGGTTGTTAGCCGCACTGAGTACGTGGACTAAACTCGCCACGAGAGGTCTCTCGGTGGGTGCTACTTGGAGCAGGAGGACGCTTGGGTGCCAGGGGGGCTCTGGCCGTAAATCCCTTACCTCCGGACCTTGCACAAGAGGCTGATGTGACTCGACATGGGATCTCGAGGCCCACATAGTAGTCAACAGGCAAAAACTTGGAATAGCGATCCTTGAGGATTGCTGGAATAGCCTTTGGGCAGATTATGGAATTGCCTTCAGGCAGATTATGGAATAGCCTTCGGGCGGATTATGGAATAGCCTTTCGACTGGATTATATGATGTATTCCAAAGAGTGATAAATAAAGATCAAATGTTGAAAATGAACTTGTTTGACATTGTTTTTCTATGTTAGTGCCTAAGTTATGTGAAGGAACCGGTGATTAATTGGCTAATTAAGGAAGCTATTTTTGCTTGTCAAATTAAATGTGGTAGGTAATTAGATAACTAAAGCAACATGAGGAAAGTGTGGTGGATGTGACCTTGGGCCTGTCCTACGGAAGGGTGGTCCTGGTTGACCGGGAACTTTTCTAAAAGAACGTGACAGCAAGGTAACAATGACATAGAATCTAGAAAGCTAGAGTCCTGATTTGTACTATTTTAGGGGAATGGAATGGGACTATGCCTTATGGGCAGAGGGGTCCAGCTCACATCCCTCTCATTTCCCATTCTCCTTGAACCAAGTGTAGTATAAATCTGCTTTGACCCTGATGTTTCTGCATAAGTAGTTCAACGCTAGTTACTTTCTAGGAACTTGACCATTATGAAAACCCTGATTCAGGTCAGTCCTAAATGGGAACGGCCGGAATGCTTCCGCTTCGTGGCAAACTCAGGAAGACCTAGATTGCAAACCCCGTGATATTCCAATGGAGTGCCGAGTGACGCTTTTTAGACTCTTTTCCTGATGGGCTGCTAAGGCGTGTCCTATGGGCTGTTAAGACGTATCCTACAAGTGGTAAGGGGGACACGTTACAGTTGGTATCAGAGCAAAACAACGAGGATTTCATATTTACAAGGAAACTTAATGAGGGGAAATAGAGAAATGTTGCCATTAAGAACATTTCCTTACTTACGTATCAATACTGGCCTATAGATCGCGAATCATTGAACAAATTCTTCGTGTTCTAGGTTATGTTTATGACTGCAATGCGTGTCTTGGATTATCGACAGAGGCTAGGTATGATGAATATCCTAGACTGCATCTACAATCCTTCACCCCTATACGTGGAATGGAGATGGATGGGTGATTCAGGAATTTACTACATAGCTACCCACTGACTAGTGTACCTTCGGACCAACTTGAAGAGAATCAAGTGGATGGAGGACTTAAAGATCGTGAAGTTGTTCACACAAATGCAACTCTGCATGTCCATAGTCCAAAGGTCAAGCAGAACAAGTATGTCTACGAGGAAGTGACTCGAATAATCCCTGCCGACAGTATCAAGGTGTTGGGATGTTATGAGAAGAATGGGTATCAAAGGAAAGGATACCCTAAGCTTCCTATGACCTATCAATTCCTAAAAATCCATGACCCCAATCCATATTATTTCTCAGTTCCCGTAGTAGCTGAATGTAACACAATCTTACTCTCCCCAAATTGATGTGCCAATCAGCTTGTTCTACCTTCCCAAAATAATTGTACTGGAAAGGGCTATGCCCACATGAATGAATGAGATCTTTTATTACTGTCTGTCATAGTTGTAAGTGTTGGTAAAGGAGTGAAGTGATTAGGTCACTTGGCTAAAAGCTGAACTCGGCACGTTAATGTAATGTGAGAAACACTTAGCAAGTTTTTAACGTAAAGAATCTTAATGTCCAGGCACAACCTCGAGTGCAGATTCCTAGTCAGACCCCTATACCAAGTACGGCTGTAATTCAGGAGAAGAAGTTCCTTCTCAAGCAAATCAAGCCACGAGAATTCGATGGTAAGGGAAGGATCGTCCAAACTGATGCTGAGATCTAGATGGAATCCATGGAGGATTATTTTGAAGCAACAGGTATTGCATCCGCTAACCAAGTGATGCTTGCCAAACTGAAGCTTACCGGCGAAGCAAGACTTTGGTGGAAGCAATGGTGCAGAGACCAAAGGATCTCGTAAGGGTTAGTTACTTGGGAGAATCTTAAAAGAGCTATGTGAGGGAGATATCTACCACTTGCCTATCGCACATAGAAGATGAATGAGTTCTATGAGTTGAAGCAGCTTGGTGTATCCGTGGATGCTTACTACTCAAAATTCATCTCTCTTAAAGTACACACCACAAGTGGATATGACACAACAAGTGTCAAAGTTTTGTGCTGGATTAACCCCACCGATAAACACCCGCTTGGAATTAATGCGCCCAATAGACCTTCAGGATGTGCTCATTCGAGTTGCATCGATAATACAGGAGGTGCAGACCAAGCCAATAAATAACAGGACTTGGTCTCACAAGGATCAAAACAAGGGAGTGTATAGGTCTTAGACCAAGAGAGCGTAGGGCCAAAACCAGAAACAAAGGAAGAAAGCTAGGGCGAACGCTGCTAACAACTTTGTTCTAGCACAAGGTAATGGCCACAATCTTCGTTGCTTCCATTGCAACGAGCCTGGTCATTTTAAAAGGCAGTGTCCCAAGCTTAGCAGAGGACAACGTCAAGGGCCATTCCAAGGAGCCACCCATGGCCAAGGAGCCACCGTCTAGGCTAGAGGAAGAACCTCCAATGTTGCCAACAAGGAGCTGTGTGATGAAGAAGAACCAACCATGGAAGCTGACATTGAGAGGGCAATAGTTCATGCCGCTCCTCACAAGAAAGGCCTGAATCTCCAATTCTCGGTGATTCAGACTCCATCGGATTATCAAGGTAAAAGCTTCAAAACCTTGATTGATTGTGGCAATACACATTCCTTCATTTCACCAATCTATGCAAAAAGATTAGGAATAGCCACAAAAGATGCACCTACCTTACTTGTGGAATTAGCAAATGGTCGTGAGGTCTCTTGTACCAGGCAAAACTGCTAAGGTGAAATTCATACCGAGTGGAAAGTTGACTTCGGTCAGATTTAAAGTAATGAACCTAGGTGTCCACGAATGTTTACTTGGAATGGATTGGCTAATACCCAATGATGCCCACGTTCACTGTGGAAAGGGCCAAGTCTCCTTTCGAAATTCTGAAGGGAAACTAGTCACAACTCAAGGAGAGGTTAGGAAGCCAAAAAATTCAACTGGCCAAAGCACCGGGGGGGGGGGGGGGGGGGGGAGTCACTCATGAATATATGTATATATAACGTGAGCTCAAAATAAGGGGTTTTTAAAACACCAATTTTATACATTTTTTACATACAGAAGGGTGTCATATAAAGGGATTACTTATAGATTAAATAGAAAAGGGTTATGTTTTATTCAAGAAAAATTCACAGATTAGAATATTTATAAATAGGCCATGAACGCATGTTATATAGATAATATATATATAGTGGACCCCCTGAGGGCCAAAGCAACATGGATAATAAAAGGAGTTAGGAAGGGGCCACCTGTCTATTTGATTAAGCTAAATAAGTTAGATCAGAATCAGGAGTCTAGGAAAGAACCTTCATGGTTAAAGGAATACGTAGACGTATTTCCTGAAGAGCTGACTGAACTTCCTCCTCAAAGGGAAGTCGATCATGAAATCAAGCTAGCACTAGAAGCTACACCAATGTCAAAGAGACCATATAGGATGTCCATCCCGGAAGTGATTGAGCTAAAGGAGCAACTCAAGCAAATGCTAGACCAAGGCTACATCCATCCTAGCAATTCGCCATGGGGAGCTCTAGTGCTGCTACATCCATCCTAGCAATTCGCCATGGGGAGCTCTAGTGCTGCTACATCCATCCTAGCAATTCGCCATGGGGAGCTCTAGTGCTGTTCCAAAAGAAGAAAGATGGAACGCTTCGGCTATGAATTGACTACAGAGGGTTGAATCAATCAACCATCAAGAACAAGTATCCTATTCCAAGAATATATGAACTTCTTGATCATCTTCAAGGTGTGAAGATCTTCTCTAAGATTGATCTCAGGTCTGGATATCATCAGATAAGGATTAAGGAAGAAGATATCCCGAAGACGGCATTCGGCACAAGGTATGGACACTTTGAATTCCTAGTCATGTCATTCGGGCTAAAAAATGTATCTGCTACCTTCAACAGGCTAATGCATGATATCTTTAGGCCCTATCTTGATGACTTCGTACTCGTCTTCTTTGACGATACCCTAGATTACTCCAAACAGGAAGAAGATCATGAACCCCAGCTTCGCATTGTACTTGAAACAATGAGAGCATAGAAGCTTTATGCCAAGAAGCAGAAGTGTGCATTTTTCAAGCGACATATTGAATATCTTGGATTCATTGTATTAGCAGAAGGATTTTCAGTAGATCCGGCCCAGGTCAGAGATGTTCTGGAGTGGCCAACACCAACTTATGTCAAAGAAATACGTAGTTTTCTTGGATTGACAAGATTGTACAAGGTCTTTATAAAAAACTATGCTTTGATTGCAACACCTCTGACTGATCTACTAAAGAAGCAAGTATCAATTGTATGGTCACCTGCTGAACAGTCCAGCTTTAACAAACTAAAATAAAGCTTGGTATCAGCACCCATCCTGAAAGTTCTGGATCTTAGCAAGAAGTTTGAAGTAATAACTGATGCTAGTGCACTTGCCTTAGGATGATGTGTGCTCATGCAAGAAGGTCATCCCGTAGCATACTCTTCAAGGAAACTGAAGAGCCATGAAAGGAAATATGCTACCCATGATCTGGCGCTGTTGGTTGTCATCCATGCTCTCAAACTTTGGAGGCACTACTTGTTGGGTAACAAATTTACCTTAGTAATGAAACACAAGAGTCTTAAATGGATTTTTACCCAAAATGAGCTCAATATGAGGCAACGTAGATGGATTGAAGTGCTGGAGGAATATGACTTTGAAATCAAATATCGGCCTGGAAAGGAGAATGTAGTTGCCGATGCACTCAGTCATCGCAAGGCATTTCTGAATTCTCTAATCTTGCAAGATCCATCAATAGTAAGATCTCTAGCCACAAAGATATCCATGCCAAACAACCCAATTCTTGAGCTAGCTAGAGAAGAGGCAAGCCATGACCCAACCTATCAGAATTTGCTAAGGGAGATCCCCATCAAAGCTCAAGACCCGAAGCTACAAACAAAGCATCAAGAATTCTCTATCAATAGTGGACTTGTCTACTATAGGACGAGATTATGTATACCGCCAAGCCAATCACTCAAGCAGAAGATACTTTGGGAAGCCCATGACTCCCCTTTCTCAGAACATCCTGGCTATGCCAAGGCCCTCAATGTGGTAAAAAAGAGCTATTATTGGGATAGGCTCAAAGGTGATGTTCTCAAATATGTCATGGAATGTTTGTCTCATCAACGCATTAAGGCCGACCATATCAAAATACCAGGGAAATTGCAATCACTTGACATTCCCCAAATGAAATGGGAATTCATTAGTATGGACTTTGTTGTTGGCCTGCCCCAAGTTCAAGGAGGATAGAACTCCATTATGGTCATGGTGGATATGCTCACCAAGGTTGCACATCTTATCCCTATTAAGACAAACTATAAAGCATCAGACATCGCAAGGTTATTCATTAAGGAGATATTCAATTACATGGGTTACCCAGAAGAATCATTGGTGATCATGACTCTCTCTTCACATCACACTTCTGGAGGGCTATCTTTGAGGCCATTGGGACTCAACTCTATTTTAGTACAGCTTATCATCCCCAAACTGATGGTGGACAAACAGAACGTGTCAACCAATTTATTGAAGATATGCTTAGGGCACACTGCTGTTGCGAAACCAAAAAGTGGATTCAATATCTGCCATTGGTTGAGTTTGCCTACAATGCTACTTACCAACAAAGCATTCAAATGATCCCTTTTCGAGCATTGTACGGCCACGATTGTCGTACTACTTTAAACTTTTCGGATCCAATCTTGAGGGTTGAAGCTTCAAAGCAGATGCTGGAAGACATGGATGACCAAATCAAGTCAATAAGATAGGACATCCAAGCCGCCAAGGACAGACAGAAGGCTTACACAGACTTGAAGCGTCAGGACAGATCCTTCGTTTGAAGGTGATATGGTCTTCATTCGCATACGTCCAATGAAGAGTTCCCTATCCCTGGGTGAATGCAAAAATCTAAGTCCAAGGTATTGTGGACCCTACAAGATTCTCAAGTGCCTAGGGCCTAATGCTTACAAACTTCAACTCCCTGAAAACCTAAAAGTTCATAATGTATTCCATATCAATCTATTGAAAAAGTATGTGTCTAACCCTAGTCACGTGCTTGATGATTAACAAGTTGTAATGCCTATCCAAGGAGTCCTTGAGCTACAGCCTGACAGGATCTTAGATGTTAGGGAGAGGCATTTGAGATCCACGACCTTGAGAGAATACATCGTCCAGTGGAAAGATTATCCCGAGGGGATGCCACCTGGATGGATGAAAGTACTTTCAATCAACAATACCTCCAATTCTTCTCGAGATGAGGACATCTTGATTCCTCTAAGGGGGAGAGAATGTAATATTTCTGCACAAAATATTAATGATATTGGAACCCGCACATCCCGCGCAAAAGTGGTTTAAAGCAATCTCTCGTAGCAATAAAATTTTGGGCTAAGTGCTCCCTCCGCGTGCACTAGAAAACTTCCGCCCACAATGTGCATAAGAGACCGTAGCTAAAAACATGTAGCCCACACAGGAATAACCCATAAAGGGGGAAAAGGGATAATGGATAATGAATTTAGTGCAAATTTTTTTATTAAACCCCCTCCCCTTCAGCCGTTGCATAGCGGGGAGAGGGAAGTATGAGCTAAGTGGAGTAGAGAGGAGCATGGGGAGGGGAACATGCCACCACCCACATGTGTGGCTACCTCCCCCCATACAAGCCTATAAGAACCCCCACCCCCCCCAAGCTAGTGGGGAGGGGGAAGGATTGTGTGGAGCTGGCCGCCCTGCGGCCATGAGGAGCTGCCATAGTTGCCGTCGTTCGTTGCTGCCGCACGCTGCCATCATCCTCACCACGTCCTCGTCATCTTCACCTCCCTCCTCATCATCCTCTCAAATCATTCTCTCTCCACGTCATCTACTGTGTAACAGAAGCTTGGAAGCTTCTATTAAAAGCTCCATAAGCCCTGTTTTCCCATGCCATCCTCGGATTTTCTTAAAACTGTATCTGCAAAGGCCGTGTCCTACACAGAAGAGAAGATCTCAGACAGAGAGGATTTGAAATGCAAAAGTGACCAGGGGAGAGTTCCCGAAACAAAATTACTGCATCAATGGTTCCTAGGCAAAAGTCGCGACGCGCACACGCGGGAGCTTCCACCATGAGTACACGTGTGGACCACACTTCGAATCTTAATGCCCAGGTGCCGATAAATTTCTTACATGAAAAGGATGCATTTAATCATGTCTTTAATTCACGTAGGCAAGTTGAATACATTGGAAAATTCATATACTCACATCGAATTACCAAGTTAACTTGCATGATGAGTACTTGCATAGTCAAGGTAGTTGCATTCTTGAACGCATATCACATGAGTTAAAGGGTGAATTTGTCTAAAGGCATCCTTGTTGCCTCGCAAAAAGAACAACACATATAATACATAATGAACATAACCTCAATGTGCTAGGTAGGATTAAGCCATGATAAAATTCTCCCTAGTATCGCACTTCGGTTGCCGACCTAATATTTTCGATCCAAAAGATCCTACCCACATTCTCGAAAATGTTACGATTATCTAAACACCTATGCAAGAATGATCTAGGGTCCTCACCCTAAGGATCCATTGGCCAAATACTAGACTTTCGTATGAATTTAGGATCCCTAGGGCCAAAGCGTTATCAGCCTAGTAGGGTTAGGGTTGGATTGGGTCAAGAGCACTCCCAAAGCCTACATTCTGACCAAAGGTATTCTTAGCCAAGGGATACCGTGTGATGGGAGAAATAATTCCACAAGTTAGGTATGACACTTATCTTGTGCAACAATTTGCAGCATCACATGGTAATGTGCCTGAATCACAAAGTTGTATTGCCACTCCTTAGAACAAGCTTGGCAAGTTCTAGTACAAGTCTAATTTTCTAGAGGATGAGTAGTCATCCTACTACATCACCCTTCCTTGGGATGATTTGCCAAGTTAGGGAGTTATGAATTTGCCAAGAAAGCAGTTAACCAATCAGGTTAGGGCGATGAGGTTGCCTAGGATTTATTGACCATAATATATGGAAGCCTAAAGTAGTGATAATTTAAGTTGACTGGGTATAAACCCTAACCCAAGGAAAGAGGGTAAGCAAGCAACTTAGCTTACAAAACCCTTGGGATCTTGCCAAGTCACAATTGATCCCAGATCGATTGCTGGATGTATTTAGAGAGAAGGATTCACACCTTAGCAGTTGGCCGTATAAACAACCACTGGAGTGCTTGTGTTTGTACACTTAGGAGCACTTTTTGTTCTTCTTTGCTAAAGGAACTAATGTTAGAAAATAACTAATGCTTTAGGTTGAAAGCGTGGAGGGAGAGGTGGCATCAGTTACCCCTGACTGTCTGCCTGACCCTATCCAAGGGGGTTGTTAACCGCGTGGGATACGTGGATCGAACACGCCGCAAGAGGTCTCTCCGTGGATGCTACTTGGAGCAGGAGGACGCTTGGGTGCCAGGGGGCTCTGGCCGTAAATCCCTTGCCTCTGGACCCTGCACAAGAGGCCAACATGACTCGAGATGGGATCTCGAGGCCTGCATACTAGTCAATGGGTGGAAACTTCGAATAGCGATCCCTGAGGATTGCTGGAATAGCCTTCAAGCGGATTATGGAATTGCCTTCGGGCAGATTATGGAATAGCCTTCGCGCGGATTATGGAATAGCCTTCGGGCTGGATTTCATGATGTATTCCAAAGACTGATAAATAAAGATCAAATGTTGAAAAGGAACTTGTTTGACATTGTTTTTCTATGTTAGTGCCTAAGTTACGTGAAGGAATTAATTGGCTAATTAAGGAAGCTTTTTTTGATTGTCAAATTAAATGTGGTAAGTAATTAGATAGCTAAAGCAACCTGAGGAAAGTGTGATGGATGTGACCCTGGGTCCGTCCTATGGAAGGGTGGTCCCGGTTGGCCGGAAACTTTTCTCAAAGGAAGTGAAAGCAAGGTAACAATGACATAGCATGTAGAAAGCTAGAGTCCCAATTTATACTATTTTAGGGGAATGAAATGGGACTATGCCATATGGGCAGAGAGGTCGAGCTTGACATCCCTCTTGTTTTCCATTCTCGTTGAACCAAGTGTAGTATAAATCCGCTTCGACCCTGAAATTTCTACACAAGTAGTTCGTTTGGGGCTCGATGCTAGTTACTTTCTAGGAACTTGACCATTAGGAAAACCTTGATTTAGGTCAGTCCTAAGTGGGAATGGCCGTAATGCTTTTGCTTCGTGGCAAACTGGGGAAGACATAGTTCACAAACCCCGTGACATTCCATGGGAGTGCCAGGCGGCGCTTTCTGGACTCTTTTCCTGATGGGCTGCTAAGACATGTCCTACAAGTGGTAACGGGGACACATTACAATAAATGTCTTTTTAGTTACCAATCCTGCATCTTCCAAGAAAAACTCTTCTCTCAAAGCTTTCTTAAAAGCTACCTAATCAATGCATGCATGGCCGACTCCATGCAACCTATAGTACCCCATGAAATAACATCTTTTCTTCATACAACCGAATAAAGTCCAAAAAATTTTGACCCTTAAAGTACTTCAATTCCTGTCCCACTGCCTACAATGCATTCATAGCTAATGAATCATTTCTTTCTGCTTCATGTCAAGTTTGCATCTGCTGTTGTAACAACACCAGCTGTTGTTGTTGTTGGTGCAAAAAAGCAATCATTTGTTGTAAATCATCACCACCACTTGAACTTGGAAAATCCCCTATCTTCACACACTTGCTACTGGCTTTCATGTCGGGTTCATCAGAAGCGTTTGGGGTCGTATTATGGGGGTAAGAGACAGTAGGGTGAAGGGAGATTCAGGGAGAGCAATTGATAAAAGAGAAGGGGTTTGAAGAAAGAGAAGATGTAGAAGAATACTCATATAGGTGAAGCTTGTCAATTTATTTCTGCATCTTGGGAAGATAAATCCCTTGTAGACAAAAAACGTGCATAAAATAGTAGCTTCCTTTCTACTGCTCAAACTGCCAATTTGATGCTTCCTTTGGCTTTGAAAGGGGAGTAAAATACTAGGGCACTTGGTCAGAATTCTCTCATATCACTCCTTCTCCTAGTTTGGAGTGTTGTTTGCTACCTGTAAACAATTATGATCGCGCATCACGCGATTTCACAAATCCTTCTTTTTGCATAAAATCCCCCAAAAATGACTAAAAGCCACTTGTTTTTTTTACATATCTTCCTATTCTAGAAATTTTTTATGACTTTTAGATATTTACCAGATATAATATCCAAAATATAAAAAATAGGCTAAACTTGTCTAAAAGTCTAGTATTTTTGAACCATCTACACTACGGACATTGACACTAATGACTAATATGGCATTGAATCTCTAGATCAATAAGAAAGCCAAATGATGATACACTCTAGAGTTTTTCACACTATTTCTACATAGCGGCACAACAATAACAACATTTTTCTCATGGGAGAGTAGATGAGGTCCTCAACCACAACCAAATGCACAACATCCATAAGCTATAATCATCTACAAAAAGAAGTAGCTGAAGGAGTCACAAGAGAGGAAATATGTTCATTTTGGCATGAAGGGATGAAGCAAAGTTGATGTAATCAAGGAGGTGGCAAATGTCCTGACCTTTTCCATTACAAAAATGTGGTGAAGTAACAAAACATATAGCCCTTCTAAAATGGTTGCAAGTTAAGATTGAACTAGATTTTTTGCTCCAAAGGAGCCACCATGAGACCATGAGAATCCAAGGTTATAATGAGGTGGATTGGAGAGGGGGTTGGTGTGGCTAGTCATAAATGCTCATTTACATCTCCATATCCTCCCATCTTTGGATATCAAATAAGAAAAATTTCACAGTCATTTGGAGAACAAATATGTATCAATTGTATTAAATGCATGTGAAAAAAGAGTGTTTGTATAGCTTCTTGAGCCATATATTTGAGCTCAATATGGGAGCACTGAGCCCAAGGGTAGTTGCCAACCTCAATGTATCATTTTTCCCATGCCATTACCCTGTTTGGGCAAGCAAGTAACACCATATTAGATAATTTGGAAATTTCATAAGTTCCAATTTTAAATAAGTGATAAATATTTGACCATGTGGCTAAATCTTGATCAATATTTGAAAGTGAGATTTGGGAAGGTAGCTTATATAGCATTTAGAGTAGACTCCACCTTTACAGAAGATAACAAGATTTGACCATGTGGTCAAATAATAAAAGTATTGATGGTTCTCAAAGTTCATGGAAATTCCCAAATTTCCTAATATAGTGTTAAGTCTTGGAATTCTCTTTTTCCTTCACTATCATTTTCCTCACCTCTCTCTCTCTCTCTCTCTCTCTCTCTCTCTCTCTCTCTCTCTCTCTCTCTCTCTCTCTCTCTCTCTATGTGTGTGTACACACACGCACACACACAAACTTCAAGTTGCTCAATATACTCTCATTTACTGTATCCCTCACCTATAGAGAATTTCTACTATTCTTCACACCTTTGTAAATGGTGAGTCATCTTATGTAATTACAATTGTGTAGTCATGCTAGATGTATTTTCAAATTGCAATAGTGTGGATATAATGATGTATGAAACATGGTATCATATATATACACCTTTGCACAAAAGCTTGCCTAAAATTCAATTATTGTGAAGAAGCTTGCCCAAACAAGGTCAAAAAAAGAATCCCCCCATTTTACCTTTGTATCAAGGAAGAAATGAGGTCCATGTTTCTTACTAGATAAGAAATTAGAAAGTGAGCATATGGATGGAGGTAACTCTATGGATAGTTTTCTATCACTAGAAATTTGTATCTGCTTTTCATTCGATGATGAAATGAAATTTTAATAATTTTTTATTTTATGAGTTGGTTTCTATTTTTTTGCAAGAAGAATAATGTAGGCAAAACACCTCCATTATGCATACTACAAATTGAGTTTTTGTGACTATTCACAATGCTTCTTTCTCTACTAGAAAGAAAAAATATACAAATGCTATTTAAACGAAGAAGGTTGATAAGGATGAGAAGAAAAAGAGAATAACATGTTTTGTAGGTATTGTAACCCAAAATAACATGTCATTAAGGATTTTCCTAAACTAGCTACAAAGGAAGCTGAGAATAAAGAGGTTAATATGGCTATATTACAAATACCTCTCATTCTATGGTAGAGTCTACACATGTTGTGTAGGATATAGAGTGATCACTTGGTTTATAATGTAGCTATTCCCTTATTTATATGATTCTTACATATTTTCTCTATGGATTTAGATATATGGCACTTTGATAGTGATGCCATTAAGCATATTACTTCTCTACATAGTCTGTTCAGTTCTCTTGAGCTTACTCCTAATGATGTCACATTGCCAATAACTCCTCTTATCTTATTAAAGTACTTGATAAGATTGTGTTGACTAATATAATGTCACTAAAATAATAAATAATGAAGTGATAGAAATGGGTGCTTTCCACCTATAGTGTAGAGGTGTACATGTGTATGGGTAGTATTGTTAGTGTAGTAATACATAGGTGACTAGGCACATGTGCCTTTATCCCCAAGATTTCCACATATTTATCATAGTTATTGAGCTTGCATAGTCCATATCTAGTGCACTAGATATAATAATTGTATCACCACAAGAGAGATTGTGAATAGGGCATCTATCATGAACAAACTTCATAATCAAGCCAATCCTTGGTAAGTGTAGAAATTGATAGCAAATCATTTTTTATCCTTGCTACATAAAAATACATCCTTAAGTGTATTCAATATGCTTCATCCTTGCATGGGTAGATGGAGTTCTTTGCCAATGTAATGTTTCTAATGTTATCACAATACATGGTAACTTCACTCTCTATCTCTATCCCTATATCACAGAGTAACAATCTTAGCCATGTTTGCTCACATACTACAAATGCAATACCTCTATACTCCTCTTTTGTGCTAGATTGGAAACTCTAGGATGCTTCTTGCTGCTCCAACTTACCATGGTTGAACCAAATGAGAATGCTTAGCCACTAGTGGATCTTCTATCTATGATACTTCTAGACTAGTTTGCATTTGTGTAGCCAAATAATGTAGGCTTGGTTCCTTTCTCATAGAACAAGCCAAAGCTAATTGTCTTCTTCACATATCTCAAGACCCTCCTCACTACACTCAAATATGATTTTCATGGTTTTTGCATAACCTAGCTAATGATCTCACTAATAACTAAAGTCAAGTCTAGTAATGGTTAACTAGATTGGGCTACCAACTATCTTCCTAAACATAGTAACATCTTCTACATATTGACCATCATCCACTATCTTAATGTTTTGATCCAAGGGTGTATCCACTAGCTTACATCTTGTCATTACATACTTCTCTAGCATATCCAATGAGTATTGTCTCTACACTAGCCAAACTCCATGTGGGGTATCAATCACCTCGATGCTAAGAAGGTACCTCAATAAGCCAAGATTCTGAATGTCAACTCCTTATGTAGAGCCCATGCTTTACTTCAACAATCTCTCTCTGTGAAGTACATGTAATGATGAGATCATTGACATAGATGACCACATCAACCATTTCATCTCCTATATGTTTGAAATAAATAGAATAATTAGCTATGCTTTGTTGAAATCCCATGCTGCATAAGAACTTATTGATCCTCTCACACTAAGCTCTTGGTACTTTCTTCAATCCATACAATTCCTTCCTCAAATGGCACACATAATGCATATATTTATGATGAACATACCCTTCTAGCTAATCCATGTATACTTCTTGATCCAATGTACTATTCAAAAAGGAACTCTTCACATCCATTTGATATAATCTCTAGCCATAGATAGAAGCAAATGCAATGACCGATCTCATTGTAGTCATCTTAGCCACTAGATTAAATGTCTCTTCATAATCCAAACCATATGTTTGAGCATAATCTTTTCTAACTAAACTTTCATTGTATCTCTCCAATGAGCCATTATATTTGCACTTGACTTTTTTGCAACCAATTGCCTTCTTTCCATAAGGTAACTCAACTAAGTCCCATGTCTTGTTTTTTGTTAGTGCATCCATTTCTTCATCCGTAACATTATTCCAATCTTTGTTTCCAACTGTCTCTTCAAAGCAAGTGGACTCAATATGCTGAACATGTGATACCATCTATACATATACAACACAATGCATCTTCATGAAGCCATTATATGTCAACCTATCCACTAGATGTCTCACTCTATTCGATCTCCTCAACTGTGGTGCAATAGAGGGTATCTCATCCATTCTTGCATGTGGTGGAACATACTTTCGTGCACTCTTTATCCTTAGATTTCATACATGTGCTATGCCAAACTCATCATCCATAGAATCATTCTCAAAACTTTCACCCATAGGCTTTTTCCCTTGTGCAATCTCTATTCTCTTTGTGCACATCTCAATCTACCACTCCATGCACTATAACTGGCACTAGTTTCTTCATGGTCTTGAGGTCCAAACATATCCTCAACATGCTAATTTCTTTTACCATTATTTAGGTGTCCTGCCATACATCTTCTCATATGGAGACATATGATGTGTCAAAGCTGTAGGTGCCATATTCATGATATGGGTTGTAGTTTGTACTATCTCAACCCAATAGGGCAAGGGCATGTGCATTTGATTCATCATTACCCTTTCTACTTCCACAATAATCCTATTTTTCCTTTTTGCTACACCATTTTGTTGTGGTGTATACTTGCAAAGTGACATGCCTTTTGATCCCAAGGTCTCTCAAATAGTAAGAGAACTTGTTTGATCTATATTCTCCACCATTATCTAATCTCAAGAATTTGATGTAGCCTCCAAATTTTTTTTCTACAATAGTCCTAAATTCCAAGAACTTATCAAATGCTTCACTTTTGTGTTGCAAAAAATATGCCCATGTCATCTTGCTAAAGTTATCAATGAAAGTGATATAGAACCTAACTTTTCTGCTCAAGAAGACATTCTGACATGGACCCCAAATATCAAAATGTATTATTTTCAAAGGATAGATGTTCACTCTCCCCGTATTTGGAAATGGGAGTCTCGACTGCTTGCCAAATTGTCAAGCCTCACATACATGATCATAATTTACATATCCAAAATGTGGAAGCCCACAAACCACTTGTTTAGACTACACTTGTTTCAGTCTTTGCAAATTGACATGTCCAATCCTTCTATTGCATAGTTCTACATCTTTATCTTGTATATGCCTTGTCTCAACATACATAGAAATTTGAATGATGGGAGTTTTTGCATCCAAAGAAAATAACTTGCCCTTATTTTGACCATGAGCAATAAGTCAATCAAGTCTTTCATTTCTAAACTCCTCAATGAGACATCCATACTTACTAAACATCACTTGCAATCCTTGATTAGCCATTCGACTGATTGATGCCAAATTTTTAGTGATAATGGGCATATATAATACATCCCCAAGTTTATTTTTAGTCCCATCTCTAGTCACCAAGGGCACTCTCCCAATATGAGTTATCTTATGTAGTGTATCATCTGCTATAGCCACATACTCTTCAGTTTGCATTTATTTCTTTCTATCAAACCATTCCACATGGTGAGTAAAATGGTTTGTAGCACATGAATTAAAAAACCAATCATCCTCTCTAGGAGGGTGCATCATCCTGCCAAGTACATGCTCCATGGCAAAAAGAGATAACCTGGTGATAAACCACCTCTAGAACTGTAGCCACCACTGCTATATCCACTTGCATAGTGCCCAAACTAGGTCCTTCCTCAACCCCTAAAAATAGCATTTTTCTTATGAGAGAACTCTCTCTCAAAATGATCAAACTACCCACAATAATGACATGCACCATCTCTCTATAGACTAGATCATCTTGTACCTCTAGAGTAGGATCTTCCTTTGACTCTAGGTATTAAATCACCATGTCCAAAGGTACTATAGGATTGTGCAGAGGTGTCTCCTTAGCCATAAGATGATCCTCTGGATCTAGATGAGCTGCCATGGCCTCACAAATGATAAAACACACTATCTTTATTTGCATTCTTTCCACTACTTGATGCATTGAGGCCCAACTTAATCTCTTCCATATGAAGAGCAAGATCTTCTGCAACCTGTTTGATTTTTGTGACATAATCACTGATGTTTCTATTTCCTCTATGTATACCATGAAATTTCTACTTTAGTTATATTGTGCTAGCCTCCATGCATGTGCCATACATCTTTTCAATGATTTCCGAGCATTGTTGCAAGTATTTTGCTAAATGTGTGGAATCAGTATCTCTGATATACATATAGATATCCAATGCAATACTTTCTTATTTCTGCTAGTCCAATCCTTATACACCTTTTTTTCATCTTTGATAGTCTCATTAGGTAGTCGTGGACATGTGTCTTTACCTATAATAAGGTCCCAAAGACCTCTTCCCATTAAGAAAATTTTCTTACGGTAGGACCATACACTATAGTTATCCTTTGCCAATTTGTCACCCACAATTTGCAAAATTTGTGCACTTTTTGATAATATGACAGCAATGAACTCATTAGTCAAAAGGTCGTATCTACCGGGGATCAGAGATAGAAGGAAGTAGAGAATAGAGGATAGAAGAGAAGAAAAAGAATAGGCAAGAGGTACACAAGATAAAGACAAAGCACAATGAATCAGAGTACTATGTATTAATAGAACCTGAAATTCCTTGTCTAGCACTACTCAAAAACAATTTCCAAGCATTAGATCTCCTAGAGCCTCAAACACACTAGCCTCTTCTTTGTTGATTACACCACAAATCTGATGGTTCCGTTGGATCCAAAAGTGGGTAAAACCCTAGGACACTAGGACGCCATGTCAGAATTCTTTGAGATCACTCCTTCTTCTTGTTCAGAGTGATGTTTGCTACCTTTAAACTACAATCGCAACGCGTATGATTTTGTCAATCCTTCTTTTTACATGAAATCTCCCAAACTAGCTGAAAAAGCCACTTGTAGGATATTTACAAGAAATAATATCCACAATATAAAAAATAGGCTAAAATTGTTAAAAAATCTAGTATTTTTGAACCATCCATACTATGGACATTGACACTAATGTGACTAATATGGCATTCACTCTCTAGATCAATAAGAAAGCCGGATAATGATGCATTCCATGTTTTTTCACACTGTGTCTACGTAGCGACACGGCAATAGAGCATCAATCAATCAAAACTGATATCATAAGGTATTCAAAATTCCTAGATAAATACATGTAAATGGAGTTTCATTGCATTAAGTGTCATATATGTGTCAAACTATTATCATATGTGTCCATACATCATGCCCATATGGCAAACAATGGATGCCTAGTAAGAAACAATGAGAATGGGGCTCAAATGGTGCTCGTATGATCCAAAAGGCATCCTGGGGAGTTCAGTCATATAAGTATATGTATGTATCACATGGGTTCAATATAAGGAATTTTTAAAATACCATTTTTATACATTGTTTACATATAAAAGGGTCCCATATAAAGGGGTTACTTACAAATTGAATAGAAAAGAGTTATGTTTTATTAAGGAAAAATTCATAGAAAATGATATTTATAAATAGGCCTTGAATGCACATGATATAGAGGGTATAGTTATAGTGAATTCCCTGGGAAAGGTATCAAAACACATGTCTAAAATTGACCAAATTTTCTACCATTTTTCTATAGTATTTCGTGCCAAGAATGAAGTTCGAGATAAGCTCAATAAATAGTAAATTTCTTGGATTTTTTCTAACATATTTTCCCTTTCGAAAAATTGACACCCAAAAATGGCATAGAATCAGCCTCTAAACCTTAAATCAAGCTAGTTTACTCTCTGCAATGTGAACATGTCAATTAATGAACCAGTTCCATAGAAAACCTGTTGAGTCCATTGTAGTGTGAACATAAAGCTTTTAAATAGCTAGTTCAAGAAACTCTAGGTGCGAAAGCATCCAACTTGAGTTGGTAACCAAGTGTGAAATAGACTTTTGTGAATTGGTTGCTTTAAATCTTAGATTAGAATAATATTTTAATCTAAAGCTTATGGAAATGATTGACTCTAAAGGCATGAGCAGTCACCCTCAAACAATGCGGATCTTTTACATGCATTTGTGGGATTGATTATGGTACCAATATACTCGTAGCATGTTAGATGGGAAGATTGAGAGCCTTGAGCTCTTTCAAGCATGAGCAATCAACAAAAAAAAAAGGAAAGTCTTCTCTCTCTCTTCTTCATGAAAGATATGGATAAGTCCGTGCCTCTAAAATCAAACAAATTTTATGTTTCTAGCAAGTTGGCCTTGTGCTTTTGGGCTACAGACCCCCTAATTGAGCAAGCTATGAGCTCAAGCTACCACCTTGCTTTCCGCAACCAAAGCATAGGCCGATCTGAACAAAGACCAACAAAACCTTGCTATCATACATAATTTTTAGCTTCCTTTGACTTTCCAATACATCCAAAAGCAATCAACAATGCTCAAAATTTGAGCCCTAGTGGCTCTACAATCCAATGTACTTGCTTTGAGTGGATTAGTCGAAGAATAGTGCTTGATTTAATAGTGGAAATCAAGCTTTCAACTTGATGTAGACCTCAATTTGATGCACTTGTCAATCCAAGGTTTCAATCCCACGCTCTCGCTTTGATACCAAATGATAAGAATAAAAGAGGATGCACATTGGAAGGGGCAATAGCAAGAGATATGGAGACTCAAGAGTTTTTCTTCATCTTCATCTTCATTCTTCTTCTTGATTCATTCACCAATGATTACACCCAAGTATCCTTGAAAGACATAGATACCTTTTTACATTTTTTAGGCCTCATCACAATGGGCATACATAGGTTATAGCTTATCCTATGCTTTATTTCTCAACATCTCGGCATTGGCTACTTGAGTTTTGGAGCTTGCAAAATCCATTACTTGTTGCTATAACATACAATAGATATACTATAATACAAGTATAAATAAGGTATTATCAATCATATGAGCCTACTCCTATCTCTATTGATGCACGTATGCACATGCATTGATGTTGGGATGTTTGGAAAATATCTTGAGGTACTAATGGTTAGATTCGATCTTGAATTAGCTTAGTTTTAGCAAAGATTTCACTACTGCAATAAAGTGGAGGGCAATCTTTTATTAGGAAGAAATAAATGCCTATTGCTCTTGGATGTCATTCAACTGCTTTACATCAGTTTATTGATGCTTAGAATTGGTCTATGTAGTTAACATGCTCTAGGAGACTCTTGAGCCTCAATTTTGAGCTTGGTAACATTTATCTTTGTTGTGGTTACATGCCTTGGTCATTTCAATGACTTACATAGTTAGAAGGTTGAAGAATCTATTGAGTTTTATCTTGTTGGCTTATGCTTCATGTATCTTGGATACCAGGATGTTATATAGTTGATGTTTTGAGCTTGCATTGCTAATTTGGCATTCGATTTTGTTCCATGGGAGTTACTTGTGCTACTTGGATACTTTTCATTTGAGAAAATCTTTGGTTTTAAGTAGTTGAGCTTACTTTAGTGAGACAATGGGACTCAATTGAGTTATGGTTAGGCTCTATTATAATGGGGCTCAGTTGAGTTATGGTTAGACTCAATTGGGTGTAAGTAGTTGAGCTTACTTTAATGAGACAACGGGATTCAGTTTAGTTAGACTCTCTAAGAAGGTCTACTATAATGTTGTCTTTGATGGGCAGAACACCTAGTAGTTATGGGATAAGATTCGTAATGTCTATGATAAGTAGAGCCCTGCCTCTCAAATGTATCAGCTAAAGCAACTCCACCTTTGTATGAAGGAGGGACTTCTATGTCTATCCACTTAAATGAGTTTCATTCTATTTTCAACCATTTGTCTTTGCATGGAATTGAATTTAAAGACAATCTTCCTTCCTTGTTCTTACTAGTTACATTGCGTGAGTCATGGGACACATTCCATATTGCTATGCCAGTGCAAATATTTCTACTAATAGGTTGAAAATGTAGGATGTAAAGGGTGCGCTCTTGAATGAAGAGGTTAATAGAAAGAATGCAGATACTTCTCGCACCTCTCATGCTTTCACAATGAGAGAAAATAATGATAGGAGCAGTAATGACCTATCATGGAAGAGGCTCTTAGAAGTCTCATTCTTAATCACGTCATCAATCTCGTAGTAAATCCCATGGCCATAAGTCCACATTGACTCGTCACTATTGAGTCACTATTGTGAAAAGTAGAGTTATATTTGTCCATAATGCCATAAAATACATGATGACAAGCACAAGGAAAAAGAAAAGGATAAACTGCAAGAAAAGAATGACAATTGCGATATTGTTCCTAGCAAGTTGAATGTCAAGATTGAAGATATCAATCTCATGCAAACTAATTCTAATGATACATACTTGTAGCTTCTTCTCTTGATGTTTTGTAGTTGACTAATGTATCGTCACCTATTCTTAGTATTGGTTGTTGGATTTATGGGCTTTATATCATGTCATTCCATCAAGAGTGGTTTCACTCCTATCACAACATGACAAGATTTGTCAGGTATGACCTAGCATTGGATATTATTGGTATTGGAGATATCTAGTTGTAGTTTCCTTTAGGGAATATGTTTATTTTGCATGATGTATACCATGTTCTTGCTTTAACCAATAGCCTACTTTCAACATAATAGTTAGATTATGCAAGTTATGTTATATCTTTTGGTGATTCCTCATGGAAGCTTTCTTGTGGAAATCTTGTCTTGGCACTAGATGCAAAGTCAAGAACTCTTTATCCTTTACTTGTATCTAGGCATATTGACCATGTTTTAGTAGTGGCTATAATACCACATGCATCATTATGTATTGTTGAGATTCAAGCTCATAGTTGTTTACCTTAGTTGAATGATCTAGGTCATTTTGATCTTTTGTGTGGATAGTACACACAATTGACTTTTGGTGTGTGTGTTGATGGAATGAACTAAAGGGAGCATGTTTGCTACCCTTCCTGCATGTGCTTTTGTCCATCTTTCTCTCTAAATGCTTATATGGTATCAGAGCCTCTGCTCTAGCAAAGAGCGGTTTGACTTGTTCAGTCACCTTAGATGATGCTTTGCCAAAGGAATCGGTAGACTCGAACTGAAACGCTACAAACGAGGAAGAGGAGCCAGTGGATGAATGAAAATCCTAAAAGGATTCACTAAAAACAGGTAGCCTCTCTCAATGATGTTGCCGTCATAATATCATCAATATCCCAATGATCTTCAAGAAAATCGTCCATTTTCCAAGAATTACTAATAGCAGTTGGCATTATATCTTGTCTCAGAAAGAGAGAGGAGGGAAGGAGGGAGGAGGAGGGAACCTTTGGGGAGGGGGGAGGGTATTATTATTTTTTAATTTAATAAATAAATAAATAACACTTAGTATTTGATTTGTGTGTTAAAAAAAAGAAAAATCAAAGGTAGCCCCCCCTTGTCCCACGCACATGCACGAGACAAGGATAAAATTTTTTTGCAATGGCGAGACCCATAGACGGCTTGGACATCGTCACAGGGACAAATGGTGCGATGGACACATCAAAAGAAGTGTAAATTGAAAAACACGAATGTTCACGCGCAACATGGGAGGCGCATACATATGTAAAAACATGAAAATTTTTAATAAAACCCAAATTAACAAAATATTAGTGAGTTTGGGAATCTCCCAATTCCCATATTTTGAATACTAAAAAGGTGGCACCTGAATAACATGCCCATAAGTTTCTCAAAACCACATGGTGCGACCTATCACTGGAAAGTGCTTGAAAAATGGGATCTATTGAGCTATAGAGCACTTGATTTGGAGTTATAGTGTTCAAGTTATGACAAATCTAAAGATTTGACCATGTGTCCCAAACTTGTGGGAAATTCCCATATTCCCCAATATGCTGTTAATTGTGCATCGGAATGAAATGCTGTAAAAACAAAAAATGTGTTGAGAGGTAGGGGGAAGACAGTGGAAAAATGTAGCAGGGGCTCCAGGGAGAATGCATGGCGTTTACATTGGAAAAATGCAAAAATTGAGCCCAAAGATGCATACGGGAATTAATATCGGAGAATCCATTTGTCGCAACAAAGTGCTGCAAGAATGAGAAATGTGCCAAAGAATGTGCCCAAAAATCCTATCACATCAGAACACAATTCCAATGAAGACAATATGCATTGACATGGAAAAGACCCAAAAATCGTCCACTGAAATGGAGGGTAGTCAAAAGGAGAAATATCATGACATAAATTATCTTCAGGGTTGGCACATTAGAACTCAATTCCGATGGGGTTAGAAGGCATTCACATGGAAAAAACAATACAACGAAGCTTGAAAAAACCTATAAAAATAAATAACGAAAAAATCGTAGGTTAAAACACAGCGGTGGAAAAAAGAGAAATGGACATGAAGGGGGGCTGGTCAAGGCTATCCACTCAGAATTGAATTCAGAGGAGAATAGGACAGGTTCTCATGGAAAAATGATGAAAATATGCATGAAAAAGACATGAAAACTCACAAAAATGAATAACGGGCAAACTGTAGGTCGGAATGACAAGGTGGAAAAAGAAAATATGTCATATGGAAGGTGTAGGATAGGTTGTTACATCTTATCAGCATTTTGAAACAATAAAGGAGTGTTTACATGGAAAAATATCTAATTTATAGGAATTGCTTAAAAAATTTATAACTTTCAATGCGTTACTCGGAATAGGGGGCAGTAAAAAGGAAAAAGGTATAGTTGAAAGGGATACACATGGTTGTAAGGTTGGATTTGGGTTTTTGTAAACTTAGGGTGTATTCACATGGAAAACAACCAAAACGCTGTGTAAAGAAAAATAACAATAAAAATGGCCTCATAGGTAAGGGAGACGAGGGTTGGTGGGTGGGCAAGAGACCCATTAAGGTAAAGTGAAGACATGGGATATACGTAGATTTCGTGAATGAAATATGCAAGATGTATGCTTGGCAGACGTGTAGGGATGCATCCCCACACTTAAAACCTTACTGGGTAGGGTGAAATGACTGTGCATGAACACAAGACGTGTCACCAGATTGTACATTAATATCCCCACACTTAAAACATGTCCATCACTTGCAAACAAAAGGTGTACAGTTAGAAAAACTTGGCCCAGTTTGTCAAGCATTGCGGTTGACTTCCGACGTCATGTCCTATGTCGCAGTTGGTTGCAGGAGGTACCAAGATGTCTTCATAGCATACATCATGGTAGGGACCACATAGCTGCACGTAGGGAGGAAGCTTTGGTAATGAAGGTGCAGGAATTCAGGTGATGATGACGAAGGATATTGCACTTAGCGCATTGTCACTCAAATGGGGAGGAAAGAATAGTCACTCGCCCCATAACGTACATAATTCGATGAATCTCGTAGAGAACCCCATAACGAACAACCAATTTAGAAATTGACAAGGGAAATGTGGCAAAAGGAGTATGCTAGGATGCATAGTTGATGGTGCATAAGTGTGTCCAACCCCGTCTGGCATAGGTGCAAGCAAGAAGGCTAGAGAGCCTTATGGTGCAATGTACAGAACAGGGTGACGTGTCCTGTGATAACGGCAAAGACCCATCCCATGGATGCATAGGAAAAGGAAAATATACCTTGCTCCAAGTGTCATAACGTCCCTCAATCTCACCTCTCGATGATTTTTTTGAGGACACACCAGTCACACTCTATTTGAGAATATAGGAGGGCAACCTGATCCTTATACCCATTATTGTTATCCTCCTAATCGCTTGTGCAAAGGTTGTATTCCTTGTGCGCATTTGATATGGTGTAGCAGTGTATCCCACCCTGTGCTGTCATACAATGCAAGACGAAGACCAGGGAGCCTTATAGTGCAGTGCATTGAGAGGCCTAGTCCATGCGTGCAACCCTCCATTCCACATAGCTCACCTCTCATTTGAATTGAAGGGAAAAGACTGGTCACTCACCCCACCCTCTGTCTCACACTCTGTTGATAAATACATAGGGCAACCCAAACTCACATCACATCCTATTAGGATGAAAGCTCACATCACTCAATTGTTTGCCGATGAAGATCACTTCATCTGTTGCTAGCATTAGGGAGTTGATGATGAGACGTACCCAGGGAAGTAGCCCATATATCTGGTACTGTAGATTTTCTAGAGATCATGTCATCTGTGTTAAGCAATCACATGTTTTGTGGGGAGTACAGAGACATCACACCAAGGGAGGTGGCTTTGGAATTTCTTCTCGAAACGTGTCTATTGATGATTCGGCTATCCTGGATTGTGGGGTGGGCTTCCTATCCAAGGGTGTTTTCACTTTCAAGGCCTACTATGACAGGGAATTGCTTCATTTTCTCCCATAATAGTTTGCTTTGTTTTTTAAAAAATAAAGAGAATGGTATAAATACCATGTGTCAGGACCATTCTCACCACCGTTGTTGGATTATACGAGAAGAGAACAAGGTAGGGGTGGGAGGTATCTATGAGGGGCTAGTAGAACGAGGCCGCCTCATGAATTAGATCTTAAGGGCTATCAAGAGCACGAGGAGAAAGCCAGTGCGATGTCCAAAAAGGGGAGAGTGAATTGACTGTGATTGTTAGGATCCCCAAGGAGGGAAGTACTTCTTCAAGCAATAGCCATTGATCAAGAAAGGATAATCGAAGGCATCAATGACCACTTGGATAGAACCATTAGGGTTGACAGCAAGTACCTTATATGGGCCCATCCATCATTGTTGAAGCTTGCTAGGAAACTTGCTAAATCGCAAATCATAGGCTAAGACAATATCACCTTCCTTGAACTCCTTGTGCTTGATGAAGTTGTTATTATAGGCCTTTTGTTGGGCTTGCGTGGCTTCCATGTATTGTAGAGCCATCCTCCAAGTCTCATCTAGACATTCCAAGTGCAGGAGACATCATTGTAGGAACTCGGCATCTCCCAAGCACTCCTTTATAGCCACTCACAGGGAGGGAAACTCCACTTCAACAATAAAAATGACTTCCGTACCACACACCAACTGAAAGGGTGTCTGTCTTGTAGCTGTTATATGGGAGGTTTTGTATGCCTAGAGGGTCTCTGTAATTTAATCATCCCAATCACGGCGATGTACAGCAATCGTTCTTGTCAGGATCAAATAGAGAATGTAATTGGTGACTTCAATTTGGCCATTGGCTTTGGGATAATAGGGGGTGGACTTGTGATGGTGAATATTCTACAGCTCTTTGAGTTCTTCCATGACCTTATTAATGAAATTAAGGCCTTTGTCACTTACCAGCTCTAGGGGACTGCCAAAACGGGTGATGATATTCTCGTATAGAAACAAGGCCACACTATTTCCATCATATCGCTTCAGAGCTTTATCTTCACACCACTTGGTGACATAATCTGTACATACCAGGATGTATGTGTTTGGCTTCCGTCTGGTGGGGGGATCGATTGGACCTATGAAGTCAATGTTCCACTTCTCAAATGGCTTCAAGGGAAGTATAGGTTGTAGTGGCATGGCACTGGTCTTGGTGGGTTTTCCCATCTGTTGATATGCATCATATCTCTCGGAGTAGTCATAGGCATCCTTATGGAGGGTCGGCCACCAGTATCCTGCTAACAGAGCTTTTCTCGATGTTACTTCTCCTGCAAAGTGGCCTCCACATTTCTTGTCATGGCAAGCCTTCATAACAATCCCAATCTTATCTCCTACAACACATATTCTGAGCACTTCATCTTTGCCTTTCTTGTACAGTGTGCTGCCTAACAGGGTGTAGGGGGCTAATTCAAATAGAAGCTTCTTGCTTACCTGATTAGAGATGCCAAGAGAATACTGTTGGGTTTCTAGTAGGTTGGTGATGTTTGCATACCAATGGGTGACAGTTTTTGCCAAGATGGGGAAGCATCAGGGGGTCTGGATCATCCTCCTCCTCGTCTGCATTTTGCGAGATATGTGACACATGATCAACCAAAACATGGGAGTGACCAGGTTTGGAATTACCTCAAAGGCAAACTCCTGGAATAGAAGGAGCCATCTCATCATTCTTCCCTTCGCATCTGCTTTGTTCATTAGGAAGGACACGGATTCATGGTCCATGTAGAATTTGAAATGTGTCGATAGTAAATAATGTCAAAACTTTTCCAAGGCAAACACCATTGTTAGACACTCAAGCTTCGTCACTATGTAGTTCCGCTCTCTATCAATGGCTTACATAATAGATTGGTTGATCTAGCTTAGAGGGACCCTTTTGGCATAAGACTGCACCTAGGCCTTCAACTGATACATTAGTGTGCACATGGAACTCCTTCATCCAATCATGAGGTTGCAGGATGGGTGCCTCAATTAGACACTGCGTCAGAGTGATGAAGGCTTTGTCATATTCTTATATCCAAATAAACTCTGCATATTTTCTTAGAAGCGTATGTAGGGGGGTTGCCTTTGTTGCAAAATGGGCTCTGAACCTTCTTTAGTAGCCCACATGGCCTAGAAATACCCTCAATTGTTTGAGGTTGGTTGGTACTGTTAAGACTATGATATTCTCAATCTTTGCAAGGTCTGTTGATATCCTTGTGCAGAGACAATGTGGCCCAACAAAACTCCAGAAGAGACTCCAAATATGCATTTTTTAGGATTGAGAGAGATCCCATACTCCCGACATCGATCAAAGCATTGCTCCAAATATCCCCAATGTTTAAGGATCAAATTGTAAACATAGAAGTCGTCTAGATATACCTCAATAAAGTCATGCAGATGATTTTTTAATGCGGCCATCATGACTTTATGGAAGGTAGTAAGGGCGTTGTAGAGCCCAAACAACATCACCTTGTAAGCATAGGTCCCCCATTCCATGGTGAAGGTTGTTTTGGACTGATCTTCTTCTGTCATCTTCACTTGGTTGTATCTGCTAAAACCATCTAACAGGAGTAAAGATCATGTCCTGCAACTGTGTCTAATAGTTGGTCTATAAAAGGGATAAGAAAGTGATACTTCTTGGTTTTGGAATTCAATTTGCGGAAATCCACACATCTGTGAAGCTTCCCATTCTTCTTGGGTACGACCACAATGGGTAAAACCCATTCACTATTAGCCATTAGATAGATGAACTCAGCTTCCAAAAGCTTTAGCAGCTCTGCTTTCACTAAGGTGGAGTAATTTGGATTTATGCACCTCTGTCATTGTCATATTGGCTTAGCATCAAGCTCCAAGTCAATGTGATGTTGACATATTGTGGGATCAATCCCTTTTAGGTCTTCATAAGACCATGCAAACACATCTAAATTCACTTTCAATAAGTTTTACAAGATCAACAACTACCCTTCTAGCAAGTTACTACCCACCTTCAAGTGGCGTTCAGTGCCATTTTCATCCACAAAGGTTAACTGCCTTTCACCTTCCACTTCTAGCAAGCTACTACCCACCTTCAAGTGGCGTTCAGTGCCATTTTCATCCACAAAGGTTAACTGCCTTTCACCTTCCCCTTCTAGCAAGCTACTACCCACCTTCAAGTGGCATTCAGTGCCATTTTCATCCAGAAAGGTTAACTGCCTTTCACCTTCCACTTCACGGATGATGGTCCCATGGACTGCTTCTAGGTACAGATCGGACTCCTTCAAGGGGGTGGTGTCTTCTTCTGATGTCCCACTAGACCCGACTTCTTGTTTCAGTTAGGACTTGGGATGCTAAAATGGTATCAGGGTTGTCTCACATTTGTTTTGGGTATTAATTACCTCAGAGCTCGAAGACTCCTCTTTTGAGGATGCATCCAAGAACATCACATAACAAGGTCTCTGAAAATTCTCTTGGGCCCTTGGGGCTAGTGCTTGTTGACAAGGTGCATCATCATCATCCTTTCTTGGCAAGGGTAGATGAGGGTGGAAAGAACCACTCATAAAAGATGACTTATTTTTCTTAATCCATTTCTTATAAAGGCTTTGCATATGAGAAGATCCATTTACCATCTTCATTCTGTCCATCGTCATTCTATCCAATCGCATGAAGTTTTCTGCTTTTGAGGATTTTGGAACTGCCTCTTCATCCATGCCTTCTTTGGATGGAATAGATTCTTATGTCTTGCTTTCATAATCTTCTTCTTCAAGTTCATCATCGTCCTCTTCAAGCTCTGACTCTGCTTCACCTTTTGGCTCTATCTCTAGCTCTGTTATGGCCATGTAATAGGGAGAGCAATATATCCATGCTTCTAACTCATTGCTAGTAGTGATTTGAGAAGTCGTTCCTAGCTCAAGCAGGAAGTATTCACCCATTGATAAGGACTTTTCATCTTTTGGGAGTTGGCTTATAGTGCCCACTGTTAGGGACTATGCCTCTGTTTTCTTGGGGAGAATTTGTTTAACAGCCTCTTCATCTCCTGATATACCATCTATTACTTCATTAGAGGATTTTGTTATGACTTTGATGGATGTGGATCCATTGCCTTTTTGCGATCCATACAACTTCAATACTACTTCAGTCCATCCTTTCTCTTCCTTCAAAAATCCAACTTCTTCCCAACAGTATAGGGTATGAGGTCCCGTAGGAATTTGGTTTGACCACAAAATATGTCAGCCAATAGTCTCTTCTTGCGAGGGTTGTCTTTACATATGGGAGAATACCCAACAGTTTGATTGTACTTTGGTCTGCCAATCTGATAAGCCACTACGTAGGCTGCATTCCTTGCAAGCCTAGATCCTTCATTGTCACATCTGTCATTATGTTTATTGACAAGCCTCCATCAATCAATGCATCTAAAATAAAGCACCCTTCAATTCATACACCAATCTCTAGGGTTCTAAGATCCAGGACAGCATTAGCCACATCTACTTCTTTCACGGGTTCTGAGGCTTCTTTGGTAGGATCCACAAGCTTTTCCAATTGGCTAGGAAATGGGGCCACACCCACTTTTATCTTCCCTTTTTCTTCTAGGAGTGGCAACATCTTCTCTTCTTCTTCATGAGGAGGTACTTCCATATCCTCCATTTCCTGGACCTCTGGTGATCCTATCTCTACAACTATCTCTGTGGCTCTGTAGTGCTCTATACTTCATTGTTTTGGACCGCATTGTTCTGATTTCTCGAGGAAGATTAAACTTCACAATCTTGGCAGAAGTACGTTCTCTTTTGGAACTACACGCTCTCCTTTCTTTGCATGTGTTATTCCAGCCACTTCCAATTCCACCAAATTGGAAGCAGGTTCTTGGATCTTCTATTGGGTATCATAAGTAGATTTCACAGGGGATGGACTTGGACAATCTTTTGCAATGTGGCCTTCTCCCTTGCATCGACTGCATAAGGGCTTGTATTCCATAGACCTTCTAGGGTTTGGACAGTTTGGTGAGATATGACCCTTTTCTCCACATTTGTAACACTCCACCTCTGATCTCTGACCATTGCTAGATTGTAGTCCTCTATAACTCTAAGAGGGAAACCTCCTTGGACCAAAATTAGGACCAAACTCCTTAGGCTTTGGTCCAATGTCATGCCTTGTCATTTTGGATTCCTACAAGTTTAATCTTGCATCTTCATCTTTATTTCTTCGTTTGTGAATATCTTTTAGAGAGCATATATCCTCTGTATGGTTCTTCCTCAAACAGTATGAACACAAGGCTCTAGGAATAGTTGATTTTTGAGTACATTTAGTGGCTAAATGTCTCGCTTGATAACACTTTTCACACCATGTATTAGAACGCATCACATCCCTCCCACCTCCTGCAAGAATGGATATATTAACAATATTCACCTTCAAGATCTACACAACTGCTCTATAATCACATACATAAGCTCTTTCTTGATACTTTCCATTGAATTAGACAAGTAGTCCTTCAGATTTTTACCTCCTAGATTACTCATAGTAGGGTTTTGGGAAGCTTCTGTGATTACTGCATACAATAGTTGGGTTGATCCAGGAGGTCCTCTATTTTGGTTTTAATTCACAGCTCCTATTGAGACTTGGGGTTGTTTATTCCAGTGGGTAGGATTCCACTGTCATTGAGTTGCCATTGGAGGAATTGTTTGAGACTACTGATGTTGTAGTTGAACCACCATTTGAGGCATTGTTTTCTACAGCCACTGTGGATTGGGTGCATTGTATTGTGGCACTGTTTGCATCTAGGGGTAGGGGTAGGGAACTGTCCATGGGATTGTATTTGGTGGGTATACCATTCTTGGCATGGGAGGAGGTAAGATTCCTCTTCCTGAGGTCATTGATGACCTTGCTTCAACTTCGTCATATAATCTTGCACCTTCCATTGTAGCTTGCAGATTTCCTGGTCTTCTCAATTCCAGAACTTACGAACTTTTGGTTGTAGGCCTCTAAGGAACACTCCTTTCTAGATTCCTTCATCCAAACGATGATTGGTCCATGTCTTCAAAATGGATTCCATTTGCGAGACATAAGCTTCTACTCTTTCTCTAAAGGATTGACTTAGGTTCATGAACTTCTCTCGCATCCTCTGTTCAAAACCTTCACGCCTAAATTTAGTGAGGAAGGCCAACTTCAAGTCATCCCATGTGCCAAAAGTTTCAGCTACTTGTCTTTCATACCACTGAAGCATCGCGCCCTTGAAAGTGGCGGGGAATATTGCTAATCAATGCTCAGGGGTTGTAGCATTGTTAACAACACATGCTACCATAAGCTCTACTACATGAAGATCAAGGTCTTCATTGTACTCTCCCTTAAAAATTGTCAATGGGACTACATTTTCTAGCCTATCATCAATATTTCCAGGATGGATTTGACTAGGAAGGGGACCTTGAATTGCCATGGGGACTTATGAACTCATTCTTTTGAGAATCATTGTTGTGCCATCATCATAATAATGCCAGCTTCTTCTAACGGTTTCAATAGTGTATATTGTGAAGAATACTCAATCAATCAACTTCCAGTGGGTTGCTAATTGGACAAACAAGAGATTGTTAGTACACCATGCATCCCACTTGTCCTGATGTTGAGCATCCACGAACAAATTTCAACTCTTTTCTTTCTTGTCTTCATGAACCTCCACTGACCATGACTCCTAAAGCTTCTTCACAATCTCCCACTTGATGATGTTTGGAAACTTCTCAATGAATGCCAAATCTTCCATGGATGGTCATTCTCTCTGTTTTTTGCACTTCAGTTAGTTCCCAAACAATTTGCCACCAAGATACACATCTCTGTTGCTTCAATTGAAAGGGGAAATAGTCCACTACATAGAGCCTGCATCATGACGGTAATATGTTTCCACCAATTATGGGATGAACTTCTTAAAAAAGTGCATTTGGTAATGAGAATCTTCAACCCTTCAGTGGAAGAAGTAACTTTGTAAATATCCATTGAATTCTTCTCTTCTTAGCAATGCCATTTCCTTCATTTTCAGCCTCTTCTAATGCTTGTTGATGGCAAGTTTTCCCAGCAGCAGCTGTGCACCAAAAACATGAAGCCCTAAGAGAGTAACCAAGGAAAAGGGGTTTCTAATGAAATTAAATATGTCTTGTAACATAAACAAGATTTTTTTTCATTCTTTAGAGAACCATAACAAGGAAAAGAACACCACTAGCAAGAAATCTTCACATAGCAGCATCATAGAAACAAACTCCCATGGCTTTGACTTCAACAAAATTCATCATTCTCTTCATATTTTTCATTGATAGAAAAAGAAAACAAAAGAAAAATGCCACTTTTAATGGAAAAAATCACATAGCATTCATCTTCATTATCTTCATAGTTTTCTCTCACAATCTCTCACAGATAGATACATTGTTTTGCATAGAATTGGCTATTTCCAACTCTATCTTTCTCTCTCAATTAATAGCACAACATCTCCTTAATGAAATACTAAATAATCACTCACAATAATCCTTCTTTGGTCATGGATGTCTCTTCCAAAAGGTGTGTTTGATATGAAAGGTCACCAAAGCCACTAGAGTATCTCTTCATAACTCACTACTGTCACTTCACTCCAGTTTTCTCTTGAGTCTTTAGCAGCTTCTTCTTCCACTTTCTTGAGATCTTTTGAACTTGCATTCACCTCTTTCCAAGGCTACATTCCAAAAAACACTTACAGAAGATTTATAGAATAGAATAGAAACAGAGCAGGAACAGAGGCTCTACAGAAGCTTAACAAAAGGTCAACAGAAGGCATCAGAACCTCATAACTCATACTAAAACATTCCAAACTATCAAAAACCATTCAATGAGCTTTCAAAATACCTCAACTTCCATCAATCATCAATCCATGAAGAGAACAAAATAGAAGCTAAACAGAACCAATCAGAACCTCACATAACCTATCAAAACATCATAAAACCTCATATCTCTATTGAAAATCATCATGAGCTTCCAAAACGTAATCAATATTATCCAAAAAACTTTTAGACACTTCCAAAACAACTAGTCATCACTCAAAATCCATAAAAATCAACCACTCAGCCTTCAAAAATAACAAAAATCAACCAAAAAAACCTAGTCAATTCAGCATTCAACACCAACAACATAGTATGTTGTTCCTCCCTCAATGTGAGCCTCTTGTCCCTTGCAACCGTGCACTATTTGGTTCATTATTTGGCCTTAAAAAAATCTCATGTATTGACATAAAATCTTTGGATTGTAGCAATGGCTTGCATACTACTATGGCATCTATTGTTTTTATCCCCCATGGAAATGCCCACCATAATGTTGCTATTGCCATTTTCAAGCACTTTACTAAGGGCAATTAATGCCATCATGCTTGCTCAAAAGGAATCCCAAAGACTACAACATATATTTTTTGGAATAGAGAAAAATCAATAGAGATAGAGAGAAATATAGAAGTTAGTTTGGCTACATTGATGATGAGGTGAACGAGGTGGCTATATGGGCATCTCACAATGTTGAAAACATTGATGAGACTTTGCAACTTGTAACAAGTAGATAAAAATGGACAATTGGTCTACTTTCCTATGGCCAAAAAAAGGTAGTACTAAGGAATCTTTATTATTATGAAAGTGATCCCATGCAAGCACTAGTTGTTGAAGAGAATTATTGGTGAGATGGTACATCTCACTGTGGCATGATAGTCCTCATAAAGTGGTCAGTGTAGCATGACATCTTTAGGGGGAGGGGCTATCAAGTTAAGATCTATGCATGCTATATGTGGAGCTAATGGACATAAAAGCTTGCCTATTTAATTCAATGGTTGAAAAGCTTGCCTAAGCAAGCTCTCAAAAAAAAACCACTCATGCAAGTGTATTCTAAGCATCCTTAGTTGTCTTACATGAGTGAATATGTGAGATCATGTAGTACTAAATAGATAATGCAATCAAAGCATGAGTCTCTATATCTTTGCCATCCCAATGGACCTACTAAGAAGTAGGTTCTAGCAGTGCTCTAGCATTAAGCAAAGAAAAATTGAAACATGTAGCATCCTCAATATCACCTATTCTATCATTTTTGTTGCACTTGCATTCCAAAACACCACCACAATATCTTTCAATTTCATGCACAATGTTCCAAAGCCCCTTTATAACCAATACATGATGCATCATATAAGCCCATAATGGATATTTGGTTTCATCAAAATTTTCCTCAACATTTATGAAATTCATCATTGATGACCAGTTAGCCATGGCCATTGATTGTACTTGACGCAAATGTTGCCTATATAGAGAAAAAAATATGCACATAACCAACCTATACTATGTAACATAGTACAAATGAGACTGTAAGGGCTCTTACATACAAAATTGACTATTGTCAAAAATTCTACAAAAAAGGACAGAATAGCTTGTAGAGTATTACCAGTAGTGTAAACAAAGGAATTTGTATCGTTTTAGGTAAATAAGTTGTATAGATACACAAGTTGAAGGTATTACCATACCAATAGAGGATTACCATTAGTGCAAACTAACTTATTAGGAGTATTACGAGCAGTGTAAACAAAGGCATTTGCATAGTTTTAGGTAAATAAGTTGTATAGATATGCAAGTTGAAGGTATTACCAATAGAGTATTACTACTAGTGCAAACTAACTTATTGGTTTAGTTTGGTATATCTACCTACAACTTGTATAGTTATAGTGCTAGTAAATTAGGAATGTTACTTATGCACTATTTGATTTGGTAGATGACTTTATTTTATCTTGGATCTTATCTACACTTTGTGTACATTGTATACTATGAGAAAGAAGAAGGAAAGACTAGCAAGAAAAGCTATGGGCTGTGTCTCTCTTCGTATATGCTTGAATGAGCTTCTCCTTGCATGAATTGTGTGTTTGATGCAACCTTTGAGAGGGTCTCCCACACCACACAATTCTTTTCTATTTAGTAACCTATATGTGAAATATATGGCTCTCAAAGCAAGAGTTAAATAATGGCTATGAAGAGAGAAAAATAAAGTATTCAAAGTTAAAGTTTGAAATAGAGCTAGCAAGCTTCACACACACTATCTTGATAGTATCATCCTTTCCTAAATAAGTCAAGACCTTTAAAATCCAATAGGACACTTTACAAAATCTATCAAAGTTGGGACACCATAACCCATGGGACATCTTTAAAAATCAAAGCATCCCTAGCTTCCTATAGCAATAGTAGGGTGATGCCTCAAATGGCATTCCAAAACGAGACCAAAGCAGGATCATTCTACCCTTTACACCAACAAAATCTTTCCAACCAATCTTGTTGTTTGCAAAGGGGACTTACACAACCATCTCTAGATTTTAATCCATAATTTCTTAGAGATTCTTCATTTTCAAAAACAACAAGAAAACATGTTCACTCAAAAGTCGTTCTTCCTACGGCAAACTAGACAAATTGGGGAAGCTAGAGCTCATCTCCTAAGATGATCCCTAGTAGGAAACTCCTTTAAAATTAATATTCAACAAAAAAAGGTTCATTTTGGCAAGGGGAGTAGTATTCTACACCTTCCTTATAGCCTTGACCATTGTCTCCATTAACCAACATAAATCCTTCCTTTTTTTAATAATCATACACATGGGTTGACTAGTTAACCACAATCCTATAGAGAAAAACTTTAAAACCCTTTATTATAAAGAAAATTCCAATGATATAATGACAAATAAGAAATCAAATTCTAATTCAATTTAGAGTTCATGATTTAGGCTACATAAGGAGCATACTATGGCTTTGTTGCCCATATTACCATATGGAAAAATTAAACATAGTACTTTTGGAGAGGTCCTATGTACTAACCAAAAAAGAAAGGTGATACTTACAATGCTACAAAAATCATTTTTTGCAAGGATCGAGCACTTCAAAAGGATACAAAACTATAAGATGAAACACTTCAAAATGATACAAAACTATAAGATAAAACTATACCAACATCCAAGGCTTATTTAGGTAGAGAAATCATTTGTATTGCCCATGTGTGTGTGTGTGTGTGTGTGTGTGTGTGTGTGTGTGTGTGTGTGTGTGTGTGTGTGTGCGCGCGCGCGCGCGTGCGTGCGCGCACCTAGCCTCTCATGTTTTGTTTTTCATCTTATATGCTCTATTGTACATATCTCTTTTATGTTTAAAACACTCAAGTGCTTCACATACAATGTACATAGCCTCTACAATGCTCCGAAGTGGAGGCTTTTATGGAATTACGTACATAAAATGCAGCCTGATATAGTTTGTTTGCAAGAGCAGAATCAACACTCTATGGCTGGACATCATGTTTTTTTTGTGGCTATGATATATATTATGCTGGTATTACTACATATTTAGGTGTATGCATACTGGTAAGACATGAGTTGGAACCTTAGCTGCCCTTTAATGACAGCAGTGGTGGCAGATGGATAGTTATACAATGTAATGTCAATGGTGATATTTTTGAGTTTGCATCGGTATATGCCTCTCAGACTTCTGCCATGAGGGCTTCTTTGTGGGATTCTATAGGCAGATATCCATGGAGATCCAATGCATTTATTTGTGGAGATTTTAATAACTCCCCCCTGCCTAGAGATAATACTACTTCCCGATCTCATATATTATCATTGGAAAGGCAGAAATGGAATGATATGCTGCTTTTTGTGCATGTTGAAGACTTATGGATACTTCTCTAAGGGTCAGTCCCTGGATATACCTTTCACCATAATGCATTTACCACATATTGGGCAAGGCTTGACAGATGGTATCTCTTTCATCCACAACAATTTGCAAATTTTAGCCCCCATCTCCTTATAGATTTTTCATTGGGTTTGTCAGATCATGCTCCATCGTGGATGAATTTGCAACTTGGCATGCCTCTAGATGATCTGCCACTCTTCTCAAGAAGATTATTGCATGTTAATCGGGCGTATTTTCAACATCATCATTTTCAGCAAATGATCAGATTGGCCATTCATCCCTTGTCATTACATGCATAGGAGGATATGAATTATGCCTGGGATAGTTTCGTCTCCCGTGTGTAGAATGTCATTATGCAATCCGGGAAATGGAATATGGTAGAATGGAGGAATGAGGTTAAAAATGCCAAAAGGATAGCACAACTATTGATTGATATCTCTCAGTCAAGGTCACTTTCTGATTTGGAAAAAGATTCCCTCTCACATGTCCCAATCTAAGCTTGTTGTCAATGATCAGAGAAAATTTCATAAATGGCACATAAGGGCAAGAATGAAGCCCCTCATGGACAAGGGCTCCTCATCAAAAGCCTTTTTCCAGAGTTTGCATGCTACTCAAAAGAAAAACTCATGCCTGAGGCTTAGGAAGTTGGATGGCACTTGGACTCACTCTTTCTCTGATCTCCAAGATGAATGCCACAATTATTTCCAGAAATTGTTTCCTGCACCTGGTTTCCCGTCAAATCAAGTGATTGATGCCAGGAATGAATTTTTCCAATATGTCTCTAGAATAGTTTTGTAGGATGATGCTCTTACCTTAGAGAGGCCTTTTACTGATACAGAACTGGATGATGCATTGCTGCACCTCAGTAAACATAAGTCTCCTGGATGGGATGGCCTAATGGTGGAATTTTATATTTCCTTTTGGGACGACTTAAAAGAGATCCTCTTGCAGATGATTAACGTTGCCTGGCAAGAAAATCAGCTGATGCACTCTTGGAAGCATGGCTTAGTCAAGCTTGTGCCCAAAAAACATCTCAGTGATCATATATCAGATTGGAGGCCCATTATCTTGATGCCTGTGCTTTAAAACTTATTGCCAAAATGATTGTGCATAGGCTACAGGGGATACTGCATGCAGGACTTCATTCTCATTAGTATAGGTTTGTGCCGAGAAGAAAAATCCATGACAATATATCCAATGCCTTGACTACAATTGAATATGCTAAATACTCGCATCAAGATGTACTTATATTGTAGGTGGATATTGCTAAGGCATTTGATAATGTCCAATGGGATTTTATTTTTCAGATCGTTACTAAGTTGGGCTTTGGTCCCAAGATGGCAAATGCTGTTTACTAGCTTTACTCTGACTCTACTGCTTAGTGCATTTTGGGGGGCATTTGTCTCGCTCATGGATATTGGGTCGATCAGTCAGACAGGGCTGTCCTCTTAGTACTCTTTTCTATGCAATTGTGACCCATCCTCTTCTAGTATAACTTGATCACTTAACAAACACAGGGCAGATGACTGGTCTTCAAATCCCAGGGACTACATCATTTTTGGCACAAGCGTATGCTGATGATTCTTTTTTCATGCCACAGAATTCTCCAAGGAAACTTCACATGCTTATGGTGGCCACTCTTTCACTAAATGGTCTGGCAATGGGATTACATGTTAATTTTGACAAATCTAAATTGCTTCCCCTCAAACAATGTGACTGGCACTCTATTCTATGGCCTGGTCAGGTGGTGCTTTCCACAGATATTGTTAGGCATCTGGGATACCCCATAGGATGGCATAACACTAGGAAAATGCAACTAAAATGGATTTTCCAAAGACTACAACATAAACTGGCATACTGGAAGATTTCTACTTGGCCCCTTCATGTCAGGCTCAGAATAGTACAATCCATTGTGATGTCTTATGTCTAGTTCTATTTGCCTTTGCTACATTGGTCATCCAGGGATATCTCTGCTTTTATGTCTCAAGCTATGGAGATGCTATGGAAGACAAAAGTTGCTGTGAAATCATTGAGACTCATGAGGATGGAAATGGTGTGCTCTCCAAGGATGCATGGTGGACTAAATATCCTCAATATAAGATATCATGTCCTTGCAAGGAAGGCTACCATGTTGCATACTTTCTTCCGTCAGCAATATCCGTGGACTTGTAGGCTAGCATCCATGTGTGCCAGCATGAGCACTTCTGCATATGGTCATTGGATTACGGATTTCTGGGAGGTTGTCATTGGCAGATTTGTGGGCAGAATACCTAGTTGTCCTTTCTCTACTGCTTTGATACTTGATTGGAAACAGGTTCTCTCTAAGGTCAAATGGGCTCCTAATAGTTGTTTTGGGACAAACTCCATGCAAAAAGAAAGCATTCATTGGAGTGCCATTTTTGACATTCCTCTTGCTTTACAAGAACCTATTCCACCAGCAATATGAATTCTTCCGAGCCTCACTGCGGCAATCTCTATATGATGCTAGCTATGAGGGTGACATGGACACTTCGTGCATAGAGCTTTTCTTTTTATGTTTCTGATACTTTGGGATAGCCCCCTTTTTCGGGGGTCCCCAGCTTGTAAATTTGTAAGCACATAAATAGACTGCACTGGATATTACCAAAAAAAATGTATGTGTGTGTGTGCGCGCGCGCACGCGCGCGCACGCGTGCATGCGCGTGCGCGTGTGCATGTGTGTGTGTGTGTGCGTGTGCATGTGTGCATGTGCGTGTGTGTGTGTGATTGGAAAGATATATATGTCAACATTCAAGGATCACTCCTTAAATGTGTTTATGAAATAAATACTTTCCTTTTAGTACACTGCTAGGAGAGACAAGAAGAAAAGAAAGTTTTAACTTGGTAGGAATCATCTAAGAGTGTGTGTGTGTGTGTGTGTGGGAAAGGATGTTTCATGGATGAAATTGATGAGAGGGAACATCCTATCATTTACATTTGTTAATGTCAAATGTAATAAGTTGAGAAAACAAACCAATCAAATAAGAGTTCAATCTTTGTTACTTTTTGAAAATGAAAAAAAAAACAATCTATTACATTATTTTTCCACTTTATAATGTAAATGAAAGAAAGTTTCTCCATTCTTGTTACCAATAAGGCCTTGTTAGTAAGACAATTAACTATTCGTAGTAGGTAGCATAAGCCAATAAAAATTATACTAAACTATTTTTCTCTTAGTGGTGATTCATATTTAGCTCTGGAAGAAGGTTAACCTTAATTACTTTCACTCATTTAGATGCATGTTGCATCTATGTCTTGCCTCTTGGTAGGACCAAAAGGAACCAAACCAAGTTTTATTCCTTTCATAAAAGCTACAACTTCTCTCTTCTTTTACAAAAAGCTTCATGCATATCCAAATGTATCAGAAATTTAAAAGAATGGAGCTCAAAAGAGTCTTCCTTCTCAAAGGTCACATTTAACGTGTTTATTTCTTTGAATGAGAATATCAAGATGAGAATGGAATCAAAACATTAGCTATTTCTATTTTTACTATGTTACATTAGCAAGCTTTAAATTCAAAATAGGATATGAACTAATGTTAAGTAGCTTCGGTTACTATTTCCAATTCTTGTTACATTAGACATGACTAACACCAAAATAAGTCAAAGTTCCATTGTGTCAAAGATTGACAATGGTCACAACACATCAACATCTATAGAGAGCATTTTAAAGAGTTAACTTTTGGTTTTGTCCTAACCACGTGCTAAAGTGCTGGTAATTTTTTGGTTTTTGGATAAAACAAACCAATCCTCAAGGTGTTTAAGTAATTGATTGTAGAGTTCATCTCACCTCTTTAGAGATGTTATGTGTATTACTATAATTACTCTTATAATTAAAATAACAATTAAGATTTTCATGTGAAAAAGAGCCAAAGATTGGTAATGGTCCTACCATATTTACATCTTGAGAGAGCAGAATGAAGACATAGTTGTTGCAATTATTACATGCATCCTCTCAAATGGTTAAGAATATATAAAGTCAATGATTGAAAAACCTACATATATAAAATATTAGCCTTAATGGGGCGTTAAAGGAGAGGACACATAGTTTAGCTATTATTAAATTGAAGGTTGTCCCAATCTCACAATGTCACACAACACTTTAAGTCTTAGATATAGTTAATGTCAATTAGTGACTTTGGCTTATTGAGATGCAAATGGTGGACATGTCCTAACATTTTGAAATTATAAAAAAACCTATATGTTAAAGCATCTATACCTCTAGGGAAAAATGTGTACACTACCATCATTGTATCTAGAAATAATAATATATATATATCTAAAATTGTCAATCTAGTTCAAGGGTTAATATTATCTGTATGGACTGCCTTATTAGCCACTTATGAATGCATGTGTTTTTTTTTTTTTGTGAAAAGATAGAATATTAAGCATCACACATGTTTTAGTCCACTTACAAGCTGACCATTAACTTTGAGCTTTTGGATCCTCCTTTGTAGACTTTTGTAATGTAGTTGTTTGAATTTCCCTATTTTGCCAATTATTTGATATGGTAGCTTGCAAATTTAGATTTTCATTTATTCCTCTCACATGAATAAGTTTTCTTTCATCATTGTCACTTTTTCCTTTATTAATGATCAAACTCGTTTTAGTCAACATCATCACTAAAAATCAAATAATCAAAGTACATTTTTCATAAACATATGAAATGAGATCACTTGACTATCATGTTCCACCATTTAACCTTTTAATAATGGATTTGAAGAATGAGATCCAAATCACTTTTTTCTACGCCTCTATAGAAGCCTTGGCTCTTTCCACCTATTGCTTGGCATGGTGTAACTTATTTCCACTAAAATTTTGTCCAAATTGGGTTACATATATAAAATAAACTTCAATGACATGCATCTATTTGGTAGACTAAGCAAACCAAAAATAAAATTTTAGCAAAAACTATGTTTATGCATGCATGACTTATGATCTGATACAATCTTATATATGTATCCTAGAAATTTTGATTTAAAAATCATACCATTGATTATTTTATACTATTAGACAATATAATATTGTGAATTCATTACCATATTCTGTAAGAGAGGGGAAATAAAATAATGAGGATAAAATACCAACTACACTAGGCAGTATAAAATGTGTAAGGGATTGGATTTTTTACCATTAAATTATAATAATACAAGTCTCCTTCATCTTCTCCCTCTCTCCACCTTTCATGGCTGTCTTCTCTCTCTTCCTATCTTTCTCTCTCCATTTCTAGTTTTTCTCTCTCCTCGTCACTCTCTTTCTCTCTCTTCTGCACTTTTCTCTCTTCTCTACAATCTTCTCTCTCCTCTTTCTCTCTCCCTAGTCCTCTCCTTGACAAGTGGTATCAGAGCCATAGGTTCTTGATCTAGTTGGCCAACATTCCATTCAGTTATCTTTTTTTAGTCGCACAAATTTAAGAGCCAGAGGTACACAAGTATAGACATGACATGGAGCAATAGTGGAGTTACCAAGGATTTTTGGACCACAAGGACTACAGGTCAAGAGCATTAATGGAGTCTTGGACCAAGTTTGGAGGCTAGAAGACCAGATTTAGCAGCTCATCACTAACTTTGAGGTAAATTTAGGGTTCCTAGTTAAAGAAGGGTTTCAGAAGACTTAGAGGATACTATTTCCCCTTCTACCTTTTGAGAACATGCATTTTCTTCTTCTTTTTGGAGCTTTCTTTCAAGCTTTTATGGAGGAAATCCCTTCTACTATATTGATCACTTGCTCATTGTGGAAGATAACTACAAGAAATGCATTCTTGGCATCGTAAGCTTCTAATAGACAACCATCTTGATGATTATTCATGGAGTGATGGTAGCCATTTTCATCTTGCAGGAGAGGTGCAACCTCTTGCGCTATTCTAACAACCTCATTACAGGTTTCTCTATAGGTCCAGCAGGTGATAGTTCTCTAAAACCTAGAGTAATTCTGTCATGTATATGAGTGATCCTTAATTTTCTAATAAAGGTGGTAATTTATCAAAAGGGTTCCTCATGGTTTCCTTAGCCCTCTTCCCCTTATATTAATTTTTTACTTTAAGACTTTTCCTAAGTGATCTACAAAGATCAATTGACTTTTAAAGTCATCTTCAATACCTTTAAGTGAAATCTTGAAATCTTTGTTGTGGTAGAACTTATTAACAGGTCATATGGTAAAAAAATCGTACATTAGTTTATTAGCTTGTTGATAACTACCCACTCTTAATCGACCAATTCATAATTCATACCCCTCTTATGCCTATAATGTCAATATCACAACTTCTATATCTTCATTCATCATATCTTCTAACCTCAATGATGCCCTTACCAATGGAATCCAAGTGATTTTATGGTCTCAAAGGATCAAATGCTTATTGATACTTATAAGCCAAACATTCATGCTTAGTGGCCTTTAGATTTATCAATGGTTATTTTATTTATCACAAGGACTTGGTTATCATTCCATCAAGAGGAGACCACCCTATTACTAGGGATCTACATTCACCCCCTAACACACAGGTGTAGTCATTTAGGTCCTATTAGTCCTAGAAGTATTTAGGGATCACCTATTGTAATGCATCTATTTTTTGAAAATGTTCTCTTTTTATATCCTAGTCATTTCCTAAACATCTTTTCTATTTTTATAATTAAATGGCTTTATGTCCACATAGAAGGAAGTTAAGCTAGTTTAAGTATTTACATGATTTGCATGACTTGGGCATGTCTAACATGTTTGAAGGAATAGCCCTTGATGTGAGCCGTAGAGCTCCTATGTATCTCTTTGGACCCATGGGATTTCTCTTTCTGATGGATTCAAGCTTGGAGCCCAAGTCACTAGTCTAGCTCAAGGATTGGTGGTGATGAGTATGTGATGTCCATAGAAGTTCAAGAAGATGAGGATAGGCCAAAGGGCAAGCAACTCTCTCTCTCTCTCTCTCTCTCTCTCTCTCTCTCTCTCTCTCTCTCTCTCTCTCTCTCTCTCTCTCTCTCTCATATTATATTGTCTCCTATTTTCTACCTTTTATACTCTCGCATTTTCTCGCATCCATCTTCTTTGTTCCTCTTCTTTCTTTCTCTCTCTCCTTCTTACCTCTCCTTTTATCTTGTCTCCTTCTATTTTCTACCTTTTATAATCTCACATTTTCTCACATCCACCCTCTTTGTTCCTCTTTCTTTCTCTCTTCTCACACTCACGTTCTCTAATTCTCCACTCTCTCTCATTCTTTCCCTCCACATTCTTCTCTCTTCTATTTCTTTCTATCTCTCTCCTCATATTCACATTCTTTAACTCACATCCTCACACCTCCACCTTCTTGTATTTTCTCTTTCCTTCTATCTCTAACTCTCTCTCACACATTCACTCTATTTCAAATTAGAGGTGTTTGGAGGTATATTATTTTTCATGGGGGAGAGGAGAACTTTCTTTCAAGGAAATTTTCTTTTTTCCCCCTTCTTTTCCTCTCAAGTTGGAGAGAAAGGTTTGTCTTTTTCCCCTATAAAAATATTAGGAGAGAGGGTCTTATTCTAATATTTGGTAGGAGGGATTGACTTTTTGATTGGTGGGGCCCGTAAGGGGTAGAGGGGTGTGCTAGGTACATTCACGGTACTTCAATGGTAGCATGTCACAAGGCTCAAAAATGACACAATGAGGCACATAAGATATATCAATAAGGAATCCTCTATATTCATGACATAGAAAGATATAACATTGAGGCACATCTTAGGACTACAATCTCATGAAAGGAGTGGAGGCTTCAAAGTTCTAACTTTATTTGTGTTGGATCTTATTTCTTTGCATCCCAAGCTTTGTAGGTGCAATCCCAAGTTGTATTGTTGGCATCAAGGCATGGTGGCTTGGTTGCCACCATGTTGTGCCATTCCTTAAGGGATGCAATCCATTGTGTTGTGCCTTGCGTAGTTCCTCCCTTCCTTCTAGCCTTTTCCTTGGGCCTTGGCAACTTGGGTTTCTTGGTTCTTTTTCCAAGATGCTTTGCCCTCATCTCCAAGTCAAGTACTTGGGTTGTCTTCTTTGGCCTTCTTGTTGGATCTTGCTTGTTTGCCTTCTTGAACTTAGACAAACTTGTTGGTTCAACCTATCTTTTTGCATGGAAGGTGTGGTCTTGGTGCATTGCACCTCTTTGGCGCTCTTAGCTTCATTGAGAGTTGAAGCTCTTTGGGATCTAGGGATTAACTCATCACACTTAGACTAGATTTTGCATAGCAAAAGTAGAGGTATCATTAAAGTAGTTGGGATGACACCCATGTTTGGAGTGCTTCTCCTTGCACTATTTCTGGCTTGAATATTGAGATGTTAATTTTTACTAGCATTATGGTCCCAATGGGTTCCATAGTCCAGAGACATTCACCTTAAGAGTGAATTGGAGAGTTCTCCAAGGCTCCACTAGCAAAGTTCCCTTCCATGGAACTATGTCACCTTGATCAAACCATATTGCGAGCACTCCCACATGCTCTCCCTTCTTTGAGGCTTCGTCCTCTCACTCATTCTATCTAAGCTCATAATGGTTCACCTCCTTGGGTTCAAAAGTGTATCCAATGACTCCATTAGTGAGAAGTACACTTGGTTCCTACTTCAATATGATTCAGTTGGGATGGGGTGTGGCCTTGAATTGAATGCAAGGTTTGCCTCATCCTCAATCATAATCTTAGCTTGGGGGTTTTGGAGGCATCTTCATTCTCATCTCTCATCTTGGCTCTAGTGGCATGCCTCCTTTTCTTGGCATTTTATTTCACCTTCTTATTATTTTTCTCCTCATTTTCATCCTCTTCTTTCTTTTCCTCTAACTTTTCTCTATCGTCTTGGCCTTGTTTTCCTAGATCTATCTTTTGCTCCTATTTTTCCTTCCTCTTATTTTCTAAGTCTAACTCATCTTCTATCCATCTTATAACTCATATCCATCTTCCATCCAACTCATATCCATCTTCAATCCCTCTTCTTTCACATAATATTCAACCTTTTCTTCTTCTTCTTCTTGAACTCCTTTGGGCTAGCATTTTTCTAGGTATTCTTCAAGGTAGCCTTTTTCTCCTTCAAGATAATAGTTATCGTAGAGATATTCTATTTTCGGATGGTTGTCGATGGGGTGATCTTCTAGATAGTAGTATTCATCTCCTCAAGGATAGCAGTCAATGGGGTATTGATCTTCAGGGTATTCTCCTTCTATTTCTTCTACTCCTTCATGGTAGTCTTTGGGATAGTAGTCGGCGCTTGGCAATATTCATCTTCATCTAAACAAAACTCATCTTCATCTATCACTAGTTTCTTCTCTTGGCTCTCCTTTGGCTTCTCTTGGCTCTTTTGCTCTTCTTTGGCTAGCTTCATTTCATTCTTTAACTCTTGAACTCTTTTGGCTCTCATTTGCTTTAGGTACAGTTTGGTCCACTCTTTTGCTTCTTCAAATCCACATGCAATCTCCGATTCCCACCTTAGCCTTACAATTTTGCATTGAGGTCTCAAGCCATCTTGAGTTGCCATAGCTAGCTCTCTCTCTCACCATGATCAATTGATAGTCGACCTTCTCCAAGTCCTGATCTAACTCTTCAACCTTCTTGAGATTCCATAGCACCTCGGTTCCTTGGTGTGCCTTCCTCGATTTCTTGATTGTCTTCCATGTTTGCCTGATTTATTTGAGCCCTTACTCATTCTTCTTGCATATTGTCTTGAGCCAATGACATAGCTTGTCTTCCCCTTTAAATAATTATCCTTCCATAGCTTGATCTCTCTCCATGTACTTGTCATTTTGAATTGGTTGCACATTCCTATCATGCCATGACTTCTTCTCAACTTTGTTGGCACATTAGGTTCACTTTCACTCTTCAAGAGGCATTAGGCCTAGGGGGCATCACGAGGTGGGGTAGTGCATTGTGTTGTGTCATGTCATATCATGGGTCATCATGTTGCGTTGTGCTAGGATCTCCTTTGCATCCTTGAGCCTGCTCTCCTATCAAGCTAGTTTGCTACATGCTAGAGTTGCTCTAATACCAAGTGTTGTAGACCTTGACAAGAATTCCAATGGTAACCTACCATGAGGCACTAAAATGGCACAATGGAAAGAGACACAAGATATATCAATAAGGAATCCTTTTTATTCATGATATAGAAAGATACAACATTGAGACACATCTTAGGGCTACACCCTTGTGAGGCCTCACATGTGAGAGTTCACCACTAAGCCTAGGAAATCACATGTAGAATAGGGAGTAGTAGTCAAGAGCTTCTTGGGATGTGCTTCTACATGTGATTCCTAGGCTCAGTATGAACCCTCACATGTGCGGCATCATGAGGATGTAGTCCTGAGATGTGCCTCAGTGTTTGATATTTCTATATCATGAATATAAAGGATTCCTTATTGATATATATTGTGTGCCTTTCCACTGTGCCATTTTTGGCCTCATGACAAGTTACCATTAGAAGTTCCATGAAGGTCCATAACGAAGGGTGGGGGCTAGGGGTCCAACCCCTAAGGCTTAAAGACCTTCAATTTCTTTCTCTCTCTCTCTCTCTCTCTCTCTCTCTCTCTCTCTCTCTCTCTCTCTCTCTCTCTCTCTCTCTCTCTCTCTCTCTCTCTCTCTCTCTCTCTCTCTCTCTCTCTCTCTACCTAAAAATTTTGCAACAATATCCTGAATTCAATTTAAAAATAGATTGATTTTTTAGAAACTAAAATAATATGAAAATTTTGATAATAATTTTTAAAAATTTAGTGAAAAATTAATCAAAGAAATAATAAATTAAAATAAGTTAGAAAAATTAATAATAAATTAAGATAAAACATGTCATACTTATATTCTTGAACTTGTGTTGTGTTCTTAAACTTGCATCGTTTTCTCAAACTTGCATTGTGTTCTCGAACTTGAGAGAGAGAGAGAGACAGAGAGACAGCGAGAGAGAGAGAGAGAGAGAGAGAGAGAGAGAGAGAGAGAGAGAGAGAGAGAGTGTGTGTGTGTGTGTGTGTGTGTGTGTGTGGGTGGGTGAGAGTGAGGAAGTGCGAGAGTGTAATTAAGAGAGAGTATGTGAGGAAGAGAGAATGAGAGATGGAGAATAAGAATAGAGAAAGAGTGAGAGTATGAGAGGAGAGATGAGTTCTCAAATCAATTTTTAGTTTTTAAAGAAATTTTGATTACCGTCACTTAACACTAAAATCCTAGACATCACATATGCAACATTTGTCTCATAGCATATGCATAGTGATGCCTATAGCAACACCATTTTGTCTCTTTTATCCGATGCAAAATGGTAGCATTAGGTCCCAAAAATTGTACTAGTGCTCTTTCTCACACACACACACACACACACACACACACACACACACACACACACACACACACACACACACACACACACACACACACACACACACACACACACACACACACATTTTTCACTAAGAAGAAACTTAGAACCGTGATCAACAATCTATATTAAAGAAAGCAAACATGAAAGGAAACACAGAAATCATTCTACATTAAAAAGAAGCTTAGAACGGTTATCAATAGCCTATGTTAAAGAGAGCAAACATTAAAGAAAACAAAGAAAGCATTAAACCATAGTTTTTATCTCTTGTCCTCTCTCTTTTTTCACTCGTGTGTATTATTTATATGAACATCAATCCAAGAATGTCCTCTCTCTTCTTCTTCTTCTTCTCTTCTCTCTCTCTCTCTCTCTCTCTCTCTCTCTCTCTCTCTCTCTCTCTCTCTCTCTCTCTCTCTCTCTCTCTCTCTCTCTCTCTCTCTCTTGTAATTAATATACAATAACTAAAAGATTAGCCATCTTGCATTGATCACAATAATCCAAAGCTCTTTCTTACTCATTTATGGGAGAAAAGTTTTTGAAGAAAGCATGCCCAAATTCATCCCTTATGTAGGGATAAGTTTTAAAGACTACCCTTAGTGTTAAGAACATGGTATTGATTATAAAGAGACTTATACACTTGTAGAAATGATTTTGAAAAACAGGCATGAATATGCACAAATCAAATCAAAGGCATTGGTTGAAAAGAAATATAAAATTGTGGCTAAGGTGGTTAAGCATGTTGCCTTTTGATAGTGAAGAAAAGTAAGAGTTAGCTTCTTGTCTACCAAATATTAGAGATCCAAAGAGGATTGGACATAAGTTTATGAAAAAAACTCCAAAATCTTGACGATTGGTTGCAAGGATTTTCTTATTCATATAGAGAAATATTGCTTCATGGATATGCTGGCAAAATATGGTAAAGTATTTGCATTTTAGCCACATGAAATTGAATGTGATGATCCTACTCTTGTTGCTCCGATGGTTATTTTCATTGTGCCTCATGTATCTTAGAGTTTGTGGCCTATTCCTATGCCAAAAGCTCAATTTACCAAAGCTAATTGATTTACTAAATGAGAAGATTATAATGGATATACTGGAGCTATGTTTTGCTTCATATTTAAACAGGTGATTCATTGTGCCAAAGAAAAATGGGACTTTAAGGTTCATAAAGGATATGCAACCACTAAATAAAGTGACTATTAGAAATGTTGGGGTTAGTCTGATTGTGCATGAGTTTGCAAAAGCTTTTGTAGGCAAGCCAGTCTACTCCTTGGGTGATCTTTACTCTAGATATGATAAATTTGAGTTGGCTCGTGAAATATGGGATCTTATGACAATAAAAACACATTTTGGATTGGTGAGAATGTGTACCTTTCCGTAGGGAGAAATGAATTCAATTGCATATATGATAAATGTAATGAATAAGGTCCTATAGAATTATATATCACAGATCATTATGTTTTTTCTTAATGACATACCGATAAAAGTGTGCAAAAAATAGGCTAAAGGTAAATCAGTGGTGGATGAAAAGAGATGTATAAAGTTTGTTGCATATCACATAGCCAATTGTGAAGAGATCTTAGCCATATTGAAGAGGTAAATCTTACTCTTTCAAGATAAAAGTCAATTTTTGGGGTTAGAGAAGTCTTGCTTGTGGACCACGTGTGTGGACCATATGGAACATGGCCATGTCCAACTAAAGTGGATGCAATTGGAAGAATGAATGAAGCTTGTATATCAATCTCAAAAGTACATAGATTCTTGGGTGCCTATATGTATCTCAATTGGATTGACCCTACCAAGGGTATATGACAATAATCATTAAATAAGACATAAATTAGGAGTATTTACATACATACTATCCTCTCTTACATGGAAAAGACTTGGAGTGTTTAAAACTTAGATGTGAACTAGATTACATGTGAGGAGTTAGGTTGAGGATCATTTTGGAAAATAAAGTATACTTTTGCGGGAGCTTTTGGTGGGGATTGAACTATTCGAAGAAAGGGCACAAAATTAGCACAGATTGTGCCTCTTTAGGGTTGATCTTAACTCTGGGAAATAGCTTTCTTAAAATGGAGACAATAGGGGTTGGAATACAAGAAATAGGGAAGGCATATACAATATGCAGGAAGTCTAAACATCAACATGCACTTCAGGATTGAGTAGGGGATGCCTTATGGCCTCTTTTTATGTTGAAATCTACTACACTACAACATATAGGCCTTATACCAACGTTAAAAGCGATGAAAATGTAAATAACAAAAATTTCCCCCGTCGTCGCAAAAAGCGTTGTTATTGGCGATGCTATAGAACAGTCGGTATCAATGTCGTTATCAGCGTTGCTATTTGCATCGGTATTAGCCGTCTGATACCAACACAAATAGCGACGCTGATAACGATGCTTTGCAATGCAAATAACGACACATGCAGGTAAATTTGTGACGCTAATAGCAATGGTAATAGGCAAAAAAAAAATTGTGGCAGGGCAGATATATCACTGTGTGCTTTATTTGGGCCAAAGAAAATAGTTTCGGCACTGTGTACAATGCTCATGTAAACAAAAACAAAGTGTACTAAAATCATAACACTGATACATGAAATAAATACATGATTGCATAATGAAAGTGACTGGTACAATCATGACAAGATATCACTACTACATAGAAAATGTCTACACAGATAGGGCGACCAAAAAAGAAGGGTGTGTGAGCTCCAGGGATCCAAGGGCAAGCTACATATCCTCGCCGTCCGAAAGCTTATCCCACTGCAAAGGAGCATCGAACGGACTCTGCAAAAAAAGAAACAACAACACATCAGTCCACCATACAATAATGCATTCTAATTAAACATGGTAACTACAGACAAGAAAGATGAGTGACTTACAAGGCTGTCGCATCTATGCAATCGGTCGATCAATACAATGAGACCGTGCCTCTCTGCATATCGAGTCTCAAGGCCGATCGGATCGCGATTTGCAATGGAGTACTGCAAAGAAATCAAAATACTAACTGTTAGAAACATGATTATCAGTACAAAGGATATTGCAAAAAAATAAGCAAGCAAAACAAAAGAAAAACTTACAAAGTCCTCTAGATATGTCTTGTGGTCACCACTCCCAAGATAATAGACCACTCCAGCCTCTAGTTATGCCCTCGTCGCCTCGCGCTACTAACTCCAATGTCCTGGATAATCTGTAGCCTCCTCCCTCAGTCGGCGCCAGTTGTCCGCATCTAGCTACTCGAGCTTTGCAGCCCCACTCTTGAGTGCCTTGCGTGCGCTTGATCATCTGTATGACATATAGGCATGCATGTAGTCCATCATCCAGCCCGTAGAAAATCTATTTGTTGTGGCTGGAACTGGAAACTCCTCATGCAAGGATGCTACTATGTAGTCCTTGCTCCCCTCCGGTATGTTTTTCCAATGATTTAAGACATTGTGCTAAAAAACTTGTTGCCACAACTCTCTCATGCGAGCCATCACCCTTCTCCCCTCATCATTCATGATGATGGCTCCTAACCTATCATCGACAAGATAGGCATATCCCTCTCGGGTATGCCTAAGATGGGTCTGCTCCCACCTACGTCCACGCTCTTGCGCATATCTAGGAGACCCCTGTACATCCGGTGTACCAACTGGGATAGTATCTATCGGAGTAGTACCCATAGGGGTGCCATCTGCACATGGCTGAGCAAAAGCTGGAGTAACTAGAGTAGACATCCCCAAGGGTGTGACAAATCCTGTAGGTGACGCAACTCTAACAGAACGACGAGACGGAGACACCATGTCCATGCCTCCACAACATCCACCTGAGCCACGCTCCCTGAAACTACCACAAGAGCGAGGAGTCACACCTGTATCCCATGCCGACCGTGGACTCACTACCTTCGTATCTCTACAGCATCCCCCTGACCCTTGATCTAGGTTTTTTACAACCCGGATTATTATCACAAAATTTAGGCAAAGCCCTTATCAAGAGCTTACCATATCACTTTGGGTTTACTCTTCAAGCACTAGGTATGCTACATTGCTTCTCGATTATGATAACTCTAGCAAATGGGGGGAATAAGTTCTTAGAAGGCATGTCAATGTAAAGGATCAAAGGGATGGTTATCTTAGTGAAGATGAAAATGGATTACACCTAGGAGTTGAGTGAATGCATAGATTTTTCAAAGGACTAGCCTCCAACTACACATGGGCTCCGTCTGCATCACTAAGATTTGGAATCTATCACCATCATTAGAGGACACCTCACCCTAGTACACAAGTCAATATCCACATCATGGTGTCAGTTGGATCTTGCACAAAAGCTTACAAGAATGGACCCCTTTTGTCACATGCTTATATGTATTTATATACATATGGGGGACTAAAGTCAAAGCAGCTTTTAGAAGCCGTTTTTAAAAATCTCAATAACTCCCAAGAAAAAGCGAATTTCAAGAAAATTCCCATGAGGCCCGATCAGTTTCAACCTGGTCTACAAAGTTGCAGAAGAAACTTTTTTCAAATTCCTCACGAATTTGAAGTTACGAAGGCGCAGACTGCTGGCTACATGCAATTTTCTTCTCTCTTTCACCACACCAACTTTCCACTCTATCCTTCTTATAAATATATTATAATAATGTGCTTTGGGCATCCACCTCTTGTAATATAGCTCCATTTCTCTATTTTGTCTACCACCACCCTTGGCTTCTTGCATGATGACCAAGGTGGAGACTTGTCCCATCCACTATGCTCCATATTTTCAAAGATGCCATACATCATCTAGGATTATGTTAATCAAGAAGATTAGCTTAATCTAATCCCTCATGGAGGCTATATAAAGAGCCCATGGAGAATGAATAAGGGCAGAGGAAGGACAATGACAAGCCCATGAGAGCACTCTAGAATACCCTCATCTCTTTGAGGTGAGCTATGAGTGAGTTCTTTTATTATGTAGCCTAATGGCAAGCTTCCTCTACCTCTTCTTCTATTATCTCCCTCTCCTCTCATCGTCTCATTCCATGTAGCATAATGGCAAGCTTCTTCTACCTCTTATCTCCCTCTCCTCTCATCTCTCTTTCTCTTATATTCCAATATGGTGTCTAGTATATATATTCTCTCTTGTAAATTTGTGTCTTGGTTCTCTTGATTCTCTTTGAGAAAAGGGATGTCCTAGCTCATCCTCCCTTTGGCTAGGTGGTGCCCCTCTTTAGTTCTCTTATTGAGGATTGGAGGTTGGATGGGTAAGAGGCAACCCATTCATCATTTCAGCCCTCATTTTTGTCTTTATTGATGACTTCTGTATTTATAGTTCTCATGCGACACTTCTCATGGTTTAATTGCCCTAGATGTAAGAGGCTCATTTTGGTGCATAAATGGGGGGGCAATTAAACCATGAGAAGTGTCGCATTGGCGAAAGCAGTGTAACTTTGTTAGGGCATGTCATAAGTGAGAGGGGCATTGAAGCAGATCCAAACAAAGTTAAGGCCCTATTGGCGGTGCCATCACCATCTTTTGTGAAGCAACTAACCTCTTTCATTCAGAAGGTGCGATATATGGGGCGGTTCATTCATCTCCTCTCCCAATTAATATTTCCACTGTAACAGTTAACCCACTCTGAGGAGCTCCTGTGGAGTGACGACAGCAAAAGGTGCTTTCATGAGGTGAAGAAGGCTCTTAGCATCCTTCCTATAATTTTACAACCGTGTTGGGATCAGGAGTTTTTTGTCAATCCGAGTTTTGGGGAAGATGCTCTAGGGGCAGCACTAATACAAAAGGATGCTAAAACTGGACTAATGAGACCGGTTTACTTTTCTAGCAGAGTAATGACAGCATCAGAACGAGGGTACAAGAAGGTCGAGCTGATGGTTTTGTCTCTAATGTTTGCTGTAAGAAAGTTTTGTCCTTATCTTCTCCCTAGGCCATTCACAGTGATGACAACAGAAGAGCATTTTCCCTATGCCTTACAGCACATGGATGTTTCAGCTAGAATCGCTAAGTGGGTGATACAACTCCAAGAGTTTGACTACACCTTCAAGGTGGAGGATTCTATTCGAGCTTGCCTAGCTGATTTGTTGACCCATAGATGCCATCAAAAGAAGGAAAAGGAGAAGGGAAAGGTAAAAGAGGAGACATCTCCTCTTGAGGAGCCGCCGCGGGTGGAGAATGCCCATGCCCTCTACTTCAATGGGGCCTACAAGCGTATTAAAGATAGAGCGGCAGTAGGAATAGTGGTGTTCAATCCCGAAGGTGACAAACTTTATGGAGAAGGTATCAGCTTGGAGGATGTCCATTCTAACAATGAGGCAGAATATCAAGCCTTGCTTTTAGGTATGAGGTGGTGTCTTTCATATGGTGTCACTCGACTTAATATTTTTGGGGATTCTATGCTCATTGTTAAGCAAATGAAAGGAATCTGAGCTTGTAAAAATGATAACTTAGCAGTGAAAATGAGGGAAGCTAAAACTCTCATGAGAAAGCTACAGAAAGCTCAAATCTATTTTGTGCCAAGGCGCACAAATGGTGACGCATATGCTCTAGCAGCTGAAAATTTGAAAGAGGTAATGGTGGGAATCATTACAATAAAGCTTCCCTTGTTTCAGGGTAAGTTTCAACTACAAGATGTGCTTTATTTTCTCGAGCAAGGTGAGGCACCTACACATATGAGTAAAAGTGAGAAAAGATGGCTAGCTACTAAGGCCACTAAATACTGCTTGATAAATTATGTGTTGTATTGCAAAGGAAAGGATGCAGTGCTTAGAAGGGTGCCAACAGCAAAGGAGATTATAGATGTGATTAAGAGCTGCCATGAAGGGGTTTGTGGCGGACATTTTGCTCAAGAAATAACCAGCAAGAAGATTCTCCAAGCCGGTTTTGTGTGGCCTAGTCTACATCGAGATGTGCAACATTGGTGCCGCACTTGTGACAATTGCCAAAAGGCCGGACCAAGGAAGCTAGTGCATGAGGAATAAAATCCCATAACTACATATGGCCCATTTGAGAAATGGGGGATTGATGCAATAGGGCCACTCCCACAAACTCAATCTGGCAAGGAATACATCATAATGGGAGTGGACTACATGACGAGGTGGGCAGAGGCTTCAGCAACTAGTAAAATATTTGTTGCAGGTTTGGTACACCTTTGGAAATTCTCTCTGATTGGGGTCCTGGTTTTAGGGCAAACCTAGTAGGGGAGCTAATGGAAAGGCTAAAAATCAAGCACACGCATTCAACTCCCTACTATCCATAGTGTAATGATTTGGTAAAAAAAGTAAATGGGTTGATTTGTAAGATAATTACCAAGTAGGTACATATGCATCCCAAGCATTGGGATAAAAAATTGAGTGCAGCTCTTTGGGCCTATAGGACTTCATTCAGAACCTCACTTGGCTATACTCCATTTCACCTCGTCTATGGCCAAGAGGCTTTGCTTCCTATAGAGGTGGAACTAGCTAGTTTGCGTGTTTTAGTAGCCAGTCAAGAGAAGAATCAAGATAAGAAGTTAGAGGAAAGGATCTTGGATCTAGAGCGGCTGGAGTTAGATAGAGAAGCAGCAGTCCAACACTATTCCATGCAGGCTGAAGAGAGGAGGAAGACCTTTAATAAGAAGTTGGCTAGCAAACACATAAGGGAAGGATCACTTGTGCTACGCTATGATAACCGCTTTGATAACAGAAAGGATGCTAAACTTGTGTTCAAGTGGGAAGGGCCATTCATGGTCATAAGGAGATATCCAAATGGCAGCTATAAGCTAGGTGACATGGATGGGAAGGTTCACAAGACAAGGGTAAATGGATAGCGCCTTATTTTCAAAGAAATATGAACACTTTGGAGCAATCATTCAATGAAGAGCCACCAATGAGGGGGTGCAGTCCTCCTTGCTCTATTGGACCATCATTATCAAGCCAGAGGCATGAATACCTCTAGTCTAAGGGGAGGGCTAATGATCTGAGTTTTTTACAACCCGGATTATTATCACAAAATTTGGCCAAAGCCCCTATCAAGAGCTTACCATATCACTTTGGGTTTACTCTTCAAGCACTAGGTATGCTACATTGCTTCTCGATTATGATAACTCTAGCAAATGGGGGGAACAAGTTCTTAGAAAGCATGTCAATGTAAAGGGTCAAAGGGATGGTTATCTTAGTGAAGATGAAAATGGATTACACCTAGGAGTTGAGTGAATGCATAGATTTTTCAAAGGACTAGCCTCCAACTACACATGGGCTCCGTCTGCATCACTAAGATTTGGAATCTATCACCATCATTAGAGGACACCTCACCCTAGCACAAAAGTCAATATCCACATCATGGTGTCAGTTGGATCTTGCACAAAAGCTTACAAGCATGGACCCCTTTTGTCACATGCTTATATGTATTTATATACATATGGGGGACTAAAGTCAAAGCAGCTTTTAGAAGCCGTTTTTTATAATCTCAATAACTCCCAAGAAAAAGCTAATTTCAAGAAAATTCCCATGAGGCCCGATCAGTTTCAACCTGGTCTACAAAGTTGCAGAAGAAACTTTTTTCAAATTCCTCACGAATTTGAAGTTACGAAGGCGCAGACTGCTGGCTACATGCAATTTTCTTCTCTCTTTCACCACACCAACTTTCCACTCTATCCTTCTTATAAATATATTATAATAATGTGCTTTGGGCATCCACCTCTTGTAATCTAGCTCCATTTCTCTATTTTGTCTACCACCACCCTTGGCTTCTTGCATGATGACCAAGGTGGGGACTTGTCCCATCCACTATGCTCCATATTTTCAAAGATGCCATACATAATCTAGGATTATGTTAATCAAGAAGATTAGCTTAATCTAATCCCTCATGGAGGCTATATAAAGAGCCCATGGAGAATGAAGAAGGGCAGAGGAAGGACAATGACAAGCCCATGAGAGCACTCTAGAATACCCTCATCTCTTTGAGGTGAGCTATGAGTGAGTTCTTTTATTATGTAGCCTAATGGCAAGCTTCCTCTACCTCTTCTTCTATTATCTCCCTCTCCTCTCATCGTCTCATTCCATGTAGCATAATGGCAAGCTTCTTCTACCTCTTATCTCCCTCTCCTCTCATCTCTCTTTCTCTTATATTCCAATATGGTGTCTAGTACATATATTCTCTCTTGTAAATTTGTGTCTTGGTTCTCTTGATTCTCTTTGAGAAAAGGGATGTCCTAGCCCATCCTCCCTTTGGCTAGGTGGTGCCCCTCTTTAGTTCTCTTAGTGAGGAGGCTAGGTGGTGCCCCTCTTTAGTTCTCTTAGTGAGGATTGGAGGTTGGATGGGTAAGAGGCAACCCGTTCATCATTTCATCCCTCAACCCTGAAGCACTCCCTCCCTCTGGCCCAAGCCTGGAGCGTCCACCTCGTCTGCTTGAAGCGGAAGCATCTAATCGCGTCGAAGTAGATCTAGTAGAGCGGCTTGACGATGTCTAAGATAGCTCTGTCATTTTCTTTAATGACTACGGCTACGACCATGACCACGACCACGACCACAACCACAACCATGACTATGACGACCGCGACCACAGCTACAACTATGACTATGACGACCATGACCACGACTACGATTATGACGACCACAACCACGACCACAACCATGACTACAACTACGAGTACGACTACGATGATCACAACCACGACTATGACTACGACTACAACTATGATTACAACCACAACCATAACCACGACCACGACCACGACCACGACTACTTATATAGAGATGAAGAGAGAGACAAGAGTTAGGGAGAGAGTAAAGTTAGAGAAGAAGAAGAGAGAAGTAAGAGAGGTAGAAATAGAAAGAGAGATAGAGAGAGAAAAGAGATAGGGGGAGAGAGAAGGATTCAGGGAGAGTATAGGAAGAGGGAAAGAGGGAAGATTGAGGGAGAGAGAATGGTTGAGAGAAGAGAGAAAAGAGAGGAGAAAGAGAGAGAGATCCGACTAGAGCATTTGACATCCATAGCCAACACACCGTCGAGAACACAAGCACAAATTGACATTGACTTATGGCAAGAAAATCCACCACAAAACAATAGTTATAATACTCGAGGTAGGATTTCAAAGTCTTACTGATTTCAATCGGTCATGGATGCCATACTATGGGTAGGGTGCACTCACTAAGAATAGAATTGGCAATTCACCTCATCTTCTCTCCATCATCAATAAAATTCCCCTTTACCATTTACAACTCACCCACCTTCTCTCCACACTATTGCACACTACAATCTCTATGAGGGCATGAGATTGGGATCTCCATAGATACCAAAGCATGATCTCTAGCTTGATGGTTGCATATATACTACTACTACTCATGGAAGAAACCTTAAAATAGTTATTATGCTCAAATATATGCTTGTTAGAGCAAAAATTTGTTCCTAAGGCTATTCTAAGGATAAAAGAGGGTTAATGATAAAAGCGTATTCTTCCTTGCAAGTGATTTTATATTATATTTTTAAATTAAAATTGATAGTTGAATATGAGTTTCCTAAGAGATCTTGTGGTGATGCCATTTTAGTTTTTGCAAATCATATGAATGATGTTTTAGTTTTTTGTATTTGTCTTTTTAAGAAGATATTGATTTTTATGAAATATCCAAATTTATTTTTGGATTTATGTTATGAAAAATGAATATTTTTTTAACTGATAGGCTGATTGCCTTCGTTGTATACTTCTACAAAAGTTCTTGTGCCCCCGCGTAGGTGGATATTTGGTTACACACTAAACCTCCCCCAAAGTTAGTGGTTAGATCCCTTCACCAAGGGGATAGTTTGAGTGTGGTGGAGGCTAGGACAAGCCCCATGTATGAGAGGTCTCTTTGTGGAAAGAAGATTATGCTAGGAGACGCAAGTGTGCTAGGGTTCTCTAGCCATATATCCCTTAGGTTTGTTGAGGATCGGCCTAACCCCTATGAGCCTAGGATGAGCTTATTGTAAGGTTTTATTTCCTTTTTTCTCTCTTTCTCTTTCTCTCTCATTTCCTCTCCCTCCCTCACCCTCACCCTCTCTTTCTCTCTTTCCCTATTAGGTTTAATGATTTTTCTCTCTCCTCTCCCTCTCTCATTTTTTTCCTCTCATTTCCTTTTCTCTCTTTCTCTCCCTCTCTTATTTCCTTTCCCTCCCTCACCCTCACCATCTCTTTCTCTCTTTTCCTATTAGGTTTAATGATTTTTCTCTCTTTTTCTGTCTCCTCTCCCTCTCTCATTTTTTTTCTCTCTCATTTCCTCTCCCTCCCTCACCCTCACCCTCTCTTTCTCTCTTTCCCTATTAAGTTTAGTGATTTTACTCTCTTTTTCTCTCTCCTTTCCCTCTCTCATTTTTTTCTCTCTCCTCTCCCTCTCTTATTGCCTCTCCCTCCCTCACCCTCACCCTCTCTTTCTCTCTTTCCCTATTAGGTTTAATGATTTTTCTCTCTCCTCTCCCTCTATCATTTCCTTTTCTCTCTTCCTCTCCCTCTCTCATTTATTCTCCCTCCTTCACCCTCTCCCTCTCCCTCTCTTTCTCTCTTTCCCTATTATGTATAACATCTTTTCTCTTTTTTTCACTCTCCTCTCCTTCTCTCATTTCCTTTTGCTCTCTTTCTCTCCCTCTCTCATTTCTTCTCCCTCCCTCACCCTCTCCCTCTCTTTCTCTCTTCCCCTATTATGTTTAATGTTTTTTCTCTCTTTTTTCTCTCTCCTCTCCCTCTCTCATTTCTTTCTCTCTCCCCTCCCTCTCTCATTTCCTTTTCTCTCTTCCTCTCCCTCCCTCACCCTCACCGTCACCCTCTCTTTCCCTATTATATTTAACATCTTTTCTCTCTTTTTCTCTCTCCACTTATTCTCCCATTTTTTTCTCTCTCCTCTCCCTCTCTCATTTTCTTTTTCTCTCTTCCTCTCCCTCTCTCATTTTCTTCTCCCTCCCTCACCCTCTCCCTCTCTTTCTCTATTTCCCTATTATGTTTAATGTTTTTTCTCTCTTCTCCTCTCCCTCCCCCTCGCTTTCTCTCTCCCTCCCTCTCCCTATCCCTCTCCCTCTCTCATTTCCCTATTATGTTCAAAGTCTCCCTCTCTCTCTCCCTCTCCCTCTCTCATTTCTTCTCCCTCCCTCTTCCTCCCCCTCTCTTTGTCTCTCCCTCCCTCTTCCTTTCCCATTTTCTCCCTCTCTCATTTTCTCTCCCTCCCTCTCTCTCTCTCTCTCTCTCTCTCTCTTTCTCTCTCATTTCCTCTCCCTCTCTCAATACACACGAATTATACAAAAAACAAGTAAAAGAGAGAGAGAAAACTCCCTCTCCCTCTCTCATTTTCTCTCCCTCCCCCTCTCCCTCTCTTTCTATCTCCCTCCCTCTTCCTCTCCCTCTCCCTCTCCATCTCCCTCTCTTTCTCTCTCATTTCCTCTCTCTCTCTCTCAATATACACAAATTATACCAAAAACAAGTAAAAGAGAGAGAGAGAGAGAGAACACAAAAGCAAAGCAAGAATTGACAATGCACGTCGCTAACACGTGTCGCTATAGCATCATATCCTTGTAGTACTACCACATATTCCTCAATTTCTATATACTTAGTTGTCATGAAACAAGTTATATAGCAAACTATTTTGATGCTTTCTTGAATCAATGTTATCAGGTTGCAAAGTCGATGCATTAGGATGAAAGGATTGTTCTTATGTCTACTATCCATAGTTTTGCATGGTGAAGTATATGCATGCAGTCTTGATCATAAGCAAATTTATTCTTAGACAAAGTATCAAAATTTGATATATATACAAATATATATTCTATACTTGGTTTGGAAGCAAGCTATTATTGAATATATAGCACCTACACTTATGTTTTGAGCATATCTGATTCTTTGTGTCTAAATACACACACACACTCTCTCTCTCTCTCTCTCTCTCTCTCTCTCTCTCTCTCTCTCTCTCTCTCTCTCTCTCTCTCTCTCTCTTCTATTTCTCTTTTATTCTATTCAAATCCATATCTATGTGGTATGAGCTCTTCTTTCCCAAGTCTTGATGTCTTTTGGCCACCCACACCAAGTCTCTTGACAACATATAAATAATACAAGTCATATATGATAATACATCAATATAATAATAATACCTATTATATACTACAAATGAATAAATCATATTATTTATATAATATAATGTATTTATATAATATACTATTTGATATGTATATATTATACCTATTAGTAACATAATTTATTATAAGACATTAGTATTTGATGAAAAGTATTTTTGATATAATGAATGATACTATATAATGCATATGTATAAACATAAATTGGTATAATACATATATGAGATATTACATTACTAATATTATAACACAAATTATTAATGTAGTGATCGTCACTTTACAATACATATAGCAATATGTAATAGAATATATATATAGTAATAATATTTAAAATTATTTTATAAAGATATAATACAATTACATAATATATATACATATTGTATTATACAATCTATTAACAATATAATAGTATATATTTTTAATATGTATTTTATTATATATTTTTAATATTAATATGTATTGCATAAACATTTTGACAATTATTTATAATGATAAAAGCTCAAAATTTAAATTCTTTGATACTATTTATTCTTAAATATTGTTTAAAGTGATATGAAATCATTTTAAAATAAAATAATAATTATTAAATAGTAAAAAGTTTATTTAAAATATTTAAATGAGTTTTTTACATTCAAATATTTTTATCCTTAGATCATTTATTATATTAAATTTAAATATCAATTTTAAGTATTAATATTTTAATAAAATTTTATTTTTAAGAGAAAAATACATTATCAATAAGATTATTGTAATAAAATATGACATTGAAAAAAATATTATAAAACATATTTATTAGCTTTATATTTTTTGAGCCATTCACTCAAACATTATTTTAGTATACACTTTAAATTACTATATAATGTATTTATATTTGTGTGCATGTGTACACACATATGTTTAGATGTGTACAACTATGTGTGTTTTATATGTGTACCCATTCGTGTTGTCTCATAAATATGCATACTCTTCTCTTATTACCTCTCTCTCTCTCTCTCTCTCTCTCTCTCTCTCACACACACACACACATTTATTTTTCCTTTCTTTTCACATCTCTTGTCTCTCTTCTTCTTCTTCTTCTTCTTCTTCTTCTTCTATGTGTGTATGAGCATGCATGCTATTAGTGAGCTACTCACAAATTACATAGCAAGCTTCTTAAATTAATTAACAAGCAAGAATAGTTATTGCATTGCGTAGTAAATAGCTTGGGGAGTACAATTTTCCAAGGAATACATGTATATGAGTATGAACTATCATGACTTAGGGTGAGATGGCCAACTATAGGAGGACACCTAAGAAAAGAGGAGGAAAAGATATGTATTTTTGGGGGGGATTTCACATTTTGCAAAGTTTTTGAGATTTGAGTATATGAGCATATAGGGGATATAAAGAGGAATTAAATGAGTCTAATATTGATTTTTTTTCATTTTTAAATATTTTATATGATTTAAAAATAAAATTTTGGGAGGGAAGGGTACACTTGAGAGTTAGTAATGTAACACTTTTTGGCAAATCAATGAGTGACACCCAAGTAAGATTCTTAGCATATTTCTCTTTTTTTGTAACATCATGGGCCCAAAGGTGTTGGCTTTTTGGCACCCATTTCATAATTGGCTCCCCTACCCTAGTGGTAGAGAGTGGAATAATGAAGCCATGTAACAAATAACATATTACACAAGAAATTTTTCCAATGTACTATTCATCAACATAAAGAAATACCAAGTACATGATGAAGAGGTAGTCTTGTTACGTTCAAAGCCAATCAAAAACAACAATTGGTGAGATCTAAAGAGCATTAACAGGTTGTAGGTGTCGAGGGACTACCTCGATTGTTATGCCCTTCACATTATGTAAATTATACATGAGTTGATAAGGTTATCTCCTTCTCTTGATGCGATCAATGTTGTGAGGAGTGAGTGATGGACTAAGTACTAGTATGTAAGGGGCAGAGATTTATGATGAAGGGAATGGCTTTTGGCCTTATATAGGGGAAGAGTGTGTACTACCCAAGAATAAGAAACGGTGGGAGTGAAGATGACCAAGGATGTTATGGTCTTGGTTACCAATTTAGTCAGGGAGTAGTTCTCCTTATTCACATTGAGGAGACAGGGTATGGCAAATTGAATGCAAGGGGTAGTGGATACTTGCATAGCCAGCTAGTTATTTGCAGCAAATCAAAGATCATTATTAGTTATGTGCAATAGTGTCAATTAGTATGCAAGCCATGATCATGAATCAGAATTGTTTCCAACGTAGCACCTACACGAGGGGATGAGGACCTTCAATGGTGCTTCCTTATGTGCACCATTGAATAAATATGTGGCAACAAGCACAATTTATTCCATAGACTTGTTTATTGAATTATTTAAATATACATTTATTCTAAGGCGTGCATACATTCTCTTTGTAAATATTTATTTATACTTGAGATTTTAGAGGATATATTGAAGATGTTTTTGAAATATTTTATGATTCTCAATAGTTGTGAATTGTGCAAGTGATTGCAACCATTTATTTAGTGAACTCAAACTCTTTTATCAAAAGAGCGATTGTAAAGGGCCTAATCTTTGGGCAAAGCAAGATTCATTCTAATATTATAAATACGGCATGGAGGAGATGCCCACTCTATGTATAACGAGAAATTGCACCTAATAGTATGTCACTCAATTTTGATTTACTCTTCTTTAAGTCTATTTTGAGTTTTAGAGGTCGTGCTTTCATTTTTTTAAAAAAAATAGAGTAAGGGAGAGCTTCTTCTGCTTGCTACACGCAAGCCTCACATCTGATCTATGCAATAGAGGTATCATAACAACTCAACTTACATCTAGTCCTTCGAATCGCCTATCCTCTTGTGCAAAGGTGAGTTCTTTGGAGCAATTGGGCTCTACTGTCCATCTAAGTTTAAATTGACTTCAAAGGCTTAAAGACTTAATTAATCACTTCTTACTTAATCAACTCTAGTTTTTCCTACACCAAGTCACCTTGCAGACTACTCTTATCAACCTAAACCACCATTGACTTCCAGTCTTCAAGAGGGGATTTCTGTGCAGTCACTTCAGGACTGCAAAATTTCATCAAAATACCATAAAAATTTCCAATATTTCTTGATTGTTCTATCTCATCATTTTGTCAAGAAAATGCTCTTTATTTTGGTGTCTATATACCAAAATTTATTGCCACTATGGACGAAGCATCTTTCAATTATACGGTGTCGAAGGGGTTTTTGTTGAAAGGTTGAATCCACCGGGGATTAGAGGTAGAAGGAAGTAGAGATAAGAGATGGAAGAGAATAAAGAGAATAGACAAGAGGTAAATACGACAAAGACAAATCACAATGAACTGAATCAATATGTATTGAAAGAACCTAGAATCTTTGCACTACTTAAAAGAAATCTCCAGGCATTAGATCTATTGGAGCTTCTTCGTAGAACAAAACATGCATCAAAATTATAGCTCCTTCTGTACTGCTCGGAACCCAAATCTAATGGCTCTGATGGCTCCGAAAAAGGGGGTAAAACCCTAGGGCACCTGATCATGGATCTCCTAGATCACTCCCTCTTTTAGTTCAAACTTGAAGAGCACCCTGCCACGACACAATATGAACCACGAACCGGCTAGGTAGAGGCTGTAAATACATTTGCTGGCCACAAAAACCTACAAGAAAACTCTCCTTCTCACCAAGAATCCATGCTCTCCAAATACACAAGAGGAAGGCACACAAGAAATTGGACAATTCTTCCATCCTCACCCTCTTCCTCTTCCTCACTCTCCATTAGATTTTGCAAAGGAGCACAAGAGAGAGAAGCAAGAACAAGAAGGAAAGTGTTGTGCCAAAATGAGAGAGGGAGAAATGAACCATGAAAAGAGAAGATAAAGGAAGAGAGAGGGTGTAACCACCTCAACCTCCCACCTCCCCAAATCCCACGGCTGCACAACCACCTCCTTTTCCTTTCTTGAATTATAAAAATTCAAATTTGCATACATGGACTAAGGTCTAACGACCTTTCAATTTTTGGAATGAGACAAAATGGTTTGACCTTTCCTTTTCCTAGCAATATTTTATAGTGTGTCTCTTTTGGACTACACATTTTACATTGCTTCATATTTGAAATTTTACAAAGGGGTACAATTGCAATGAGTCATTTTACAAAAATTTGTTTCCATGTGAGCACATTTTTGTGCTTATATTTGCACTGATTTGCCGATCATCATTTCCTCCCACACTTAAGTGTGAAGCGTCCTCACGAATAAACTTGAAGAAGAACCACGATCAGATCCTTGAAAAACTTCATCTTCAATCTTCGGTCTTCATTTTTTTTCTTCATCATCTTTGAATTGTCATTGGATAAGGAGGGAAATAACACACAAAATAGAATCACAACTAGGATGTTGAAGCCTAGGGTTAAACACATACCAAATAAAACTACAATAAAATACCCGAAAGATAGGGCTCTTCAACAATTTGTAAACAAGAACAAGGTCACACTCAAGTTAGAATGAAAGATAACCACACTATAAAGCTCATGAAGAAATCCTGAAAAAGATATTACATGTAAGCACACCCTTATGAAGGATTTTATAATAGAGTTCTCCCACCCAGTCTTCTTCTTTTTTCTTTTTTCAAAGGAAATGTGGTTTTATTATAAGCAGAGCATAAAAATAATTTTTAAAAGAAGAGATTTATAGGAATTTTTGTGTGTATCAAGGATGGTATTCTCATAAAGAGAAGGGATCAATAGAAGATAGGAAGATGATGCACATGAATGGGTGTTAGAGAGGGTTATTTTGATCAAAGGTTTAAAGTGTTGGCTTTATTGTGTGAAAAATTAAAGATTAAAACGTAAAATGTCCAGGATAGCCTATTGTGTGGAAGAGATAAGGAAAGAAAAATCGATAGACGCTAATGAAAGAAGGAAAAATATGTCCGCCATATCCTCGCTGCACAACAATAGTCTCCTCTCAGAGAGAGGAAAAATCTGCAGGGCCACAAGTGGAGAGGAAGAGTTTGCATACTGCTATAGTAAATGAAGAAGAGGAAATTCACCGCCCATGGAAACAAGTCAAAGGGTCAGATCTGGATCACTAGTTGAGGGAATAGTCAGACGGGGCTGGATCTTTGCTCTAATGATCATGGACGTTGCTGGGCCAGTTCATCTTATGATAGTGGAACCGCATCTCTACATATCTTGTCTCACCAAGAATCTTGCTCTGAGTGATGCAATGGTAGCCTTGAGGAGGGTGTCATCGTCTTTGAGGAAGTCATTGTAGACATCGAGGCAATAGCGTTGGCAGCGTTGGATTTCGGGCAGGGGCATTGCCCAGATGGTGGGGACGATGAGATACATCTGGGAGGACACTCCAATGCCTTAGTGATATCGTCGATGCAAGACAATGATGCCGTTGTGCACATTGTGGTGGAGTCTGGGCTACCGTCGCGCTTCCCATGCTACTGATCTTCGTTCGCTCCGCAACTGGCAAATGCACTTCTGTTAATCCTGTAGCTCGTTCTTTCGATATTGTGGTCCTGCAAGGCTGGTTGTTGGTGTGTAATGCTGTGTGTTTGGGCATCAACGAGTGAATGGTAATAGGACTGGGAATTTTGTAGCAAAACTACTACATGACGCACTAGGTGCTAGACAGGGAAGCATGTGAGATTGGTGGAGAAGAAGGATACTAGCGGAAGTAGATGGATGCCACTTGATTGTCAGAGTAGAAGCAGCAACTTTGGAATAAATAAATCGATGCGATTACTCTCTTCTTTTGCAACATGTCGAGTGTGACAATGTGGATCATTGGTTCTTGATCTTCCCACCATCTCTGCAAGCATAGCTTCACTCCTTTCCTCATGTTGAGCACAAGCGTTCCCTTTCGTTTGCAGATTCATTGACCAAAGAACTCCTTCAAAAGTGCCACAAGAACTCTACAACTTCATCTTCTTTATCTTCTTATCAGATTTGCTTTGCCTTGCAAGCTCCATAGCCGCCTCTTTTCCCGGCTAGTGCACCAAATGAAGAGCACCTTGCCACGGCACAATATGAACCACGAACCGGCTAGGTAGAGGTTGCAAATACATTTGCTGGCCACAAAAACCTGCAAGAAAACTCTCCTGCTCACCAAGAATCCATGCTCTCCAAACACACAAGAGGAAGGCACACAAGAAATTGGACAATTCTTCCATCGTCACTCTCTTTCTCTTCCTCACTCTCCATTAGATTTTGCAAAGGAGCACAAGAGAGAGAAGCAAGAACAAGAATGCAAGTGTTGTGCCAAAATGAGAGAGGGAGAAATGAACCATGACAAGAGAAGATAAAGGAAGAGAGAGGGTGTAACCACCTCAACCTCCCACCTCCCCAAATCCCACGGTTGCAACCATCTCCTTTTCCTTTCTTGAATTATAAAAATTCAAATTTGCATACATGGACTAAGGTCTCAGGACCTTTCAATTTTTGGAATGAGACAAAAGGGTTTGACCTTTCCTTTTCCTAGCAATATTTTATAGTGTGTCTCTTTTGGACTACACATTTTACATTGCTTCATATTTGAAATTTTACAAAGGGGTACAATTGCAATGAGTCATTTTACAAAAAGTTGTTTCCATGTGAGCACATTTTTGTGCCTATATTTGCATTGATTTGTCGGTCATCAAAACTGTAGTTTTCAGGCTGTTCATAGCGATCGCACCCATGCGATTTCGTCAATCTGTCCTTCTTATGAAAATCCCATAATTGGCTAAAAAAGCAACTAGTTTTTTGCATGCCATCCTAAACTAGAAGCCTTTCTAACTTTTTTGGAATTTTACAATAAAGAATATAAAAAATAAGCTAAAATGATCCAAAAATCTAGTATTTTTGGATAATCCATGCAACTCACACTAGTACTAATGTCTCAAATCACATTGACTCTCTTGATCAATAAGAAAGTCGGATGATGATGCATTTCATGCTTTTTCACATTGTGTCCACATAGCATCACGGCAATAGTGTCTTTATTATTTAGATATCTTCATCAAGCCATAAGCAATCACCATGTCTCATGAAAAGGACCGTCCAGCATTGCAAATTTTGATTCCACATCACCACTTCCTTGAACCAACCATGAAACAATGCATGGATTTATTAACCATGCAACTAGAAGAAGAGTGCCATCATCAAGCCCAATTGGAACAAGAGCTACGATCTCTCAATCATCCTTTATCCCAAATTTCCTTTGCTAATGATACTATGGTCCACACCATCAATGCCACCCTTGAAACACAATCCATCTACAAAGAGACAAAGATAAACAAATGTGCCTTTAAGTTTAATACTTACAATGGTATTAAATATGGTCGTAAGGTCATTTATTGGCTAAGTCAATTAGACTCATATTTTAATAATGAAATTTATACTCAAAATGATAAAATCAAGTGTGATTCATATTATTCTATTGACAAAACTTTTTTATGGTGGGATGTCACATGCAAGAGTACTGATCATCCTCTTACGTGGGAAGCATACTACAAGAAGGTTTTCACTAATTTTCTTCTTATCCAATTTGAGCTTCACATGCAACAACAATGGGATGTCTTTATGCAGTGAGAATGAGAGACCATTCCTCAATACACCTTTGCTACAAGTTCAAATGATCGAGCCTATAGCCCAATCAACTTTTAAAAGGAAGTATATGTCCATCCTTCTTCTGTTTTTCCAAGTTGAAGTCAACATGTTTAAACCCAACACATTGGACAAGGCTATCTCTTTGGTGCATAACACCGAAAAGAAACAGATTGGTGACAACTTCCAACCTCCATAAGAAATAATATGGGTAACAACAACTCTCATTTTAATCCTTTTTGTGCCACCAACTTTCAATTTGGAAAGAATCATCCTAATCATCGACCTTGGATGAGAAATTTTTACAATAATGTAAGCTAGTCTACTTTAAATTCTAATCCCAAGATTTCTCATCTACCTTCTAATTTTCCTAAGTCAATTGAACCTAAAAATGTTAATCTAAGTGTCTCAAATACCAATTCCAAGAATGTAATTTATTATAAATGCCATTGCTCTAGCCATATTGTGAGTCATTGTCCTATGGGCAATACTCATGATTGAAAAAAGCCTATTATACATTTAAATTATGTTGGAGCTAACAAAGCAACTGAAGACCTTGAAGCGATGCTTGATTTTGATGGAGCCATGCTTATGGGAGAAAGCTCTAATGATACTGATGAACTTGCTAGTAAAATTTATATTTGTGATTTATTGAAAACGATATGCAAAATCCATAATAATGAAATGACTGTCTTGCATGATGACGGTAGTATGCATGACTTTGTTCTAGAAAAGATCGTCGAAAAATTGCAACTTAAAATTATTCGGTCCACTTATTAAATTAAGGCTACATTTTTAGGGCAATGATATAATAGAACTAAAGAAGTACCTAGATTAGAAATTTGCATTGGACCTTATAGAGAAAAACAAAATTTTTTAGCAACATCATTACAATCTGCCGATGTAACGGCATCAATTTAATCCTAATATTGATTACGACACACATTTGATACATATTCAACATGAAGGTAATTTTTTTTTCTTGAAGGACTAACAGACACTAAGTTATACCCATTAATTAGTCACACTTAGGTGAAGCGTGCCATTTGAAAACAATCTATAGCTTTTCTCATATTATTTAATGAATTCAAAGCTGTTACGTCTAAGTTAACCATAAGACAACAAAATTTTATTAATAAATTGTCTTATTGTTTTTCTTCTGACTTGCCTCTTTAACTTTCTCCATCACAACTTGAGGATCATCAAATTGACCTTCTACTTAGCAGTCAACCTTCTTATAAAGTCCCAATCACCATAATCGGGTAGAACAAAAAGAAATCCAAAAACAAGTTGAAGAACTATTAAACAAAAAATTAATTCGACCTAGGAGTTCACCTTTTGGATCTCCCATTCTTTTAGTAAAGAAAAAGAATCAAACCTATCATATGTGTACAGACTACAAATCCCTACATAAAATTATTGTTAAAAACTGATATCCAATTCGTCATGTGGATCATTTGTTAGACAAATTGCAAGGTGCGATTGTGTTTAGTAAGATTGACCTTAAGTCCAGTAATCATTGAGTCCGCATGACTACACCTGACATTTATAAAACTTTCTTTAGAATACAATTTGACCATTACAAATGTTTAGTAATGCCCTTCGATCTTACTAATACACCTACCACTTTCAGTATAATGATGAATCAAATATTTTTAAAATTTTAGCATTGTGTTATTGTCTTTTTCAATGATATCCTTGTTTTAAGTAAAACTGAAAAAGAACATGAAAATAATTTATCTTTAGTTTTTAGTTTACTAAAACAAAATCATTTTTTTGTTAACCCAAAAAATAGTACGTTCTTTCAAATAGCAATTGAATATTTAGATTATATTGTGTCTGCCAAAGGAATCTAAGTTGATCTACGTAAAATTGAGGCTATTAGTACATGGCCTACACCCAAAAATGTGTATGAAGTCTATTCATTTTTCAAGTCTAGCCAATTTTTATTGTAAATTTGTTAGAAACTTATTGAAGCATAACTCATGCACCTGTTTACAACTCCATGATTTCAGTAGACCAATTTTTCTAGTCGTTATTATTGATGCTAGTGGTTTCGGCATTGATGTCCTATTGCTGCAATATGGCCATCCAGTTGCGTACTTTAGTTAATTGAAACCTTTTGGACTTAACTATATTACATATGATAAGGAACTTTTAGTTGTAGTATATGCATTATGTATATGGAAATATTATTTAATGGGCTTAGAATTTATGATTAAGATAGATCAACAAAGTATCAAACACCTTCTTTCTCAACTGCAAATTTTTGATAAGCATATACAATGGACATCTTTCATTTAGTCTTTCCATCCTTTAATCCAATATCATCCTGGTAAAGAAAATGTTGTAGCTGATGCATTATGCTGTAGACCATCTGTAAATAATATTTATGTGCTTTCTACATCTTCTTTAGATACTATGAAAAATGCTTATTTGCATGACTCTAATTTTCATGATGCTTGGTTCAATTTGTCTCAAAACCAATGGATTCTTGTCAATATTATTTTTTTCTTGAATGTATTCCTCTTTTATGAGAAATATTTGTGTATTACTCACCCCTTTTGTCATTTTGTTCTCCAAGAAGTTCACGATCCACCTTATATGGGTCATTGTGGCATCATTTCCACTGTTCATAATTTGTAATAAGATTTTTATTAGCCTCATATGAATCAAGATGTTTCTGCTTTTATTTTTGAATGTCTTATTGTCTTGTTTTCCAATGAATTAAAAAATATCATGGTAAGCAATATGGTTTATTAATGCCTTTACCTATTTGTAACTCACCTTAGAAATTACAAGTCTCAATGAATTTTATTATGGGTTTGCCAATGACTTCTTAGAAAAATAATATGCTTTGGACTATTATCGATAAATTTAGTAAGCCAGCATATTTTATTCCCTGCAAGAAAACTCTAACTGCTTCCCAAGCTAGTAATATTTATTTATGCATATCTTTGTACATCATGGTCTACCAAACATAATTGTATCTCATCATGATCCCTGTTTTTGCAATAATTTTTGGATAACTCTATTCTCTAACCTTGGTACTAAAATTGATTCTAGTTTAGTCTTTCATCCTGAAACTAATGGTGAAAATGAAGCTACTAATAGCACCATTCTTGATTTAATTCATGCATATACTATCTCTTCACCTAGCACATGGAATCAACATTTACATCTTTTACAAATTGCCTACAACAATACCCCTCACTATATTACCAACAAACCACCTTTTGAAATTATCTATGGTCATAAAATGCCAACACTAACATTTCATTTAAGTCAAAAAGTGCCTTCTAATGAATGGGTCCATACTCACTCCCTATTATTGAACAAGTTACACAATTGATTGCTAAGGCCCAGCATGGTCATAAAAATGCCAACACCAACATTTCATTTAAGTCAGAAAGTGCTTTCTAATGAATGGGTCCATACTCATTCCCTATTTTTGAACAAGTTACACAATTGATTGCTAAGGCCTAGCGTAACATAAGCAAATAAGAAACGATAAGCTAGGCATTTTAAAGAAGGTGATCATTAGGAGAAATATGGACCTCTTTTTTGCCCCTTAAGGGGTTTTTCTCACCTCTCTCTCTCTAAAAGAGATTCCAAACTAATATTAGAATAAGAGATCTTCTACAATCAAGCAAATCTTGTGTTTGTAGGATAAGGTCACTTTTTCTCAAAATCCTCATAACTTAAAAAATACAATTTTATTTTTTGTAAAAACAAAACCAATCATTAATATACGACTCTTTAATACGCTCATTCTTATATTAGAATCATTCTCATTCTTGCTTCTTAAAAGGGAGGAAGTTTAAAAACGATATAAAATGATGTACACATCATACTTTAAGATTATTTTGTACCCGTAGACACCTTTTTGACTCGAAAGTTTCCTTGTAAATTTTTATCATTTTTGGACAAGTATATGCCTATTTCTAGGCATTTCTTCATTCCCTCTCAAAGCTCTTGTTTTGTCCAAAATTTTGGGTGCTCTTCTCCTTCCCTCCAGAATATGGTTTCTTGCATACGAATTCTTCTGAAGCAACACTTAGTATTGTTGTTTAATCCTTAAGTGTCAATTCATAAAGAGAGAGAGGAGAGAGAGAGAGAGAGAGAGAGAGAGAGAGAGAGAGAGAGAGAGAGAGAGAGAGAGAGAGAAACAGAGGGAGAGGAAAAGATGGAGAAGGGGGGGAGAGAGAGGACTGTGTGAGATGAACTAAGAAAATAAGTGATAGAGTGACAAATAGTAAATTAAGGTAGAAGATGATGTTATTGTTCTCCACTAGCCAAGCTTCTGTATAAATGTGTTTAAATATCTTTGATTAATTCTTATTGAGAGGGAGAGAGAGAGAGAGAGGGAGAGAGAGAGAGAATATTTTGGATAGAACAGAAGATAATATTGGATGCTGATTAGAGGTAGATTAAAAGCCAAGATTACAGGAAAATTAGGGTCTATCATGACTAAAATCAAGAGAAAGAGACAAGATCCAACTAGGTAAAAAAGAACATAGATATAGTGAATGAAAGGGGTGTAATTGTGTGATTTGAATGTTAATCCAAGTTAAATTTGGCATATATTTTTCTTTACAAGATACAAGTGCAGGACGTACCAAGAGAAAGAGAGATATTCACTTTCAATTGGAGGATGAATATGTACCAATGTTCAAAAGAAATGTAGAAAGGCATGATGCAATAAGATACATGATGCAATATGAAAGAAATGCAGGGAAAAAAAACATGGACCTTTGGGTTGATGGGTGCATTTATCCACTCAATCCAGCCACTCAAAGGCCACCACAATTTGAATGGCTTACATCATTTGTAAAGTTTGTTTGTGAAGGCAATGAAGGATTGTATGGATATACATGCAGACTTGTTACACAAGGATTAGTAGGGGTTCATCAAGCCTTGACAAATATGCATATAAGATTACAAGGAAATATGCAGTCTTTGATGGAAAAGGATAGATTATTGGTTGAGAAGGATAAGAAGAACCAGAGCCTACAACAAGCAATGTCTGCTATGCATGCTACACATGTGCAAAATATGGAGTTACAGTCTAAAGTTATGGACTTGGAGAAGAAGAATCGAAACATAAAGAGGAAGCTCACAAAAAATTTGGAGATTGGGCCCACTTTAAAAACCAAAGAAGCACGTCGGCGCATCTGATTAGTTAAACCAATTCACCAATTAACCAAAGGAAGTTGACAATATCATAGACGGATATATGCTCAATCTGTTACAATGAAAAATATGTTCCCTCATGCAAAGAATGATACTATTGCCAAAGTCCTAAGCAATGATATGGTAAAAAATGCATTGGAAAATTGTAAATTCATGGACATTCTAGATGATGTAGCAAGTGAACATCTTAGGGATGTGAGCAACTTGTTTACTGCTACATATGCTCAGGGATTATGTGACAAGGTGGAAATGAGTTTTGAGTCATATAGTATGCTCTATCAACAATTGGATATAGGATTTAAGCAAGTCTTCAAAACTAAGCAAGTAATGCCTATGCCAAAACCATTTCACGTGAAAAAGGCTCAAAAACAACTAAATGGGAAAGTTTTAGAACTAATTGGTGAGCTAATGCATCTGAAAAATACACACATATTGAAGTATGGTTCCAAAGAAGTTGCATTTGTATTGAATGCATCCAACAACTTTGTATTGGATACATGTAGGGTTCATATTGCTATGGTCAAGTTCTATAATATGTCTATAGAAGAATGTAGAGGCAAGCTTAATTTTTTCCTCAAACTTGATAAGAGTGAGATTATTAAGGGAAAAACTTGAACGTGTGAGTATAACACTTATGGATCGAGCATTGGATCTCAACATCGATGAAAACCATCCTTTATACTTCAGTGTATAGTTAGAGAATGAAATATGGTGGCTTGCAGCATTTGAAGTGCCAAAGGAGGACCATGAAGTAAAAGTTTTTTTAAACCTCGCTAATATACCCAGTGTTATTCAATAACAAAACAATGGAGCAATTTTACACATTGAGGGGTTTGGGGACTATCAAGTTTAATGGCATCTTGCAGGTGATTTAAAAGCATTGAAGTGTATGTTTGGTTTATCAAATGCAGCAAATGCAAAATTTATGTGCATATACTACATGCAAACTAGGAAGAAAGGGAAAGATGGAAAGAAAGAATGGCTTGCCAAGGCAAGACAACAAGGTGCTCGAACATGTGATCAAAAAGTCATGAGAAATGGAATGTTAGTTCCAGTGGATCCAAACTGGTGCTCTATTTTGGAAATACCACTAACAAGGATTCATTTTTGCACATTGCATTGTTTGGTTAGAATAATTGAGAAGCTAGTATATGAATATATATGCTTTGCATACAAGATGTAGTCTGTGTTAGAAGATGATGCTACATGCAAAAAGGTAGAACAAGTCCTCTTTGAAGTTGGGACAAGCTTCATCTCTGTTAGTATTCTTCTACATTTTCTATTTCTTTTTGTGAGTATTCTTCTACATCTTCTATTTCTTTGAACCCCTTCTCTTCCATCTACTCCTCTCCCTGAATCTCCCTTCACCATACTATCTCTTACCCCGGTAGTAGACTTTCGACACCAAACGCACTGACACCATATTAGGGAAAGTTTATGCTATCATCAAAAGTGAATTTTGAAATATATTTGGGCTGATATCTTTTGCCATATTCAGAGAATTAGCTACAATAGTGTTCTTTTAATTCATTTCTTACTCTACAAAAGACATATTGTCAAAATATGCGAGTATTATGTGCCCTTATGACAAGGAAATGCTTGTAGATCACTCGTAGATGATTTGAGTTGAATTAAGAGAAGCTTTTTCTCTTATTTCTTGGCTGTGGTAACTTATCCTTACCAGGAACTCAATTTAACTCTCTTGAAGCAAGTCTCTTTACCTACAAGCCTTGTAATTGACTCAAAAATTTTTGTCCCTAACAGTCTACATTGAATGTAATCATGCAAAGTTGATTCATGCTATGGCATCACATATGAATGATGGGATGTAGAGTTGTTTATGATACATGAAAACATATTATACTTGATTTTATAATTTTTGATTGCTCTTACAATCAAGAAAATAAGCTTGATTTGAGTTAGAACTTATGAGATAATACTCTTGTGATCTTTGCTAAGAACATGTAGCTAGAAGCTCTATTAGCATCTTCAAGGACTTGGCTTGAAACCTTCAACCCTTCTCGCCCAGTTAATGCATTTTCAAAAAATGATTGAATCGTCAACTTTATAAAGAGAAATCTGGTAAAACTTCACCCACATGCCAAGCATAATAAAAACTCATGGATATTAAAAAATTGGCCCCATCAGAAGTCTGTAGGACACCTATCCAGAGGCTCGCATCTGGGGCCATGAGTCACCCAGAGACCTCTGATGAGGCCAAAATTTTTGTGGGTAGTTGATGTACCCTAGAGGAGTCCACACATAAAATTTCACGTCAATCGGATCACTAGTCATATTTTTCCAAAGCCTAGATACATTAATTCAGGTTTAATGGTTTTTTGAAAGTTTTGCTATAAGTTTAAAGTTTCACCTCATTTTACACATTTCACTTTTGAGTTTTGAGTTTTCTCTCCTAGAAGACATGTCACGCACCAAGCAAGCAGCCCGGAGACACCCCTTCAGAAATCCTATGCAGAGGCCACCTCCCCCAACTCCACCACCACCATGCCAACATCGCAAGCATCAATAGAAACCATGCATAATGGCTCTTCGTGAGATCCACTATTACAAGAAGACCACGCACCTCATGATACCAAAGACTCTATTCTAGAAGCTAGTGCATGAGATTACAGATAGCATACCCATTAAGAACAATATGAGGCACTTTCCAGATGGAACACGCTTGCAACAACCCAATCGCTAGACTGCCCAAGCCCTCCTTGCACTACACGAAGTTACCGAAGCTTACATCATTGACTTGTTCGAAGACGCAGTCTATACAACAGTACATGCAATAAGAGTCATTATCACCAATAGGGATTTGCGAATAGTGAGGTTCTTCTGGCGATGGAAGGATAGTCCTCACGGAGATCAACAACGATATGGGTGTACTACCAAAACATATATGGAATGTAACTTCCAAATAGATTTTGTAAAACCCTGGTTGTAATGGATCCCATCTAAAATGTTATGAATATAAATACAAAATTTTTGGTGCATCTTATTTTCGTTTATTCACTTGTTATTTATTTTATTTATGTCTTTGAGTTATCGTTAAATGTGTTCAAACAAATACATGTTATGCACGAACATGATAAAGCACTACATATTAAATTTAGGGTATGAATCATGTTGCATATAAATCCGATAAATAAATGTAACATTCAAGTAAAAAACAATAATAAACGACGCATATGACAAAAGACATTGCATGCAAATCCAATAAATATCAGTTTTCATTACTTTAAGAGAACATTATAAATTACATTACATTGGTGATGAGATATCATTTGGCACTAAGTACATCTACTCTCTCCTAGGCTTCTTTGAGCTAGACTCCCCATGGTCAGAGCTATTATTGATCATAGGTAGCAACACATTTTGCCCTGGTAATTCATGCCTAATGACATTGGGGTCTTCAACACCAGCAACCATGCCATGGGCCACCATGGAAAAAAGTGGCCCAGACATAGTACTAGAGAATAAGTAGAGGAGCTTTGAACATCGAAAAACACTACTTTCTCCAAGCTAAAGTTTGTTGGGATGGTCTTGAAAGGCCCAGCCTTTGTTAGTGTCCTCAACTTCAAGAAGTTCTCAACAAAAGCCGGAGAGCATGCCTTATGGAATAAAATAATGTCGCTCACAAGCTGGCCGATATACTTCTTCAATGCAAAGTCATGCATCCTTCCTTGGCTACTAGATCGGCCACCTTGTCTAGATGAAAATTCATCTATATAGACAATGTCATGTATCACACAAGTTCAGTGTCAGACTCACTATGTATGGAGTGTGCTAAAGATATATACATTGGATTCGCGTAAAAATTTACCAGTAGGGCCTCTAGGCCATCTTGCAGATTCAGACCCCTAGACACAAGCCTCCAGCCATGGCAGCTCAAGGGGCTCGTGTTAGATATGATCAATGCCCCACCCTCATTAGGTGCTACCAATGATCCATGGTGCTCAAAGTTGTAAGGCCCCCATTATGAGGAGAAGCCAAATGTGAGCCCGGACATTGGTTGAGTCCTGACTTGTATATCAGATGAGGTCTATGTGACCAGATGGCAAAAAGGTGGCTTTTGTGGGTCCAATCTTTGGGTTAGACGGAGTGGTTAAGCTGATAGCAACTCAAGGCGCATTGCATCAAGTTGTGGTGTAAGGGATTTAAAAGGGGCCCCTATTGTGGGGTCCAGGGGCCGCAGAAGTGGCCCCTGGCTGGGGGGTCCCAGGGGGGCCAGCGGCCCCCCTGGCGGGGGTCCGGGGGCAGCACCCCCGGCCCGATGGTAAAGGGAATATTCCATGGCCGACTAGTGGAGGCTTATATGGTAGGTCAGTCAACAGGCCGACCTAATGTCCTTCACGGGCTATAAAAGCTAAACCCCTTCGCAACCATCTCTCACTCATCTTTCACCCAGTCAAAGTTGTTGTTCCAGCTAGCCTTAAGCTCTTCACCTATCTTCTATCTAGATCACCATCTAAGCTTCACACAGTGGAAGCGCATGGGTGGATAGAGCCATCTTTGTAACAGTTGTTTGAAGTTAAAGAATTTATTAATTCTCCTCTTATCTGTTGTGTACTCTCTATCTCTTTCTCAGATTTTGTTCGCTGCGTTGTGTAATATTTTACATGGTATCAGAGCCCAGGGGGCTCTAGAGATCAGAGAGCGTGCAAGAGGCAAAGGCTTCAACAGCAAAGAGAAACTATGTCGACTTCCGGAAGCGGTGCAGGAGGTGGTGTTGCTGTACCAGCTATTCAAACACCGAGGATTCGTCCACCAACCTTCAGCGAAGGCAAGTTAGATGGTATAAACTACACCTTATGGAAGTTCAAAATTACAAATATCCTTGATTCTTATGAGCTTCTGGAGACTGTGCTGGGGACTGACGCAGAACCACAGCCTACCCCCGACCCATCAAATCCTAGTGTGATGATTCCTTCGAATGTAGATCTTCTACGAGCTTGGAAACGAAGGAATGCAGATGCATTGTGTGCCTTAGTTACAAGCTGTTCTGACAGTGTTTTGACTTTGATTTAGCATATAACCAAAGCGTCAGAGGCTTGGAATGTATTAAGGAGTCAGTATGAAACATGAAACCAAACAAGGATTCAAAACTTGGAGAATCAACTAGCAGCAGAGAAGTTTGCTGAAGGAGAGACGATTGAAGCATTCATCACTCGGATTAAGAATCTGCGCGACTAGATGGCTGGCGTTAGGATACAAAAGACTAGCGAAGAGCTAGCTCGGAGGTGTCTTTGGATTTGTCCACAAAAGTTTGATGGACTAGTAACTGCCCTTAATACTTAGGTGAGACCTCAATCTTTGACTTTTGAGGAGTTTTGTGCATTATTAATGGAGGAGGAGCTGAGGCTAAAAGCCCGAGAAGGAAGCAACAATGAAGATGTTGCATTCTCTGCCAATGCAAAAGGCAAAGGTGTTTCCTCCACCAAAAATGATGGTGACAAAAAGAAGAAGGGCGATAAGAAGAAGTTTCAAGGAGAGTGCTTCTATTGCAAGAAGAAAGGACATGCAATTGCAGATTGTCGTGTCAAGAAGGTAGATGAAAATAATGGTATCCTTAAAAGTAAAGGGAAAGAGACAGCCAATACGGCTGAAGCAGAGTTGAAATTATTCATGGTGACCATTGAGGAAGTGTGCTCCTCGGCGCAAGAAAAATCTACCATTGACTCATGGGTGTTGGATAGTGGGGCCTCCCATCACATGACCAATAAGAAAGGTCTATACAGTTCTATGCAGCCTCTACAAGAATCCATCACTGTGATGGTTGGAAATGATGCTAAATGCCCTGCTGTGGACACAGGTACTATTTCTTTTGTTGCTGCAAATGGTGAAGTCAAAAAGCTTTCAAATGTGTTGTATGTTCTCGAAACCAGGAGAAATCTCTTATCAGTTGCTGCCATAACTGATCTTGGTCATGAAGTGAGGTTCAAGAAGACAGGTGTAGAAATTATTGATAGTGCTGGCACAATTGTTGGCAAAGGAGAAAGAAGAAACAACCTGTATGAGCTAAGTGCTCTTACAGCCACCGCTGGAGTGGGCACAAGTAAGCTTTGGCATGAAAGGTTTGGACACATCAGATTTGCAATATTGAAGGAGATGCAAAAGCAAGGTATGGTTGCTCACCTACCTACAATAACCGAATTGAAGGAACCATGTGAAGCTTGTATGATGGGCAAGCAACAGAGAAAGGCATTTCCACAAGAAAGTAAGAATAGAGCACACGCTCCTCTAGAGTTGGTGCATGCTGACTTGTGTGGTAAGATGCCTACACAGGCCTTGGGGGGATCTTCTTATTTTATGTTGATTGTCGATGACTACAGTAGGAAGATGTGGGTATACTTCCTTCGTGATAAGGCTCAAGATTTTAGTAAGTTTAAAGAATGGCTAATACTTGTTGAGAATGAAACAGGAAAAAGTGTGAAGAAATTTAGAACAGATGGTGGTGGTGAGTTCAACTCAAAGGAGTTTGAAGGCTTTTGCAAGAGCAAAGGGATCAAGCGTCAATTGACGACACCTCACACACCTTAGCAGAACGGTGTTGTGGAACACAGGAATCGCACCATTGTGGAGATGGCAAGATGCATGCTAAAGGGCAAGGGATTGCCTAACCATTTTTGGGCTGAAGCTATTAATACTGTAGTCTACATTCTAAATCGGAGCTATACAAAGGCTCTCAAGGGAAAAACACCTCATGAGGCTTACACTGGTAAGACACCATCCGTCTCACATTTCAGAATTTTTGGATGTGAATATTATGCACATGTTCTAGATGAGAAGAGAAACAAGTTACAACCAAAAAGCAGAAAATGTATATTCTTGGGTTATAGTGATGAGCAGAAGGCTTACAAATTATATTACCAAGAGGCAAAGAAGATCATCACGAGCCATGATGTGGTGTTCAAGGAGGAGCCGCATACAGTGGAGGAGGAGAAGGCAAGTTCTTCCACTTTATCATCAAGCGAAGAAGTAGTCCACTATGAACCTGTCCCGAGAGCTATCCCTATCCTTAAGGAGGAGGAAGCATCATCTTCAGATGATGAGGAAAAAGTTCACCAACCTGACATCACCCCACCCGAAAAGCCATTGCCGCGCTGGGTGAAGCAGCTCTATGACCACAATAATCCTATGCTTGCATCTGTTGAGGAGAAGGCAGATGGACCAAGGAGGTCTCAGAGAATAAAGGAGCAAAGGAGGACTTTTGCTCACATAGTCAATATGGCCTTGATGGTTGAGATTATGAGAGAAGTAAAGGAGCCAACTGACTTAGAAGAAGCACTTGCAGATCCATCATGGAAGGCTGCTATGCAGGCAGAGTATGACAGCATAATGAAGAATGACACTTGGGAGCTAGTGGATCGACCAACAAAGTAGAAGGTTATTGGCACCAAGTGGATCTGGAAGGTAAAGTACAAGGCTGATGGTACCTTAGAAAAGTACAAAGCTAGATTGGTTGCCCAAGGATTTTCACAAGTTGAAGGGTTTGATTTTCAAGAGTCATTTGTCCCAACTGCTAGAATGACCACTATTCGCACGGTACTTGCAGTGGCTGCCCACAAGAAGTGGCCAATGTACCAAATGGATGTTAAGTCAGCATTCTTAAATGGTGACCTCAAGGAGGAGGTGTACGTGGCTCAGCCACCAGGGTTTGAGGCCCCCCACTCTGAGAACAAAGTGTGTAAACTGAAGAAGGCATTGTATGGGCTAAAACAAGGACCCAGAGCATGGTACCAATGGATAGATAGGTTCTTTTTAAACCTAAACTTCAAAAGATGTGCCTCAGATGCTAACTTGTATGTTTACAAGGATGGTAAAAAGTTTGTAGTGATTTTCCTATATGTGGATGACCTTCTTATTACAGGTGACTATGAAGATATGATCAACCAAACTCGAAAGGCTTTGAGTTCTGAGTTTGAAATGACAGACTTGGGCTTGCTGCACTATTGTTTGGGGATTGAAGTCTGGCAAGAGCCAGGAAAGATCTTCATCTCTCAGAAGAAGTATGCATGGGAGATCTTGAAGGCATTTGGCATGACCGAGTGCAAGGAGATAGCTACACCTATGGAGGTGAATGCAAAGTTATCTGTCGAGGATACATCAGCACTAGCAGACATTGGGAGGTATAGGAGGTTGGTCGGCAGTCTGATCTACTTGTGTAACACTAGACCAGATATCAGTTTTGTTGTTGGTGTTTTGAGCAAGTTCTCAAAAAAACCTCATGAGAGTCATTGGAAGGTTGGGATGCGGGTGCTCAGATACTTGAAGAAAACTCTTAACTATGGTATCACATATAGTTTCGGAACTTCTCTTGTGGGGAACTGTGACTCAGATTGGGCAGGAGTCATTGATTCCAGGAAGTCAGTTTCTGGTTATTATTTCTCTTTGGGTTCAGGAATTTTCTCTTGAATTAGTAAGAAGCAACCAACAGTGGCATTTTGTCTTCTATCGAAGCAGAGTACAAGGCAGCTTCTTTTGCTGCATGTGAGGCCGTATGGTTGAGAAGGATTCTATGGCATATGGGAGTGCAGGATGAAGAACCAACTGTGATGAGATGTGACAATCAGATTTGCATTGCCATTGCCAAAAATCCAATGTTTCATGCACGCACAAAACATATAGAGATCCAGTATCACTATGTGCGTGATTTGATGAAGGATGGGATAGTGGAATTGGTCTACTATCCAACAGAGGAGAATGAAGCAGATATCTTCACCAAAGCTCTTACGAAGGATCTGCTTCAAGTTCATCTTCAAAGACTCAGCATTGGGCCGAGGAGATAGTTCACCTATGGGTGGACATTGAGGGGGGGTGTTAGATATGATCAATGCCCCACCCTCATTAGGTGCTACCAATGATCCATGGTGCTCAAAGTTGTAAGGCCCCCATTATGAGGAGAAGCCAAATGTGAGCCCAGACATTGGTTGAGTCCTGACTTGTATATTAGATGAGGTCTATGTGATCGGATGGCAAAAAGGTGGCTGTTGTGGGTCTAATCTTTGGGTTAGACAGAGTGGTTAAGCTGGTAGCAACTCGAGGCGCGACTAGTGGAGGCTCATATGGTAGGTCAGTCCGACCTAACGACCTTCGTGGGCCATAAAAGCTAAACCCCTTCGTAGCCATCTCTCACTCATCTTTCACCCAGTCAGAGTTTTTGTTCCAGCTAGCCTTAAGCTCTTCATCTATCTTCTGTCTAGATCGCCATCTAAGCTTCACAGTGGAAGCGCACGAGTGGACAGAGCCATCTTTGTAACAGTTGTTTGAAGTTAAAGAATTTATTGATTCTCCTCTTATCTGTTGTGTACTCTCTATCTCTTTCTCAGATTCTGTTCCCTGCGTCGTGTAATATTTTACAGCTCGAAGAATCAAGCCCCCAGACGTGAGCCTCTGTGGCCAAGGCGGCTTTGGGGGCCTGATATCCCACAAAAATTTATGTGCACACTCCTGATGCCCTAAAGGCCCTATTGGTAAATTTTTATGCGAATCCGATAACATTAATCCAATAATATTACATTCTCTGCATCATCTATCTACCGTTGTCTCTATCTTGGGAAGGTACTATGTAGTCCAAAAATGCCTCCTTACAACTGCTCAGACTCCTCATCTAAGATCTCATACTATGGCACCGCATTCTCAATCTGCTCTTGGATGCTCACAATGGCAGAGATATCATAGATACTCATGCCATCATATTGAGCCACCTCATCAACATATGATGGTGCATCTTGTATATCAAAATCTAAAAAATCATCAGGTGCATCACACACGAAGATACAATATAGTTCTTCTTCCCTTAGCTCTAAAATCTCTAATACATCCCGCATAAGTAAATATTCCACCCCCTCGATGATGATAGCATGGAGAGAACAAGGGGTGGCTCATCACTTGTCAGCATCTCAACAGGGCAAGGAGATGGGTGCACAACAGCTCAGCTTTGTGCTGCCTCTACTCTCAGATCGAGTGTGATCTCCTCAGGCTCCCTTTTGAAATACTCTAGTTGTGGCCGCGAGGGTGTGTCAATGTCTTTCTCACTATCCTCTTGCACTTCAATGTAGAAAACATATGTGGCAAATGTTGCATCATGCTCGATGAGATCCATCATAGCATGGTCCTGGGATGAGGTGGACACTGCTCTAGCATGGAGATGCTACCCCACATGCATAAGGGCTCAATTTGATCCAACACATAAACTATATAAGAAATCTATGGGGACCCATCAGAGAGCAGAGTTTGGAATAGAGCAGGTGAGAGGATTTGTCGCATCACAAAACGATGCTAGCATACTAGAGCTAAGGTCTATGATGGAAAGTGAGCTCTCTAGACTCAAGGTCACACAAAACCTAGGATGTATTTGGTCTCCCATGTGTGCATAGTGCGTGAAGCTAATCCATGCGGCGAAGGCGGGAGTGGTTGCCATGGCACACAAAGAGAGAAGGAAGGAGAGCACAAGTGTAGGGAAGTAGAGAATGAAAGTGAAAATGAGTTTGGAGTTATAGCTTTTATGTATCTAGGGTTTTAAATAAATGTTTTTTTAAAACCCTAAAGTTTCAAATTAAAACTCTTACCTTAGTTTCTTTATTTCAATACTTTAAAGTAATTGTTAAAATTTCTCATACAGACAAATACTTCGTTCTACATTATTATATCCTTGAATATACTTGGATGGCTGAGTATATTCAAGTCCAATTACATAAAATATAGAAAAATTTTAATAAAAGAAATTTAAAAGACCTTCAAAATGCCTTGGATCTAATTTAATATTTAATTTTAGAAAATAAGTAGAAGAGATGAGAATTTCTCATACAGACAAATACTTTGTTCTACATTATTATATCCTCGAATATACTTGGATAGCTGAGTATATTCAAGTCCAATTACATAAAATATAGAAAAATTTTAATAAAAGAAATTTAAAAGACCTTCAAAATGCCTTGGATCTAATTTAATATTTAATTTTAGAAAATAAGTAGAAGAGATGAGCTACAATATATCATTATGCAAAGACAATATTGCATAGATTATAGAACTCTAGCATGTAACTTAATTATGATTTTAACCAGCACGATTGACTAATAATACTATGTATTATGGCACGCTTGGATCATAGTAAACTAAGATTATCTAAACTGAAAATACTTAGAAGTTTAAAAAAAGTTTATATTCATTCTTTATATAAAAAATTACAAGGATTCCACTTTCTCAAGGATATGTGGAGAAGCACATTGTTTACATGTCATGGATTGCTCACTAAGAATCTTGACTTTTCTATTATCTAACTTGAAATAGAAGTTGTAGAGGAGATTGGACATTAATTGGATTTCTTGTCTCAGAAAAGAAATGGGCCAATGGCTCTCTGCGCTGATGACAAAAGGATTAGACCATTCCACAAGATAACCACATCTATGAGAGTTGTATGTGTCACATCTAAGGTATCTTGATCCAAGTTAATCCACTCCCCTCGCAAAAGTTGCCATCTTCTATATCGAAAGCGAATGCACAGAGTTTGTCTAGCAATGAAATACCTATAATAAAAACAAAAATAATGGTAAGTAAATGCAAATAAGACAACAATTCATCTAAGCAAGACATATGTCAATTAAATCAAGGCATTCAAAGTAGTAAAGAAGATTTACTTGAATGTGAGATCAGATTAGTTGACCCTGTACTCAATCGATGTCATATTGCTGCGTATTCAAGGTGTGAAACCACCCAAAAGTCGTGTGTGTGATTTGATACTTTGTACATACTTAGTTGTCATGTTTGCTCTTTCATTCTATGATGAAGACGGAGAAGAACAAGGAGTTTTGGTAGATTGGTGACTCGAGATGCAATCTCATGGACCACTTCGATTGTGACCAAGGGTTCGTTTGAAAGCCTGTGGCAGCATAGGAGCATTCCCAATGGGCCAAGAGATACATGCTGAGATCATCCTAAGGGGCCTAGAAAGAGACTCTGTTGTTGGTGACATGCTTGTGGACATGTATGAAATATGTGACAACTCGTGAATGGGCAACGGCAGTTGATAGAACAAAACTACCGATTTATATTCTCTACAGGAAGGATCTTGTGAAACTAGATGGTACAGATCCCATGCTGTTGTATGGATATGGATCATATGAGTATCCAATTGAGCCAGAATTTCGATCAAATAGATTAGCGCTGGTTGATAGAGGATTTGTGTATGCTGTTGCACACATACGCGGAGGGGGAGAGATGGGAAGAAAATGGTATGAAGATGGAAAGCTATTGAAAAAGAAGAACACGTTTACTGAATTTATTGCCTCAGCAGAACACCTATTGGCACACAATTTTGGTGCTAAGGACAAGTTATGTATCCATGGGAGAAGTGCAGGTGGTCTGTTGATTGGTGCTGTGCTAAATATGAGACCAGACTTATTCAAGGGATGCATACTAGGAACCTGCTAAATATGAGGCCAAATCTGAGGGACGCTAATTTGGTGTGGAACGAAAAGGAAGGAAAAAGAGGCTTTTCTGAGAAAAAAAAGGAGGAGCTTTTTTTGAATCGGACAAGGGGAGGGGGAAAGCAGATTCGAAAGGGGAAAAGAAAAAAAAGCATGGGCAAAGGTCGAACGGGCCAGAGAGAGGAAGAGAGGGATGGTCGAAGGTACTCTGGATTGCGGGCGGAGACTCCACAGCTGTAGAGCAGAAGACAGATCAGTGGGTCTGAGACATAAGCTAAATTAGCTTTCAAATCCCAACATTGGAGAGATGAAAGAGGGAGAAAAGGGGTACTCTGCGGCGGCTAAACAGTGAGGGAAGCTCGAAAGAAGACTGCTACTGTAACAGAGGGGAACGAAGGGACTTCGGTGAGCTCGAAGACAAGGACGTTCACAACGAATTGAATCCCAGGAGACAGGAGTGGCACGCACAGACACGAGAGAGAGGAGAGAGGCCCGAGGTCTAGTCTATGGATGAGGAATTTCAGAGGACGAAGACTGAAGACGATGGCATTAGTGACGAAGCTACAGAAAATATGAAGAAAGGCTAAAGGAAGATCCGAGAAGAAGATGAAGACGATTGAAATCAATGCCCAATGTCGACGATGATTGTCGATTCATCAATTGGAGGGAGACAAAGAGCTTCTTTTTGATTCAGCGAGAACAAAATGATTGATCTGGTTCACTGCAGTTCATCGACTCATCATACACCGATGTATGATACAACAGAAGATCGCACATCCAGGAGCGCGTGAAAGAGCTCAGCTTCACCATATCTCGCGAGTTTGCTCTCACGAAGCCTCTTGCCGTCATCGGGGTTGCCACTGGTGCATATATGTTCCTGGCTGATCTTGTAAGGGAAATTACTTTGCCAGTTATAGTATGGCAGTAAGACAGAGTCTAGTGGAGTTGCTGTAATTGTTGATAATATCCAAATTGACATTACTGGCAAGCACGTCCTAGTGGTAGAGGATATCATTGATATTGGCACCACACTTTCACGCTTGGTAACATACTTGAGTGAAAAAGGGGCAGAATCAGTTTCAGTCTGTGCACTTCTTGACAAAGTTTCTCGCAGGAAGATTCCACTACAGCTTCCAAGTGGTGGTAGATTTTATCGAGGGTTTGAGTGTTCTGATGATTTTGTTGTGGGTTATGGAATGGATTTTGCTGAGCGCTATCATTCTCTGCCCTACATTGGTGTCTTAAAGCCCTCAAAATACAGTTTGGAATCAAACTCATAAATATGTGAACAGTTTTGGAATCTGAGGTGAGCCCATGCCTACTACATCAACACTCCATGTTGGACATGCGCATTTGTGCATATGTTATTAAGAAAGTTTTAAGGCATATCTACTGATCAGTGTATTTAACAAACGATTATGGTCCTGGCACTCATAATGATGGCCAGGAATCAGGAGTACTTCAGCATTATATGGAAAGCTTCATAGTCATATGGGTCTGATTGCTTCAACAAATAAGATCTTTGTTAGTAGGTGGAACAGTAGCATGCTGAGTATCATTTTTGAGGGTATTTAGTTGCTTGAGCCCTGTCATTGGTACCAATACAAACAGTTATTGATCATTCTTAAGTTCTACTGGTCGAAGCTTTACATCTCCTATTTTTGGTACAAGTATCTCAACTCTACAAGGTCTCTCGATATGCCACTTTTTCATTCCATCTACTCCATCACCAAAGCACATTGATTATTCTGACAGCAATGTAGAAAAAGAGAGACACACATGATATATATTATCAGAACTCTTCTATGTTTTTTTTGAAGATGGTTCATTCAATACAAAGAATTCTATATGATCATGTAAATTTTTTATCTTCCCAACTGATCAACATCACAGGAAGTATTTGTTGTCATAACAGATTTGACTTCGTTCTCTTGCTTGATTTTCTATCCTGAAATTTATCAAGGACTTCTGAAGTTGCGACATTGCTTTCGAAACCCTTCGACATTGTGTCATCAAAATGTGTTCTTTTGACTTTTCAAGACTCACCCAATCCTCGGATGGACAATTTCATTAATAATTAATCTTTGTTTTCTTCAGAACATCACATGAACCAAACAAATGTATAAACAATGAGAATGAAATAAAACAACTAAGATGCACATCTTTGGAGCATGTGGTGGGTTTCATAGCACTATTGATGTCAGATTTTATCTTAGAATTACATGCTCCTGACAACTCGAAGCTACTAATCAATCATTCGCCATTAGATATGGCAACAATGGGACATGCTGCAATCTCTAGCTTTCTACTACATATAGTGAATTATAAAAAAAGATATTTTGAGTTGCAAGTTGACTTGCAGAGTTATTATCATAGATAAAGCAAACTATGTCTTCATACCAAACATGTATCTTGCCGCTCAAGCATTCCACATTTTGCCATTCATGCAAAGTTGATGGATATAGAGTTGTCAATAAAACAAGATTGAATTAGAACACTGCTAATATTTTTAAAAACAACTTTGATGCAAAAGAATAAACAATGATAAAATTTAAAAACTTATTGTTTGTTTACAATTTGCAATGTAGTTCTTATCATGTACAGAGATTTATTTGTGTGTATAAACAAGTTGGATCAAGACTTCTGTTACTATACTTGTTCCATTAAATACTTTTCTGAACTCTAAAATACTACCTTTCCAATATTTGCTAAGTTTTGCAATATCCCTCGAGTACTTGGGTGCATCAAAATTCAATCCAACTTATAGTACTTATCACAAATCCAATTATCGCCACTATCTTTCCTATTAACCTCTAATGCAAGTATATTACCGATATTTTTTTTCCATGAAGACATCTATGATAACCAAATAAAAAATTTACCTATCAACATGTGTATAATTTGCAAATGTTCTCTCCAAATGAAAAGAAATTGAAAGGGAGAAATTAAAAAAAACATTATACGTATAATTCATTTCACAAAGAAGCCCAACGATGTTGAACAAGAAGTTGACTTATAACAATACCATTGTTCCTTCATTGACAAATTCCTAGAGTACAAAAACAAAAGAAATATCGAGTCAAAGCATACATATAACTTATGTAGGCTTTGTCCAAATGAGTTGAAATTTAACCATGGAGCAATAGAAAAAAGTGGCAATATACCTATGGCTCTCTTTGTAAAGAAGCCCAAAGATGTTGAAGAAATTGAGTTTTAAAAAAATCATTGTTCTCCACCCTCGAAGACTCTTAGAGTCAAAAAATAAAGGAAAACTCAGTATGCATATAGCCCGCATACATTTTGTCCAAATGAGATAAAATTTAACTATGAAGCAACAAAAAAACAAGACAACACTACAACATATAGACCCAATAGCGACGTTTAAAGCGACAAAATTATTCATGGAAAAACTTTACCCCCGTCACATTGCTATTTGTGTCACTATTAGCAATGCGATCGATTCGTCGCTATTAGCATCACTATTTGCACCGCTATTTGCGTCGCTAATTGAATTAGCAATGCAAATAGTGACACTAATAGCGACGGTTATAGAGTAAATTTTCGACGCAAATAGCGACGATTACAGAGGGGGAAAAAATTAGATGGTAGGCCATGCATCCTTGCCACCCTTGTAGCTATATGCACTAAATATTCTTGCATAATTCATTTGCCAATGTCATCTACACCTAATGTCTAAAAATTGTGTATTAGATTTTAAAAAAAAAAACTAAATCCTTTGATTGCAAAAGCTAGATATAATCAATTCAAAAAGGTATTTTGCAAGGAGCTTTTTCATCACTTGCTTAGGCCCGAGAAGAAAAAGAGCTTTTGATTGCAAAAGCTAGATATAATTAATTCAAAAAAATATTACTCAAGGAGCTTTTTTATCACTTGTTAGGCCCAAGAAAAAGAGCTTCACTTCAAGCTTTCATTATAGTCAGGACGCTGAGGTATGAATAAGTCCCATTGATCTTTTGCTCACTCCAACTTATTCCAAACTTGTTCAAGACTTTTTGGGGGAGCATTTGGATATTTGTAAGAGTTATACCATGGTGTCGGATCCAAAAACACTTATATGGGGAGTGGTAATGTCTCTAAGCTCTACTTCTTCCTTCTTGTTTTTACCTACATCTGAGCCATCTTCTATTTCTTATTTTTTGTCTTCACCCTCAATCTCAATGGATGGAGGTGTTTTAAGATCAAAAGAATCAAGTTCATCCTCCCCCTTCTCAAGCTCCATTTCTTGAGCTCAGACTAGTTGCTGTACTCCAAGTAGATCCCTGAAATGAACAAATTTCTCTTCACCAAGTGATTTGGTAAAGATATTGGCTACCTGGTTTTCTATCTTCACATGAAGTAGATCAATATGTCTTGCAAGTACAATTTCTCTAATGAAATTGTAATGAATCTCTATGTGTTTGGATCTAGCATGATAGACGGGGTTACTAGCTAGCATCCATATACACCTCAGGTTGTGTACATAACCCTCACACTGCTCCATATATACCTCTTCAAGCAAGTCACCATTCAAGAATGCATTTTTGACATCCATCTGTCATAATTTTCAGCCCTTAGAAGCCGCTAATGCAATGACTATTCTCACCATTTCCATCTTGGCAACTAAGCTGAAAGTCTTCTCATAATCTAGGTCGTATTGCTGTGCATATCCCTTTGCAACGAGCCAGGCTTTATACCTTTCCAATGAACCATCTAACCTGCATTTCTCTTTATAAAACCATTTTCTTAAAGATATCGAGTACCTCATCCTTGTACTTTCAAATGTACAGCCATGTGTATCAGTCAAAATCATCTATCCAACTGACAGTAGACTCTTGCAAATTTTATTCTACCATCTGTCCAATCGACAATAGATTCTTGGTAATAGAAGGTACATGTAGTACATCATGTAGGCTCTTCTTTTTGTTGTCATAGCTGCAGCAGTCTACCTTTCTACTAGTGGGCCGTCCCACACTCGTGCCCAAAATCTTTCCATCCCTTTCATCTCCAAGTCTTGGATGATTTCCCGAACAATGTCCTTATGAAAAGATCTTTTCAGGATGAGAAGCTTGTATCCGCACTGCATTCTCCTTATCTCTCAAAGGGTGATAATGCTTAATTTCCATCTCCTCTTCTTCTCTAGTGGTCATTGTGCTCTATGGGGAGCACTTGTTGCTGCACTAGAGGAGGCTCCACCTTGTGCTCCAGGTGGCGGGCTTTGGCATGAGGTCTTCCCATGGCCAAGAAACAACGACATGCTTGCTTGGTGCCTACCATGCAAGATCGAGGAGGGCAAGCTAAAAAAGAGATAGAGGATGGGCGTTCCCTCATTCTCCTTTGTAGTTGTCCCCTCTCTTTTAGTGGATGCAGTGGCAATGGTAGTGCCAGTGGCAGCCTCTCTCTCTCTCTCTCTCTCTCTCTCTCTCTCTCTCTCTCTCTCTCTCAATCTCCCTTGCGCACGTTTAACTCTCTCACTTATTCTCTCTATACACTCTTCATCAACAAAAAGAAAGAGACAAGTAAAGAAAAGAGAAAAACAAAGAGAGAATAGATAATGCACTTACCTCAAAGCTTGAATAAGAATCCTTTCGCGCTTCTGTCCTTCTTCTTCTTCTTCTTCACTGGTTCCCTCCTTCTTCTTTGCAGTTGTCCCCTCTCATTTTGTGGTGGATTAGTGGTGGCAGTGACCTTTGTCTCTCTTTCTCTCTCTCAATCTCCCTTACGCATGTTGATCTCTCTCACTTCTTCTCTCTATACACTTCATCAACAAAAAGAAAGAGAGAGGTAAAGAAAAGAGAAAAACAAAGAGAGAAAAGATAATGTACTTACCTCAAAGCTTGAAGAAGAATCCTTTCGTGCTTCTCTCCTTCTTCTTCTTCTCCTTCATGGGTTCTCTCCTTCTTCTTTGCAGTTGTCCCCTCTCTTTTTGTGGTGGATTGGCGGTGGCAGCGACCTCTCTCTCTCTCTCTCTCAATCTCCCTCTTGTGCATGTTGATCTCTCTCACTTCTTCTCTCTATGCACTCTTCATCAACAGAAAGAAAAAGAAAAGTAAAAAAAAGAAAAAAACAAGGAGAGAAGAGATAATGCACTTACCTCAAAGCTTGAAGAAGAATCCCTGCAGTGACCTCTCTCTCTCTCTCTCTCTCTCTCTCTCTCTCTCTCAATCTCAATCTCCCTTGCGCACGTTGATCTCTCTCACTTCTTCTCTCTATACACTCTTCATCAACAAAAAGAAAGAGAGAAGTAAAGAAAAGAGAAAAACAAAGAGAAAAGAGATAATGCACTTAACACTTGAAGAGGAATCCTTTCGCGCTTCTGTCCTTCTTCTTCTTCTCCTTCACGGGTTCCCTCCTTCTTCTTTGCAGTTGTCCCCTCTTTTTCTGTGGTGGATTAGCAGTGGCAGCGACCACTTCTCTATCTTTCTCTCTCTCAATCTCCCTTGCGCATGTTGATCTCTCACACTTCTTCTCTCTATACAGTCTTCATCAACAAAAAGAAAGAGAAAAGTAAAGAAAATAGAAAAACAAAGAGAGAAGAGATAATGCACTTACCTCAAAGCTTGAAGAAGAATCCCCGCAGCGACCTCTCTCTCTCTCTCTCTCTCTCTCTCTCTCTCTCTCTCTCTATCTATCTCAATCTCCCTTGCGCATGTTGATCTCTCTTACTCTTCTCTCCATACACTCTTCATCAACAAAAAGAAAGAGAGAATTAAAGAAAAGAGAAAAACAAAGAGAGAAGAGATAATGCATTTACCTCAAAGCTTGAAGAAGAATCCTTTCGTTGTTCTCTCCTTCTTCTTCTCCTTCACGGGTTCCCTCCTTCTTTGTTGCAATTGTCCCCTCTCTTTTTGTGGTGAATTAGCGGTTGCAGCGACCTTTCTCTCTCTTTCTCTCTCTCAATCTCCCTTACGCACGTTGATCTCTCTCACTTCTTCTGTCTATACACTCTTCATCAACATAAAGAAAGAGAGAAGTAAAGAAAATAGAAAAACAAAGAGAGAAGAGATAATGCACTTACCTCAAAGCTTGAAGAAGAATCCTTTCGTGCTTCTCTCCTTCTTCTTCTCCTTCACAGGTTCCCTCCTTATTCTTTGCAGTTGTCCCCTCTCTTTTTGTGGTGGGTTAGCGGTGGCAGTGACCTCTCTCTCTCTCTCTCTCTCTCAATCTCCCTTGCGCACGTTGATCTCTCTCACTTCTTCTCTTTATACACTCTTCATCAACAAAAAGAAAGAGAAAAGTAAAGAAAATAGAAAAACAAAGAGAGAGATAATACACTTACCTCAAATCTTGAAGAAGAATCCTTTCGCACTTCTCTCCTTCTTCTTCTTTTCCTTCACGGTTTCCCTCCTTTTTCTTTGTAGTTGTCCCCTCTCTTTTTGTGGTGGATTGGTGCTGGCAGTGACCTCTCTCTCTCTCTCTCTCTCTCTCTCTCTCTCTCTCTCCCCCCTTTGCGCACATTGATCTCTCTCACTTCTTCTCTCTATGCACTCTTCATCGACAAAAAGAAAAAGAAAAGTAAAAATAAGAGAAAAACAAAGAGAGAAGAGATAATGCACTTACCTCAAAGCTTGGAGAAGAATCCCCACAGCAACCTATCTCTCTCTATCTCTCTTAATCTCCCTTGCGCACGTTGATCTCTCTCACTTCTTCTCTCTATACACTCTTCATCAACAAAAAGAAAGAGAGAATTAAAGATAAGAGAAAAACAAAGAGAGAAGAGATAATGCACTTACCTCACAGCTTGAAGAAGAATCCCCACAGTGACCTCTCTCTCTCTCTCTCTCTCTCTCTCTCTCTCTCTCAATCTCCCTTGCGCACGTTGATCTCTCTCACTTCTTCTCTCTATACACTCTTCATCAAAAAAAAGAAAGAGAGAAGTAAAGAAAAGAGTAAAACAAAGAGAGAAGAGATAATGCACTTACCTCAAAGCTTGAAGAAGAATCCCCGCAATGACCTCTCTCTCTCTCTCTCTCTCTCTCTCTCTCTTAATCTCCCTTGCGCACGTTGATCTCTCTTTCTTCTTCTCTCTATACACTCTTCATCAACAAAAAGAAAGAGAGAAGTAAAGAAAAGAGAAAAACATAGAGAGAAGAGATAATGCACTTACCTCAAAGCTTGAAGAAGAATCCTTTTGCGCTTATCTCCTTCTTCTTCTTCTCCTTCACGGGTTCCCTCCTTCTTCTTTGCAGTTGTCCCCTCTCTTTTTGTGGTGGATTGGTAGTGGTAGTGACCTCTCTCTCTCTGTCTCTCTGTCTCTCTCTGTGAATCTTCCTTACGTACGTTTAACTCTCTCACTTCTTCTCTCTATACACTCTTCATCAACAAAAAGAAAGAGAGAAGTAAAGAAAAGAGAAAACAAAGAGAAAAGAGATAATGCACTTACCTCAAAGCTTGAAGAAGAATCATTTCGTGCTTCTTTCATTCTTCTTCTTCTCCTTCATGGGTTCCCTCCTTCTTCTTTGCAGTTGTCCCCTCTCTTTTTGTGGTGGCTTGGCGGTGGCAGCGACCTCTCTTTCTCTCTCTCTCTCTCTCTCTCTCTCTCTCTCTCTCTCTCTCTCTCTCTCTCTCTCTCTCTCGTGCACGTTGATCTCTCGCACTTCTTCTCTCTATGCACTCTTCATCAATGGAAAGAAAAAGAAAAGTAAAAAAAAGAGAAAACAAGGAGAGAAGAGATAATGCACTTATGTCAAAGCTTGAAGAAGAATCCCCGCAGTGACCTCTCTCTCACTCACTCTCTCTCTCTCTCTCTCTCTCTCTCTCTCTCTCTCTCAATCTCCCTTGCGTACGTTGATCTCTCTCACTTCTTCTCTCTATATACTCTTCATCAAAAAAAAGAAAGAGAGAAGTAAAGGAAAGAGAAAAACAAAGAGAGAAGAGATAATGCACTTACCTCAAAGCTTGAAGAGGAATCCTTTCGCGCTTCTGTCCTTCTTCTTCTTCTCCTTCACGGGTTCCCTCCTTCTTCTTTGCAATTGTCCCCTCTCTTTTTGTGGTGGATTAGCAGTGGCAGCGACCACTTCTCTATCTTTCTCTCTCTCAATCTCCCTTGTGCACGTTGATCTCTCTCACTTCTTCTCTCTATACAGTCTTCATCAATAAAAAGAACGAGAAAAGTAAAGAAAATAGAAAAACAAAGAGAGAAGAGATAATGCACTTACCTCAAAGCTTGAAGAAGAATCCCGGCAACGACCTCTCTCTCTCTCTCTCTCTCTCTCTCTCTCTCTCCCTCTCTCTCTCTCAATCTCCCTTGCGCATGTTGATCTCTCTCACTCTTCTCTCCATACACTCTTCATCAACAAAAAGAAAGAGAGAATTAAAGAAAAGAGAAAAACAAAGAGAGAAGAGATAATGCATTTACCTCAAAGCTTGAAGAAGAATCTTTTCGTTGTTTTCTCCTTCTTCTTCTGAATCGAACTGTAACACACAATCTCTTTTCATAAAACATAAATCCATCATTATAAGATAGTGAATCAATAGGAATTAAGTTATTTTGAACTAATTTATTCTAGTCAGCATGAAAAGTAATATCTTGATGATAAGTATCTTTCATAGCAATCAAAGAATCAAAAGATATAACATAAATATTATGAATGGCAGGTCTTCTACTTAATGCATCAGCCACTACATTTTCTTTTTCAGGTTGATATTGAATGATGATAGGATGAAAACTTTGAATAAAGGATGCCCATTTGATATGTCGGTCAGATATTTGAGGTTGGCTAAGTAAATGTCTAATACTTTGCTGATCGGTCTTAATCATAAATTCAGAGCCCATTAAGTAGTGTTTCCACTATCTTAAGGCTTGTACAACAGCTAATAATTCTTTGTCGTATATGAAATATTTCAGTTCAGAGGGTTTCAGCTTACAACTAGAATAGGCTATAGGATGATTGTCCTGCATAAGTACGGCTCCTATTCCTGATCCACTAGCATCAGTCACTACTAAAAAGAATGGTCTATTAAAATCAGGCAACTGTAGGACACGGGCATGGGTTAATGCATGTTTCAATAAGTCAAAGGATTTCTATTGATTATCGAACCAATGATAAACAATACCTTTCTTCAGAAGTTTGGTTAATGGTAAAGCAAGTAATGAAAAATTACGCACAAACTTCCTATAGAAACTAGCAAGACCTAGAAATGATCGTAACTCATGCACATTTTTAGATACAGGCCAATCCAATATTGCATCTATTTTCTTAGGGTCAACTTTAATTCCATCAGATGATACAATATGACCTAAATACTCAATTTTTGTTTTAAAGAATTCACTCTTTTCAGGATTTGCATACAGTTGATTATCTTTTAATAATTGAAAAACCAATGATAAATGCTCATAATGTTCTTTCTCATTTTGACTAAACACCAAAATATCATCAAAAAAGAAAATAACACAATACTGATATTTCAAAAATATATGATTCATCAATCTACTAAACATAGCAGGTGCATTAGTCAATCCAAATGGCATCACAAAAAATTCATAATGACCAAACTGTGTCCTAAATGCAGTCTTGAATATGTCAGTCTTGAATATGTCAGACTTATCTAGTCTCACCTGATGATAACCAGACTTAAGGTCTATTTTACTAAATATAGCAGAACCTTGCAGCTTGTCCATAAGGTCATCGACTCTAGGAATTTGATACCTATTCTTTACAGTGATCTTATTTAAAGCTTGATAGTCAATGCACATACGATAGGTATTATTATTCTTCTTTACTAACAGAACAGGTGCACCAAATGGAGAACTACTAGGTCTAATCAATCCTCTATTTAGTAATTCCTCAACTTGACTTTGAATTTCTTTTTGCTCTATTTGGTTATGCCTATATGGTGCTTTGCAAGGTGGTTGGGTACCAGGAATCAAATCTATTTTATGGTCTTCTGGACATGAAGGAGGTAAACCAGGTGGTAGATCTTCAGCAAAACAGTCTTTAAAATGTGCAAGAAATTCTTTATGCCTAGGGTGCATATGATTGTCTTTTACTTGCAGTTCATTCACCCAAATGAGATAAGATTTACTACTCTTGCATAATGCTCATTTAGCTTGAGTATGCGAAAGTAGTGGAAAAGCATTAAATGCATGCATACCATACAATGTAATATATTTTCCTTGAAATTTAATATTAATTGAATGTGTGAAATAATCTATATCTAGATTATGCTGATGACGCCAAGCCATACCTAAAATAATGTCACTCGACTGTAATGGGACAACTAGAAAATTTCTTCTTTTAGTGTATTGACCAATTTGAATTTCTAAATCATGCACTTCATGTGTACCATTATACCTAGTGCCTAAGAATGCTGCTTTAATGCGATAATGCGTAGGAACAGTCTGTAACTTCAATTCTTTCACTAGCTTTGTAGAAATAAAATCATGAGTGCTACCATCATCATGCAAAATAATCTTTTCCTTTCCATGCACTAAACATTTCATTGTCAATAAAGAATGTGGAGTTGGCATACCTGGTAAAGTATCCGAAGGAGTAGTAATGTCATCTTCATCTTCCGTGAAATCAGGCATTTCTTCATGTTTGTCATCTTCCATTGCTCCAAGGTAGTTGATATGGGCAAGTGGCTTCTTCGAATGGCAATTTGCTGCTAGATATCCAGGTTGGTGGCATTTATAACATACTATAGGTTTGGCTTTGGTTACATTGTTTGCAATGGCAGGAAGTCTAGATACATTAGGATTTGGCTGTGGAATAGGCTTAGGGTTTTGATTGGCATTGGATGGTAAAGCAGGTGGTTTTGCCCAATTCTTATGGAAAGATGATGAAGTGAAACGACCTTGATTAAATATTCTAAAATTTGAGTTGAATTGCTTAGATCCATAATTACCATTGGCTTGGAATTGCTGTGGACGTCTGTCTCTACCTCATAGCTTGTCTTCAGTGTCGTGAGCTAATGAAATTGTGTCTTCAAGAGTAACAGGCTTGAACATATTAACTTCAGTGTAGTAATGCCCAAGGAGTCCACACATATACTTATGCTTGTGTGTCGCTTCAAGTACGTCTTCAAGCATGCATAACTGGAGTAATGCATTCCAAAAACGCTCGGTGTACTGAGGGATAGGCTCACAATCCCGTTGTTGAAGAAGGTCCCATTGCTTTATAGCTTTCTCATGAAATTGTGGAGGAAGGAAATTTTGCATGAACTTCTTCTTGAAATTCTCCCAGGTAGTGGGACAATCTATACTCTTGTGAACCACAGTCCACCAAAGAGATGCTCTATCCACTAAATGATTAGTGACACACTTGATTTTATCTTTTTCTGCATAGGTTTCCTCATGAAAGTAGTCATCAAACTGACTAATGAATGCAAGAACAGTTTTTCCCTCTCGAGTGCCATTGAAAGTACGGAATTTGAAACTTCTTTTACTTATCTTTGATTCCTTGCGGATAGTTTGAGCTTCGAGATTCGCGTCGATGGTACGTAGGATAATATCTTTAGATTAAGATTCCTCTTTATCGGTAGTCGATATTTGTAAATTTGCCAATTGAACTTGCAATGCTTGCCTAGCTCGTCGTTCTTCATTCAATTGCATCATAATTAAATCCAACTTTTGCTCCATTGTAGGTTCAGGTAGGTCGTCTTCAACCATTAAATCATCTATATGTGGTTCCATTATCCTGCAAAACTCAAAAGACCCCACACTCTCAAAATCAAATTAGCAGGATGAGCGTAGCTCAAGATCGAAAATACAAGGCTTATATATCTTTGGGTGTGGCTTTCACAATCTTTGAAAAATCTGTGTTTTATCATTCTTCGTATGCTAAAAATGCTTCAGCAAACCTGCGTATGCGTAGAGTACCTTCCAATGAACAACTTTGCAGTTCGGAGTTTCTGCGCAGGAACAGCCCTTCTATGAGTTTTGAACAGAAGTCAGTTTTGACTTCAGATGACTTGTCTAACTTGCAAAGTACCAGACTTATGTGACTTGCAGAGTACCAGACTTATGTGACTTGCAGAGTTTGTAGACTTGCAGAACTTGGTTGCTTTATGTAACTTGCAGAACTTTGACTTAGAATACTTGCAGAATTTGATTGGTTGTCTGTGACTTGCAGGATTGAGAGAACTAAGGTGATTGGAGCTTAGGTGATTAAGCTTTAGGCTTAATCTTACTGAAAACGGCAATTCGTGGGGGGGGGAGGGGGTGTTTTTTCAGCCGGCGGAAAAATCGCGGGCATATTCTTGTACCTCACGATGAATTTGAGAAGCTTAAAGCTTCTTTAAGCTTTAGTTGAGCTTCTTAAGCTTTTAAACTTATGATTAGAAGACTTATCTCTCTGAAACTCCATGACTTGATGAAGAGGATGTAGGAGTGGTCCTCCACCTCTACAGGTTGGTCCTTCGCAGTCTGATGATGGAAACAGAGGTTCTTGATTGCCAGGAATCCAACTGTATCGACCGTTCGCGACGAAATTGATCGTAGAGCTCGATCGTTCCAGGAGCTCTGCCTTCGCACAAGATGGGTAGCAATTGGAAGCTATTGATCTCAGCTTCGCTCTGATACCACTGGTGCGCAAATCGGATGATGTACGCTCGCGTAGTGAATGCCGGAAGGTTGCCAAGAACAATAGAACTCTACTTTTTGCACAAAATTCAATGTAAAAAGCATGAATGACATGAACAAGAGACCAATTGGGTGCAATCTCCCCCCATGCCTTGTATGAGCACTCCACAAAGCATGTATTTTATGTATTATTCATCTTCAAGCTCCAATAATATCCCAAATTACAAAATAGCAAGCTTTTAGCTTTTGAGTTTGCTTTAACATAAAATAGGAATAAAGCTAACGGACAGTGCCCAAAGAGTCTGGCATGCCCAATACAATGTCCAAGTATAAATAACATAATCGTGCACCCATGCACATACAAAATAATAATAAATATCCAACGCCTCAATAAATAGGCGTGATAAAATATAGGCGTGGCGCCCATCAAAATATAAATGATAAATCGAATACTCGCTATCCTCCAATGCTTTCCTCCGCCACTGCTGCTATCTCTACACATCAACTGAAGCATTCACAATCGTTAGTAAAATAATACAATTAAACCGACAAAAGTGAATACCTAGCACTCTTCAGCTACATAAATAAATCAACTGGTTAGAAATCAATCCTAACCTTAATTTATTACGAGTGCGCACTCTAAACTCATAAACGTTTATTAATTTAATATGCATTTTGCGGAATCACCCGCTATGGAATTACCCATGTATACACTAAATTAATGAAACACCCGAAAAGCATAGGCATCCCCATCAACTTGTTGCACAAAGAATCCACTTTGTGTATGAGCCCCGATCATCAAAGTTTACGGAATTCACAGTAAAACCTCACGGAATCCACCATGGCACGGAATCCACCATGAAATATGCCTCCTAGCATCAACATATTTGAGCATGTGTAGTTGTAGTAGGGCATTCCAGAAACGTTCAGTGTATTGGGAAATAGGTTCGCAATCTCTTTGCTGTAAAAGATCCCATTGCTTAATGGCTTTTTCATGGAACTGAGGAGGAAGGAAATTCTGCAAAAACTTCTTTTGGAAAGTCTCCCAGGTAGTGGGACAATCAATGCTCTTGCGGACCACAGTCCTCCATAAGGATGCTCGATTAACTAAATGGTTAGTGACACAATTAATTTTGCCTTTCTCAGCATATGTTTCTTCATGGATGTAGTCATCAAATTGACTGATAAATGCAAGTACAACATTTTCATCTCATCATCCATTGAAAGTATGAAATTTGAAATTTCTTTTACTTATCTTTGTTTCTTTGCGGTTGGATTGGGCTTCAAGTGTCGCATCGATGGTACGTCGTATAAGATCTTCGGGTTGCGGTCCATCTTGGTCGGTGGTAGATCATTGCAAATTGGCCAATTGAACTTGCAAAGCTTGTCGGGCTCTTCGTTCTTCTTCAAGCTGCATCATAATCAAATCCAACTTTTGTTCCATTGTTGGTTCGAGTAAATCACCTTCAGCCCATAAAATCGTCCATGTTTGGATCGGTCATCCTGTAAAATTCAAAAGACCTCACACTCTCGAAATCTTATTAGCGGGATGAGCGTGGCTCAAAGACGGGTATACAAGGCTTGTAAATTTTGTTTGGCTTTTGTAGTCTTTGTCCTTTGCGTATGCGGTATTCATTGTCACAACCGTTGTCACAACTCTATAGAAACAGAATTTGTATCCTTTTTCACTAATTTGTCTATATAATGATTTATTAAATTTATTTCCTTTGCACTAATTAGATATAAAGAAAAGTGCATTGGAGCTAGCCACTGATGAGTGGTCACAGGTTATGGTGGACCCACGCGGTGGGTTAAAGAAAAGATAGTTCACACTTCCACCTATATGACCCGATTGGGTGCCTGTGACTAGAACTCACGCATATCAAGGTTAGACTCGCACATAGAAAGGATTGATGCCTTGAAGTGTGGGCTAGATCCACCAGAACAAACAGTTACAATCAACAAGATGGCATGATCATGAAATGCTTGTATAATGTGCATGTGTGAGCTGAAAGCTTGAAATGCACATTTCTTTGCACAGGAAAGTCACATGAAGATTCGGATACCATTTTTGCGATGTACATGGAAAAAGCTTTCATATGACACCCATATTAGGGGGGTTCCTAAATTTTAGGAGATCCCTAAATTTTAGGGACCTCCTAAAATTTAGGAGCCTCAAATTAGCCTAAAAATGCTAGTCCTAAAAAATAGGGATGTCATTCTAAAAATAGTAAGTTCTGTACTCTGACTGTGCTTACTAAATTTGGTTGTTTCTATTCTTGACAGTATTCAACACAAAAAGGAAGGCCATAGAGAAGAGACAAGTGTCAAGACACTTGTCACACAAGTTTCCAAGTGTCCCACCACTTGTCACATCTCATGACATGTGGCTGGACACTTGTCTTGTGCTACTCCACTTTTCCCTTTTGTACTAGCTCTCCCCTCTCCTATAAATAAGAGCTCGTTTTTCTTCATTCAACATCATTTTTCTTTGCTGTAAACTCATGTATAGCACCCACAGATAGCCAGAAACTGGCCCCATCCATCCCCATCATCATCCCCCACTTCTCCATTATCAAATTCCTCCATATTCCCTCTTCTATCACTGCTGTTTTACAAGACAACAAGCCTGTAAATTCATTACAATACCTTCTTCTCGAGCTATTTCTTCCATTTTAGCTACAAGAAGCAAGCCCTATCCATGTACTGCTGATCAACGATGGAGAAAGGCTGAATTCCCCTTTTTCTTCTCTCATACTGTAAAGAAATCAGTTCTTATCATTGCATAATAGATAATGCATGTGTGTTTGTACATCTTTGCATGATCTTGTGAGAGTGAGAATTACTTCTTCTCACTCTCAGGTTGATTGTAACTGAGCTCTTCCCTAAGGGACTTGGATTGAGCAGAAATACATTCCTTCGGGGGGGGGGGGGGGGGGGGGTTGCCCATCTTCAACCCTCAATCTTGTCTCCATTAGTTTTACATTTTCATGGCTGTAATTTTGTGAGTAATTTTCATTTTCAGCTTTAAGTGTTCATTCTCTTTTATATTAAATCTCGAAAACCAGCGAATATCATAATTGTTAAGCATACTACGTTGTTCGGGGCGTTTACAACCGTCTTCGTAGAAATGGTGTATAATCTTCGTATGACCTGCGTATGAACTTCTGTTCTTGTTGAAATTGGTTCAGCAAGTCTGCAAGTGTGAACAGAGTCTACCAAAGAGCAATAAACTGATTCTGTGCTTCTGTGTGTGAACTACCTTTATGGGAGTTATTGAATAAGTCTGTAGTGACTTTTGTGACTTGCAAAATTTAGTAGACTTGGAATACTTGGAGGATTAAAGAGCTTTTCAACTTTATGTAGCTTACGTTATTTTTGGGTATCTAAGGATGTTGGCGACGGATTCGATGTCGTCCAGGACATGCTCTTGCCGCCGATCATCTGATTCGTTTAAGTAATCTTTTTAAAGCTTACTATTAAGCTTAATAAACTTTGAGATAAAGCTTTTAAGCTTTTTGACTATGGAGCTTACTGTTTGTCTGTTTCAAAACGACTTAAAGAAGGAGATGTCCACGTGGTCCTCCGCCTCCACAGATTGGTCCTTCGCGATCAAAGAGTGTAGGTGGGGGTTTTTGACCACCAGGAATACATTGGTATCAACCGTTCGTGACGAAACTGACTATAGAGCTCGATCGTTCCAGGAGCTTCGCCTTCGCCCAAGATGGTAAGTGATTGGAAGCTCTCAATGTCAGCTTTACTCTGATACCATTGGTGCACAAATCGGATGTCGTAAGCGCGCGTAGTGACGTCAAAAGGTCCCCAAGAACAAAAGAACTCTACTTTTTGCACACAAATTAATGTAGAAAGCTTGTACGACATGAACAAGAGACCAATTGGGTGCAATCTCCCCCCATGCCTTGTGTGAGTGCTCCACAAAGCATGTATTTCATATATTAATCATGTTCAAGCTCAAATAATAACCCAAATTACAAAATAGCACGCTTTAGCTTTTGAGTTTGCTTTTGTGCCAAATAGAATTAAAGCTAATGGGCACCCAAGAAGTCAGGCGTACCCAAATACAATGTCCAATACAAATATCTAAATCGTGTGCCCATGTGCATACAAAAATAATAAATAAATATCAGCGCTTTGATAAATAAGTGCCATGCCTAAGATATATGCCCATCAAAATATTGACGATAACTTGAATACACGCTATCCTCCAATGCTTTCCACTGCCACCGCTGCTATCTCTACACATCAACTGAAGCATTCACAATTGTTAGTAAAATAATACAATTAAACCAACAAAAGTGGATACCTAGCAGTCTTCAGCTACATAAATAAATTGGTTAGAAATCAATCCTAACCTTAATTTATCACGAGTACGCACTCTAAACTTATAAACGTTTATTAATTTAAATATGTATTTTGCGGAATCACCCGCTATGGAATCACCCATGTACATACAAAATTAACAAGACACTCGAAAAAGATAGGCGTCCCCATCGACTTCTCGCACAAAGAATCCACTTTGTGTATGAGCCCCGGTAACAAAATCTTACGGAATCCACTGTAAAACCTCACGGAATCCACTGAGGAATATGCCTCCTGGCATCATATGTTGTGTATGCATGTGTATATACATGTATGCATGTGTGTATGCATTGCATGTATTTGTACATGTATATTTGTGTGTCTACATGTGTATGTGTGTGCATGTTTGTAAGTATGTATTTTATAAGTGTATTCATTCTCGATCCTTCTCTCTCTCTCTCTCTCTCCAATTTTTCTCTCATATATATCTACATGTGTATGAGCATGTATGCATATGTCTATGGGTGTATATGCACTCATGTGTGTATGTATTTACACATGTACATATATATGTATGTGTACATGTATATTGTTCATGTGTTTTTATAGTCTATATGCATTTGTGCATGGTTTTAGACTATATATGGATTGCATAGACATGTTCAACAGTTAAAATTATTATCTCATTTCACACATTCAATTTTAAAAAATTCTACTTTATTTTTATAGTGTAAGTGCGTTTGTGGGTGTTTTAGAATATGTACATGTTGCATGCACATATTCAACTATTGAAATATCATATCATTTTATATGTTTAATTGAAAAAGAAATCCATCTCTCTTGTTAGGGGAGAGAGGGAGAGAGAGAGAATATAAATTAACCCTCACTCACCCTTTTAAAAAAAGTCATCTCTATTTCTTGAATACTAAACTTCTCCTCCTCGTGCCACATAGGCTTAGGAGTCTTATTATAGGTTTGGGGTTCCCCAACCAAACCTCCAAATAATGTATAGAAAAAGTAATTCACACCTTTCATATAAAAGGTAAAACTTTCAGGGCCAAGGATTACTTGGGAAGGCTTCAACTTTGACCAACGAATCTAGTTCCTTTAATGCCCTTCAAATTATGCGCAGACCCTTCCACAGTCCACTTAAGGCAAGAAAGCACTGATTGGAAAGGACGCAGGATGATTGAAGCGCCCCCCCCCCCCCCCCGGAAAAAGCCCCTCCGGGTATATAAACCAAGGCCAAACCCCCCACCCCCCCCGGAAAGAAACCCATCTATCCAAACTTAGCTAATAAGGTAGATATCTACATTTAGCTATACCTTCACACACATAATGGGCAGCTTGTCGGACACTACCTTGCCTAACTTGACTGCAGGTCAAGTGATAACATGCAGAGGTTAGCTGCCATTTTTCGTTGTCGTCATCATCATCTTCTTTCAAGCATCCAATTTTTATGCCTTTGGAGCTGTATTAGTCTCTGTCTTACTTGGCTGCTGTAGCTTGGAAGCCCAATTAGCAGCTGTGTTAGTCTCTGTCTTACATGTTCTGTTTCTGATGTCCTTCCGCCATAGCTGCTGTCGCTTGGAAGCCCAAGGAGCCCCTGGTGATTCAGGAGGTGCAGGTCGATCCCCCGCAGGCCGGCGAGGTCCGAATCAAGATCACGCACACGTCCCTCTGCCACACCGATGTATTCTTCTGGGAGAACGAGGTATTGTTTGCAGCCTCATGGGTGATTATCTTAATTCTGCGTTGGGGGCTTGTTGCTGATGACTATTTTCTTTTGTGTTTTTGGTTTGATTAATGGCAGGGTTTGTTTCCTCGGATTCTCGGGCATGAGGCAGCCGGGTGAGGGTCTCTTGAGTGTGATCATCTGAGAGAGAGAGAGAGGGGGGGGGGGGGCGGGGGGCAACACTCTGATGGATTGATTGATCAATCTCAGATGATGATCTGCACTCAGAGAGACTGAGTGATGATCATATGTGTGTGTGAGGGAGAGAGAGAGAGAGAGAGAGAGAGAGAGAGAGAGAGAGAGAGTGTGTGTGTGAGGGAGAGAGATTGATTGATCACTTTTACATGATGATCTCTGGAGCGAGAGAGACACCGAGAGAAGATCATGTACTGCATATCAACTCTGCAGGATTGTGGAGAGCGTGGGCGAAGGCGTGACAGATTTGAGAGAAGGGGATCATGTCGTCCCAGTATTCACAGGCGAGTGTGGTGAGTGCCGGCAGTGCAAGTCGGAAAAGACCAATCTCTGCGCCAAGCTCAAGGTGAATCCTGGCCGGACTTTCATGTTGCACGATGGGAAGTCCCGCTTCTCGATCAGAACCAGTGGCGGGGAGCAGATCCCTGTTCACCATTTCTTGAGTGTGTCGAGCTTCTCGGAGTACACGGTGATGGAGGCCGGCTGTGTTGCCAAAGTCAATTCAGAGGCACCTCTGGAGAAGATCTGCCTCTTTGCCTGTGGAGTTCCCACAGGTAGGGACGTTTCTGAAAGTTGTCACAGCTAAACATGTGAAAATTATGTTACAGCGATCGTATATGTATAGATAGATGTATATGATCACGATTATATACCAGTTCCAGCAATCATCTACTTGTATTGATTCCATGATCATCCAACATATGTGTGTACATATTATAGGAGTTGGAGCTGCCTGGAACTGTGCCAAGGTGGAGAAGGGGTCTACTGTTGTCATCTTCGGGCTGGGGGCTGTGGGTTTAGCGGTAATTGCTGAAGTTTTCAAAATCTCATCTCTTCTTAGATGCGAGTAGATTGGTGCCACCCAGGGATCGAACTCATGCATCTCAGCCCAACTGGGCTATGACCCCAGTCACAAATTTCATCTCTGCTTATATACATACATACATATATATATATATATATATATATATTCCTGAAAAGGACAAAGGAGAAATGAAAGATGGCGCTCATGTGGGTTGTCCGATAGTGTGCTCTCTCATGTGGGTTGTCTGATCATGTGCTCTCTCAATTCTGTTGTTTAGGTTGCGGTGGGAGCCAAGATCGCAGGGGCGTCTCGCATCATTGGGATTGACATCAACCCAGCAAAGTTTGACACAGGTGAACACACACACACACACACAGAGACACTCAGAGGAGGAGAGTCTTTGCACCGATGAAAACAAGCCATCGTTTATTACTGGTCATACAAACATAAAGTATGGATCCAAACAAACTACTGTTCATTACTGGTTATACAAACATAAAGTAGGAGACTTTTTCTTGTCTCATCTCATCTCATGTGGTGTAATTTGTGTGTGTGTGTGTGTGACAGCAAAACCTTTTGGCGTTTCTGAATTTGTTAATCCTCGGGACCACACCAAACCAATCCAGGACGTAAGGCTCGTTTCTGTAACCATCCATTGTTGACAAGATGCATAATTGATAATGTTGCTGAAAAGACCCTTTTCCATAAAATCTATATATTTGCAGTGACTATGGGTGGTACCTTCAGTGCTAGAAAGTGGAGATGTGATGTGGTGTGTCTTTGAGATGCATGTGTCCGTCACTTAGGGTATCTCATGAAGTAATTTTGTGTGTGCCTCGAGGGTTGTAATGCCATGAGCTTTAACTTTTCCTTTTGCGTTTGCTTGTGCACATGTGGAGGCAGGTGGTGAAAGAGCTAACTGGTGGGGGTGCGGATTATTGTTTCGAGTGCGTGGGCAATGCTGACCTTATGTTATCTGCATTTGGAAGTTGCCATGAGGTGAGTATTCATACTTGCATGCACACACACGCAACACATTGATTTTCATACTGGAAGCAACTTGCAACTTCTATAAATTCCATTATTGCTTTACATAACTAGCTAATAAGTAGTTTAAATTTAAATGCCAAAGCCTTAGTAATTGGGTCTGACTCATGCCACTCCTAATACACGTTGTTGTACAATACATATTAGCAACTCTGCCATGTAGCCTTAGTAATTGGGTCACTAACTCTTGCCACTCCTAATACGCATTCTTATACAATATGCATGAAGGCAGGACTTAAGTTTATTTGAGCAAAATTCAATAACTAAAATGAAGCATGTATAGCTAATATTTTAAGACATTACTAAACGCGCTATATATGCATGCCTATAGCAACTCAAGGGTATTTGCATCTTACTTCACATTCACAGCACTCACACACACTCTCGATCTATCTATTTCTTGTTTAACATCAAATGCATAACAAAGTTAATTAACACAATTGGAAAATCCTATTCACCTCAATTAAAGACGGTTAATTACCAACTATTCATGTAGGGAAGATACAACTCATTTCAATCAAAAAGAGAATCCGTTAGTTGCATCATTTTGAATCAAGAGGAACAACTAGGACAAAAAGTATGTCTGTCAATAATTAATCAAAAAGATATTCAATCTCCTTTATTGTTAGACTTGGTAGATATATGCATGCTTATTGAAAAAGAACATTCTAGTTGCATGATTTTGGATTCAGAGGGGCAACTAGGGACAAAGTATATGCCTATCTACAACTAGTCCAAAAAAATAAATAAATCCCCTCTTTATTGAATCATAGACTTAGTGAAAGCATACATGCTTGTTTTGTGGTTTGGACTCTTTGCTTAAACTCCATCACAATTATACTTAGTCTTGAACAAAGTTATACCTTTAAATCACAAAGGGAAATGCTTAATCCTCTCAACTTGCTTAGTCAACATGCACAAGTTTTGCCACTCATGACCTTGGTTGGTTTATAGCTTATGTCCATTTTGTCATTGTGGTTTTGGGCTTTAATCCATTATATACAATCCATTATGCATGCCTTTCATGACCATGACTAGACTTGATGAGTATTCTGTATTCTATTTTGTGGTGTTGGCTTTGGCCCATCTTCATATGCAATTTAACTTTTTGGTTTTGGGCTTTCACCCACCTTTATGTGATGTTTTAACTTTATAGACACACCACATGCTCTTATGTGCAGTGTACTTTTAGATATCTTGGATTTTCAACATATGCACTTACCTAGTAAAAAGAGTAGTAAAAAGAGTGTTCATAAGCGTTCGAAAGTTGTGGGACAGTCTACAAATTATGTGTTGATATCTTCTTACACTATGTACTCTTTGTACATGATATAATGTAGTTCATTATTTCTTTGTTTTTGAAATATTCATGAATGTGCATAGTTGAGACTTGAAAAGGAAAAAAGCTATTGTTCTTTAAAGTAAAGTACTCTCTTCTAGAAACAAAAGAGGTTGAGATTTTATTACTTCTCTTATCATATCTTTGTATTTGAGTTGCTAAAATTTAGCAAGATGCTAAAAGTTCGTGTGATTCATTTGAACTATAATATTTTAGGCAAGTTCCTTTAAATATTGAGTAACAAATGTTTTGAATGTTAGTCTTCTAACATTGCTCATTACATTATAAATGTTTGTCACATCAATAGACATCAAGTCATGCATTAGTGCTCTATGTTTCTCTCTCTCTCTCTCTCTCTCTCTCTCTTTGCCACATGTAAATAAATAAATAAATAAAGTTAAATAGGCATATTGTAATGACCATAAATCTCATATTGCATAGATAAAATTGAATGAACTATCATTTGTGTTAGTCACCACTATAAAACCCTTAGAACTCTTAACCAAGTTACTAAATGTCCTAAATCATAGTTCTTTTCCAATTAGTCACACATTCATAGGATAAATGTTAGGACATGTTTTAACTTCTTATGTCGTGACACTAGTAAGGTTCTTGAATCACTATAATCCTAGAACTATGATATGTGTGCTCTTAGGGACCTAATGATAAATTAAGAGAAGCTAATATTTGTATATGGGTGTTAAAGGTCTATTTATTATGTAACAAAGAATAAGGAGTAGATTTGATCTCAATATGATGAATCTTTTAAGTATCATCATAATGTAAGGTTGATATGGGCTTTACTATTGTGTATGAAAAAATGTCCCCATAACACATATCCTTAATGTGTGTTTCTCTAGCTTGCTTATATCCTTTTGAATGCACCCACACACAAAGTAAACGATTGTATGAATGAATAGATATACATAGTCAATCATTGATATAATCATAGTGGGCGATAAAGTTCTTCCCTTGTTCCTTCTTTTGTAACACGTGCATAAGATTTTGGTGCATGTCTTAACCTAGATAAATTTCTATTGATTCATGTAGGGATGGGGAAAGACAATATTGGTGGGCATCGAAGTTAGAAGGGATAAGTTGCTAAATTTGCACCCCATGCAATTTTTTGATGGAATTGAGATCAAAGGCTCTACTTTGGGTGAGTTCAAAAGGTCGCAAATTCCAAAACTTGTGGACATGTATATGGACAAGGTATGTTACATGGTTTCAAAAGTTAAATAGTAGTTGGCATTTTAATGTATTGTCCATGACGTATGTTGATGTGGTTTTGTGTTGTATTCTTTTGTAATTGGGTGGGAAAATGACATGAAGACATTGAGAGTGGATGGTTTTGTGACACATGAGCTACCTTTTGAACAAATCAATGATGCTTTCAAGCTTCTTATGGAGGGAAAAAGTTTGCGATGTGTCATGCACACAACACATGCTGAAAATTTGTAATTCAAAACATGTTCTCCAAAGTGAATACTTTTATTTTTTTTGGTCTAGTTAATATCAACTATTTGTATCAACTAGCATTGCATAACTTTTTGCATATGGAAACTAATGAGGAATGCTAATACAAGTAATATTGAAAGTTGTACCAACTTTACACAAATAGTAGAATCAAATAACTTTTTGCAAATGGAAACTAATGTGGAATGCTAATACGAGTATTGTGAAACTTTATACAATCTTCCATGGATGATTATGGGATGAAAACTTCTTGTTCACTTAGTATTAATATTACTTTATTGCATGAATCAATTACGATGGTCTTTATGTAATGTCACAATGTTTTTCAATAAAAGCATATAAAGCAATTATTAGGTTAGATTGTTCCTACTCATTCCTCATTCTAGTTATCGTGGAAATTTAAACCACCTTTCATAGATAATGAACGGGTAAAATAGTTCCTGATAAATTAGTACAAGTTCACTTTTTTGCACGAAACAATTACAAGGGTCTTTATGTAATGCTACAATTACAATGTTTTGAATGAAATAAGTTGGGAGAGCACAACTGGCAAGAAATCGGCGGTTCTCGACAAAACAGTGTGTTGAATGTCAGGCAATTCTCACAAGATTGTATTGCATGCCTTGTCTTTTCCTTGGTTGCATGAAGAGGAAAAGACCTCCAAATCCTCTGATTGTTTCTCTTGAGGAAAAGAAAGCTCAGAAGGAAGGGCAAGATGATGAGATGGAAATAGCATCTTTGTCAAACATGTGAAAAGACCCATCTATGATAGAAGATGTGTTTAAGTCTATGGTTACTGACCTTAAGGGGATTTTTGCCAAGGTTCTAAGGAAGGCTTTAGGTGAGGGTAAGAATTCATAAAGCTCAAATTGCACTATTCATCTTGGGGGGGTGTACCTATAAGAAATTATCCATATCACATATGTAAAAGATTATTTAAAAATTCATTTACATATTAAATGTATTAAGATGACCCCTATTTTTGTAGGAAAATTATGGTCTATCTTCAAATTGTCATAAAAAATCAATTTGGTAAATGTAGTCATGTAAATTTTAATAATTAAAATAGCCCCTTTGATGATCACACTTTGTATGCTTACATCTCGAGGTGCACTCCCAGAGTTGTCCATGGAGTTGATGTGTCACATGTATTTTGAATATTCTACTTTCAGGAGATGCTCGAGTTGGTTGATGGTATGGCAATCAAGATTGTGTGCATTCTCAAGTTCTCACCATTACCTAACTTGTGCTATGTATACATGGGCATTTTGCCAAGAGTTTTCCCAAGAAACAAAACATACAAGTGGAAAAGAAAGAAGATAAGAAATTGGAGGAGAAGCCATTAGACAAAGTGGTAGGTCCTTTGGTAGTAGAGAAACCAAAAGAGGCAGGTCGAGCTTGGAGTGGAGATAAAGATCCTAAGAAGAATCCTGAGAAGATTTAGTTGCCAAGTCACGTTGAGAAGCAAGTTAAGTCTAAATAGACTTTTTATGATAATAAAAAGAACAAGACTCCAAATCAAGAAAGAAGCTCAGATTGGCAAAAAAGGCTCAAAGACCAAGACAAATGACTTGATCACTCAAAAAGTTAGCTAGAAAAAGCCAAAATTTTGTCAATGTTTATGTGTCTCTGGGGGAATTCGATATAAACATGTAACTTAGACATGAAATGACTTGAGATGATGTCTTGGGATGTCTGAGGGATTGGAGCTTACCCCAAGAAAGAAGTTGATATAGCCTTGATTAAGAAAAGGAAAGTAGATGTGATGGCCTTACAGGACAAGAAATAAATTATTAAAGACTCAATTAAGAAAAGAAAAGTAGGTGTGATGGTCTTATAAGAGATAATATGGCGGAAATTTCCCTATTCGCTTAATGACTACTCAATCTATAAGAATGCCCCCAAAAGAGTGAAATCATACTTTGCAAAAAAGATTTGGAGACTATTCTAATTAGTCATAGTGAGAGAAGCAAATTTGTCACAATGAAAGTTAAGTTTAATAATGTAGAATTAGCCATCATCTCGATTATGCACCCAATTAGTTCGAGGGTAGGGCTATTGTGTGGGACAAACTTGCCTCAATGGATATAGGTACATATATGATTTTTCTAGGTGATTTGAATATGGCATTGGCCCTCTTTTTATTGCTCACATAAGTCAAAGACCAACAATGTTGAGGGTGTTGAAAATCCAAGTCCTAATGATGTTGCTATAACTAATTGTAAAAAGTTGTGTGACATTCATTAGGGGAGTTTTGAGGTCTCGAAAATGCATTTTAGGATGTGGAGAGAGAGTGCTCTAGACCAATAGGAGTAAAACCTCCGTAACAGAACTTCTATTTTTTAAAATTTTATTTTATTTTACAAAAATATATAAATATAATAATATTACGAATTTGTATTTTTATTATCTATTTTTAGTCTCTTATATTCGTAATTATGACATCTTTTGCATTAATGGCATAGAGTCTCGGTTACTTTTATTTAATGATATATCTAGATTAATGATAATGACTGATGTAATCTAAATTCAAATTAGTGAAAAGCATGGCACTCAGTTTTTTCCCTCCTTTCTTTTATTCCTCTATTGCTTTTCCCTCCGTTGTGGTAGCCTAGTCCTCTCTCTCTCTCTCTCTCTCTCTCTCTCTCTCTCTCTCTCTCTCTCTCTCTCTCTCTCTCTCTCTCTCTCTCTCTCTCTCTCTCTCTCTTCTACTATGGATATAGAAATTTGACCTTCAACAAGGCATCCAAGCTCCCAAATCATATCCATATCAGTGTTTAACTCATTCCAAACTGATGGAAGATGGATTCCTACTATCATTAGCAAAGGTAGTTGGATCACCATGCAATAAGCAAAACGTGGAAAAAGGCAAAGACATGAGAGCTCATTTATCTCTGCTTGGAAGGGCAGAATCCGAGATTTTAAGCTTGGAGCAAATAAGAATAGCATCTAAGAGGTACTAGTGCAACATGTGTTCATGCATAGAGAGCTCTGTTTAGAACTTGGATCTTCAAAGCTTCCAATGCATAGACCAAATTGTAAGAATTTGATTCTTAAAGTTTTTCCTTTCTTAAACATGGTTTAGGTTTTTCCATTATAATATTTGTTTGTCTTGTAGATGTCTATCCCTCTAATCTTGAGGGATGGCAACCACTGGAGTCTATTGTTGATATTATTGATGTTATACATGGTTCAATTCGAGAAGAAATGTATAGAGGCAGAAAGAAGACAGAGCTTACAAAGAATGGAATATTCTTTTATGACCATTCTTATGTTATTCCTATACGGCATTGCCAATGGGGATCAATAAACCTCCTTCATTTTGCTAGATTTTTCAAGCTTTGAGTGGCCTTTGCCAAGTCCAGCTACTAATGAGGGCTATAGATGTAAGATATTATCTGAGATCCAGAAAGCATTCAAATGTAATATCTCGTAGGCTAAGCAAACTTACTTTGTTTTGCCTATTAATATATTTATTGAGTTCTTCTCTAATATGGAGATAAGAATAACAAAAACCATGCTTTCAGTGATGAAGAGACTAACATATGATCATGTCATACAATTTGTTGATGAAGGATGGGATACAAGGACAGAAGGAAAATTTATATGTAAGATAGATCAAGACTCTATAGCTTGTAAATATATGATTGCTACTCAAAATTTTATCCTTAGCTTTTACTATAGTTGATAGCATTTTGTTGGTAATAGTCTAGTTGCTTTAGACCAGAATCTTAATGATTTCCGCAAAGATCCTATAGTGGATCTTGATATTTGGTTCAATGAGGATATTATTGCAATCTTAAAGATCAGAAAATCATGTACGCTACATCAAGTGAGGATGGATTTACAAAATGAAGACGTTGAACTACCATGCTCCATTGTATTCCAACTTGACAAGAAACGAGTAAGTTTTCACATCATATTATATCTACTTAGATGTATATCAAGATCTCACTTCCTAACTAACAAAAATTTGTAATTTATTTTTTGCAGATATCGAAAAGGAGAGAAAAGAATATACACTACAAGGACATTCAAGAAAAGATATATTTACTGTCAATATAAAATATATGTACAAATTTTGTAGCAGATGTCTATCTGCCATCTCTATGAGATATACAAGGACTGAAGGGCAAATTTATATATATGAAGGCTTACAAGGTGATATAGAAAAGCTATTTCTTTTTTCGAGAACCATCCTTTCTAAGAGTCCTTTTGCCTTTCTTTGATGCCTTGGGTATAGAAGGTGTGGGTAAATGTGTTGAAGCTGTGGCTTCACCTTCCGTGGTTATAGGCACTGCATCTCCTTCATTGTGTAAATCGCCACCAATCTCTGTTGTTGGTTGTATATAATTGACCATTATATACTTCAAGAGCTTTTCTTTGACGTACCAAACATGCTCAGATGCATAGCAATCCTTCGAAAACTGCCACACATTTATAGGAAAAAGAGTTTTAGTTCATTATTCTTACAATAGACTATATTTTTATCATCAATGGACTATTTGCAATGAATATCTATCTTAAAGTTTAGCATCTTTCATATTACCTTTACATGTTTATCATCATTAAGATAAACAAAGTTAACTATTCTTCTAGCATTTGCAATCACCCTCTAGCCACAAGAATGGCTATCATCCTGATGAGGACACTGCAATCACCAACACAAAGTAAAACTATGAAATTTACGGATTGTAGTTCATAGAGTAAACTTATGTTTCAATTATTTTAATCAATAACTTACCACAACTTGTCTATATTGCATTGTTGTAAGCAAATCAGATGGCATAGGGAGCCTTTTCTCTAGCTCTTCAATTAATCTTTTTTCACCTCTATATATAAAATATATTGAAATTTAGAGTACTTAAAAAAAAAGAATTGAAATATCAAGGAGCCCTTGGATAATATAACTTACAATTTAGCATTTCCATGGCTTTCTTTCATAGAGTTGATTTAAAAACATTGCTTATCCACACAGTCTATTGCAATCAAGCTGCAATGAGAACTGAAAGCAATCATATCTCAACAAATTAGTAGGATAAAATCTCAAAAACTCTAATAGAATATTGAATCACTTACTTTTCATTATATGGAATTATAAGGAGCTCCAAAGTATCGAAGTCAATTAGATTGAACCACTGCTCAACAAAACTTGTATCAAGCTCGTTCCTCATAAAGTATGAGATAGATGGATCAAGAACCTCAATTTTTTGTTGCATATTCAAAGGAAACTCATGCATTACACACCTAGAAAAGGCATAGAAATAGTGAGTATAAACAAGAAAAATCTTATTGTTAAAAAATAATCAAAAAGTAAAAGTAACTATATGTGGATATACCTTAGGCTAGCAAGAATAATACTGTCATTTATTTCTCTTCTTTTATCCTCAAGAATCTGAACACAGGTAGTATCAAAGGAGATAATCTCAGCTCTTTTACCTAAGTCACAAGGTAAGAAATAAAACTCATTGAATCCTTTTGGATTAGCTGCTTCAAGAAGGGTGGCCAACTCATTTTCAAAGGGCTCTAGTTGCTCTGCTTCCCTTTCTTCAGCCCTTTGCCTCCTATACTCTCTCCATTTATCTACATGTTCCTCTTTAGCTTTCTTCTCTTTTTCATGTTGCCTTCTATCTCTCTCATGGGTGGCATCCTCAACCTTGGGACCAGAATCATCTTTCTTTCTCCTAGCTGGGGGCACATTAAGGATATTAAATGTCTTCTCATCAGTGAGAGGGGAACTGGCTCAAGGACCTTTGAAAATCTTTATCTTAGCCTCCTAAGAATTACCATATCCTTGTCCATGAGTGTGAGCCTATGAGCATGAGCAGCACAAATATAGGCATCTTGAAAAAACTCAACTAAAAAATCCTCTGTGGCTTCCTGTATGCAATTAAGGGTTGTTCTTGTCCATCTAAAACTATTCAAACTATATTTGTCATAATCTCCTTGACAAGCCTTTGAAAAGACAGCTTTGGAATTGCATTGTTAAGAGCCTAGAAAACTTTCTCCTTGGCTTTGACTTTCTAGAGAGCTTCTGAGGCTTTGAAGATTGATGAATCTTTGATGCTAAACCCCTAGGATCAATCTTCTCCTTCCTTGATGTTGCTTTAGTCCTAACCATTTGCCAAAAAAAGACATGCTATTTCTTGTCCAGTGAAACACGAGTTTCAAAAAAGAGACCTCCTTGCATCATGTTATTTTCGTGTTTCACCAGACAACACATAAATAGCAAAACAATCAACAAAACCAAGGAAAACAAAACATTAACCTAAGGAATACCATAACAATTACCTACAATCTCTACACCATTAAAGCCATAGAAGCAATGTTATAAAACATTAGGGAAAAATAATTCTTTATAGTACCACCAGATTATATCATAGACATGAACTTTTCAAACGCGAGTCAAAGGAAAAGTGTAGAAAACCATACCTTGTCTCGCGCTTTGCTGGAAAAAGTCCGTTTAAAACCAATTTTGTGAATAACTCTGGTGAAACACGAATACGGTCTTCACAACCACAGCTCGAAGACCCTGCTGCATGACCACGAAAATGTGTTGCATGACCACGAAAATGTGAAACAAAATTGGCCGTTGTTTTCCTTTATTGGGGGACTTTTCTAAAAATTGATGGTACATGGATTACTTGGCGCTATGTTAAGTGGAACACATGCGACGTATTCTGAGACTGTTATTCCCGTAAAAAGGGAGTGCGCACGTATTCTGAGATATTTCATGCGGTGTGTTAAGTGGAACACGTACGCATGTTGTTACGCGAGTGGTGATCGAGAGCAAGCCTCACTCACAACCCGATAACGAGATGTTAAGGAGTGCCAGTTGGGGTAATTAACTTTGTCGAATGCACAACACAACTTGAAAATTTCAAATATTTGATAATACACTGCAAGCCACATATAAAAACAAGACAAAACACAATGCCTCTTGAAGCTTAAAATAAGTAAAAACCCGAATGCGGTAGAGTATCACACAACCACAACACAATGAAAATACCAATACTCGGAACGCATTTGGTCGACAAGCCATCGTGAGTAGAATTACAAAAATCCATAAAAAATTGGCAAAAGTATTGATATTCATAAATCACATCATTTTTCTCCATCTTTTATCTTAGACGACTTATTCTCTTCCTTGGCCTGTTGTTCTTGTAATTACATATACTTTCAGCACACATGTCCTCTTTTTCTTCAAGAAATACTTGCTGACGATGTAAAACGTACGACCTTTTCCTTTGATCCTTGAGTCTTCAAAATAAATATTCTTTGGATATGAACCTGTTTTTTAATGCAGTTTGCCGTGGCAGGAATATGCTATGAAATAGAACTTTGTGCTCAACCATTCATGATTTGGAAAAATATGCAATGTTGGATCCATGATATGCAACCAATCAATTGATGCTACACACAAAAATAATGTATGCATTGAAGAAATTGTGCCTAGTCTATCTACATGTGATCGTGTATCATGCAAAGTGCAAACAAAAGTTCATTGATTATTTTAATCCTTAGCCTCACCTCTCAACTCTCATAAAAAAATATCAATCTCCGCTCCACCCATCCAAAGTCTCACAATCACTCAAGAATTTGATGATCCTCAAGATGTTGACCAAATATGAGCAATCCTTCTCACAATTGATGGCATCCTTCATGACCCTCTAACTCACCCAACCTCCTTACACACTCAACCAGAGGTTCCTAACTTTGTGATGAACATCCCAAATATCATGTATGCAAGAAATGTGTGTGCTCAATGATAGGTGCTCTCTCATGTGCGCGTGCATCTAAAACTTATTGCATATAGCTGCAGTGGACCTCATGTCATGCTAGTGCTCAACGATGGTGCCAAGTGTGCATAATCCCAACCCATGGCATGGAAATATTTGATAGGAACAGGAGATGACCCCTGAGTGTAGTGCATCAACAAGTGCAACGTGAAGTGCTCGTGAACCCATAGTCCCTGTGATGTGCAAGAGTCTCGACAAGAAAATATACATTGTTCCTCAATGTTCGATAGCTAATAACAAACTTCTACTTCAACCTGTCCAAAAAAATACCAGGCTTGACCAAGGCTATCAAGTTTCGCACTCAACAAATCAAACAAAATGACAGAAGCAAATCCTAGGCTAAACAAACACAAGAAATCCAACTACGAAATAACAAAACAAACTTTCACACAAATAGCTGAGCTAGCAAAGATAAAAACTAACTATAGTTTGACTAGGGCTTTTCAGTTTTCAGAAAAACACTTGACAACATATTCTGAGATATTTCATGCGTGCGAAAATATTGGAAATTTTCTCGAAATTTGCGATCGCCTTTATTTTACCATCATTACGTTAAGTTTTTCATTGGAACTATCAAAACGCGTTTGACAATCAATATAAAAGCTTTTCGAAATCATCTTCTCCGATATTATCTTTCTTTCTTCCAAAATTTTGCTTCAATTTTTCTTCAAGGTCCTTGCTTCCTGTTTGAAGAGCACTTCAACAATTTCTGATAGGTAATAAAATTTTGTTATTACAAGTATCTGAACAAAATTTCATTGATTAGTATAGAAAGAATTTTTAATAACACTTGAAAAATCACAGATGTCATGTGCTTTGTGTCTTTCAAAAGGAGCATGGCACTTTCAGAAAGGATTTTATCATAAATTTTTGTGTTTTAATAGAATTAATTCATAGTTCATGTTTCTCTTCTTATTTTGCAGCTATTGACCGATGAAACGTGAAATAATGTCTGTGGTTAGTGATGTCTTGCTAACTATCGTATTTCACCAGTCAAATGTTGAAATAACGCTTGTTTTCAAGTAGTGTCCGATGAAATACGAGTTCTTCACTGGCTTTGGCCTTTGGACACCTGTTTTTGTGTTTTATAGTGTTTTACCGGTCACATAAAAAAATTTCTCATTTTTCGATCTTTTGTCTTGTGAAACACGATTTTGGGGCTTGTTTCCATGGTTTTATCGCATTTGATTGGACATTGTTGCTATTCTGCTTTGTTTGTAGGGATAAATATTTTGTTGGTCAAGATGACAAAGAGAAAGCTATCTTTGGAAGAAATGGATGAGGAGGAGCTAATGGAGACTTCTGATGATAGGCTCTTTGATTTCTTACATACAACTGGAAATTCTTCCAAGTTTAGCTATATCAGGGAAATTTTCAATGTTCCTTTTGATTTGAAAGAGTTATTGGAGGATCTTGAAGAAAAACTTAAGGAGTACAAATATTTTTATGATAGACATGTGCAAGGTTTAGAAGTTAATGGATTTGTTCATTATAGTGATGTCATGGGAGCCACCAGTACAGCCAGATCAACTTTGCTAGGCAGGTTCAACCTCATTGATGAGGAATTCAGGAAGAGAGAAACATATTGCCCTTTCCACAGGTATCAACACCAATGCCTTCTGATCCACAAGGATGTTGGATTTATTGTGTATCTTCAGTACATGAAAAATTATTCTCCAGATGCAGCCCAATAGAGAAAGCTAGAGGATATTGCAAGTATGGATAAGGAGGTCAAAGAGAAGGAGGAGATGTTCCAAGAAGATATTGAGAATCAACTTGTCCAAGGTTTTGATGTAGGTTTGTTTAAGAGTGACAATATCACAATGGTGGAAGAAAAGGAGATCGAGCCAAGTGCACAGGTTGATGAAGAAGGTCCTCTTGCATGTGTTCCAACATTTCCCACTTATCTTATCAACAAGAAGAGATATGCGTTGCTAAATAATATTCAACATATTTTTTATCTTAGAGAAGATTATTGCTTGGCAATCCTTGTAGGTTGGGGCCAAAATGACATGAATTTTATAGGTTATGAACAAGAACCACTAGCAAGTCTTGATGTTGAGGGAGAGAATTTCCAAGACAGCTCTATAGCCTTACATACATGTATTAATCAGATTGTAGAATACAAAAAGTGGGGGCTATCTACAGAAGAAGAGTTCTTGCAGGTCTAGAAGAGACTTTGTATTGATGATATAGGGTATGAAGAGAGATTGAAGTCTCCATCAGATGAGAAACCCAAGAGTTCAATAAATCTTTATGATGATAGTCTTCTCAAAGAAGACGAACACCCTAAGATATGAAATATAATTTGAAGTTACCCATTGAGTTTAAGTTAGACTTTATTATGCATTATAGATAAATATCTTATATCTTATACTATTTTGGTTTGTTGTGTAGATTGAGATTGAAGATCTGGACAAGTTTCTTGGAAGGGCCAAAGGCTCTAGGCCAATGAAACTTGGGAAAAATCAAAGCCTTGGCCATTATATTGCAAACTTAAACAATCAAACAATTGTAATATATCATAGTAGATTGTCAAGCTCTCCAAGTCTACCAATGATGCCTTTGAGAACTATCTCGAAGGTAATTGGATCTCAAGTTTTCAGTAGAGGTTTGGATAAGATCATTTTAGTGGAGAAGGAAGAAGCCATAAGAGTTTTTGGCTTCATGCCTGGATACTGTAGATCTAGAGCTGGATATTTTGGAGTTCTTGGCTTCTATTTGCTCTCTTATGTAGGAGATAGTAAGAATTTGAAGCTTCTTCCAGGCTATCGGAAATAGGAGTTTTTGAAATACAGAGGTCTTATTGAGTGGGATGAAACAAAAGATTCCTCTAGAGGCCATGTCGAGCTACTTGAAACCAAGGACTCCTCTGAAGGCCCTGTTGAGGTGCCTGAAACTAAGGACTCCTCTGGAGGCCCTTTCAAGGTGCCTGAAACTAAGGACTCTTCTGCAACACAATTAGACTAGAAGATGCCAAAGATCAAGGGTTTCTTGAAACCTATCTTTTCCCAACTCTTTGTTTAGTTTGTAACCATTCTGTAAATCTTTCCTTTGCACAAGAATTTAAATATCTATCTTTTCTTCTTTGGGTAACAATTTGTATAGTCCTTGCTAAAGATGATGTATTGCTTGATGTGGTTGTATCTTTAAGCTTGAATTTATACCAAATTTTTCGATAGAACCATTGAAAGACCTCTAATAAACTATTGGTTTTGTGTCTTCCACCTCCATGTCTTGTGTGTCTGAAATACTTTGTTCTTGCTTAATAATGTGATTTTTCCATACCTTGGGTTGACCAGATAGACAGAGATCCATATTGTTTAATAAAGTATGGAGCATGGTTGTATAAAATATGCTGCATAGTCAATAAATAAATAAAGTGATTAAAAAACATTATATGAGTTTGACAATGAAGAAACAGACATATACAAACTTCTTACCATATAGTGAGTAAAGTGTTGATCACCCCAAGCTTCTGTCATTGCCTTTTTGAAAAGGTTCAATTGGTTTTTAAAGTCTTTGAGATCATCATCATTCCATTCAATCTTATCACAATAAAAAAACACTTTGTCTAATGTTTTCCAAACTTTAGCTTTTCTATTCTGAGCTTGTCCATTATTAGTGTGATCCTTAACTGCATTATGTAGGGATTTCCACTCATTAAATTTAATAGTTGAGCCACCATTTCTCGAGTTTATCTTTCCAAGTCTCCCATGAAAGCCTAGAAACCTTCTAGCCTTCTCTCCACCAATAGATGGTTTTTTTGGGACACAATTACCATCCTTAGACTTCTGAAGATCTGGTTTAATAACAACATTGTCACCATGAAAATCAATTGTAGAGAGAACTTTTTCAACCTTTGTTATAGCATCTGTTCTAGTTGATAATGGCTTCAGCTTCCATGCAAATCCTATATAGAGATGAACAAGCTTTTCAATTATCCTGCAAAGTGCATGAAGTGTACAAATATGGGCATTCGCTAAAGGAATGTCCAAGACTAGTTTAAACTATGGATTCTTATTGTGCCTAGAGGGAGCTCTATTCCAATTGCTTGAGTTTAACTCTGCAGCTGGCGACATGTAGTATAAGCAAGGAGATCTCGAGTTGGCTCCCTTTGATACATTATACATACATTTGAGTGTCTTTAGATCACCAGCTATGTGCCACTCAATCCTATAGTTCCCAAATCCTTCAACAAATAGCTCTTCTCCTGCTTGTTGCCTTTGAATAACATTAGGTATTGATGTTTGATGAAAAACCCAATATAATATATCAAAATTCTCAGTATCTACCTCAAATGCTCCTAGCCACCAGATGTTATATTCAGATTGAACACTAAATGATGTTGAGTGATTGCAATGACCTGACGAAAGTGCTCTATTCATCAAGGTGATAGATATTCTCTTCAAATTTTTACATTTCAGAATCTCACTTTCATTAAGTTTAATCACAAATCTAGCCACTCCTTGTGCCTCTGCTATTGACAAGTCATAAAATTTGATCATTAAAAATTGTAGGGTGGGAAAATCAAGGAAAATATTGTTAAATTCATTGAATGTAACCTCCTTTTTCTTGCCCTTGAAGGTAGCCTTGATATGAAAAGGCTCACCTAGAATCCCCATCACTTTGTTATTAACTCTTTGTCTGATAGTCCTAACCACAAATGGCTTCGGAAGTATGCGATTGCGTACCTGTCCTTGCTTCATATTTGATTGTAAAAGCTAGAAAAGTTGCATATAAGCATCTCGGCTGATACCAATACTATCCAGTGTCTTCTGTACTAACTCAGAATCCAAAGAATGATCCTTTACAAATGACTCCAAGCATTGTTTCTTTGCCTTTTTTAATTTCTTCTTCTCCAAAATATCCTTTGAAACTACTCAAGGAAGAAGATGATAATAAAACCGAGCTGCTTTTAAAGGATCTCTTTAGCATCCAAATTTCCGTTAAAAAGGAGGCTTACCTCCATTTTTCATGTTTTGCATCTCAAGAATTGATTTTATGGACAGTGATCAAACCCACCATTGGTCTCCAAATAGCGTTGGCCATCACTACTTAGCATGGGCATGGTTCCACATCAATTTGATTCAAGCCGGTCAACTGATCTCCATCCCAATCTTCTCTAAATAATTCCAATATGAACTACCCATTTGAAGGAGAGAGAAAGACTAATCTTCCAGCTTCCTAATCAAGGCATCATTTGGGGAGCTAATATTAGCAATTGGAGATGAAAATTTTGAGGAAGAGACTAGTGAGATTGGATTATATGAGTATTCTTTACCTTATTAGCTCCCCCCTCCATTTACTATCATTGCTTGTTAGGACGCCATGCCTTTTTTTGGTTAAAAAACACCCCCCTCAATGCATGAGTTTTTTGGGGGTTGGGGGCTCCTAAAGGTCACACCCCTTCCCCCTTTTAGTCTTTTTACATTGCACTTTGGACCCTTCTTGCTTAGATAGAGCTATCTCATGCATTCGACGACCAAATCACGATCCAAAAATTTCTATCTGTCCACCTCGGAGTCTTGCACTACTAGAACTTGTTCCACTTTATTTTAAGCAGTTGTGGAAGGCACTTTTAAATCTTGCCTTCCACAACTGCTTAAAATCATCAAATTTGCATTTGTGCCGCTTCCAACGAGCTTCAATTTATGCCTCAAATTAATAGAATTTGGCACTTTTTTGGCTCTTCTCTAGGCTTAAAATTGTACTCTCACTTCAAGAATCTATAGGTTGATCCTCGTGAGATGAGGCTAGATGCTTCGCTTGTGACATGAATGTAGGGAACACCTAGTTGCCTATACATGCTTAGAAGTAGCATGAATGGTCATTGTTAGTATCAAGTCCCTAGATGACTACCAAATTGCCTACCCTATGATTTAGGGTCTCGCACATTTCAGTAAGATTGGTGGCCAAAGTATTTAAGCAAGGAAAAGATATGGATCGTGATGAGATCTTTTCATTTGCTGTGAAATTAACTACTTTTTTCCCTATCCTTTTTTCCTCTTGTAAAAGAGTGTCAAGTTCCCTCCCGTGCAAGTTGTAAATGAAAAGGCGCCATATTAGTCATTAGTGTCAGTGTACGTATTGTGGATAGTTCAAAAATACTAGATTTTTGGACAAGTTTAGCCTATTTTGATATTTTTGATATTATTTCTTGTAAAAATCTAAAAGCTACTGACCACTTCTAGAATAGGATGACATGTAAAAAAAGCAAGTGGCTTTCAATCATTTTTGAGGGATTTTATGCAAAAATAAAGATTGACAAAATCGTGCGACGTGCGATCATAGTTCACAGGTAGCAAACAACACTCCAAACTGGGAGGAGGAGTGACATGGGAGAATTCTGACTAGGTGTCCTTATGGACCTTGTACATCTATAATTACTTTGGTTGCTTAGGATGACATGGGGCTTGTAAACTTGGATATTAATACAATATTTCTATACAGTAGTCTCCATGGTGAGACCTACAGGTAGTATCCATATGGTTCTATGGAGCATGGCAAAGAAAATATTGTTTGCAAGGAAAACACTACAAGGAATTGGGCAATTAGCGACGCCGATTAGCGACGGCGGATATTGGTGTCGCTATTTGCCACTATTTGTGTCGCTAAAATGCGACGCAAATAGCGACGCAAATAGCGGCAAATAGCGACGCCAATAGCGGCAAATAGTGATGCAAATAGCGACGCCAATAGCGACGCAACGCAAATAGTGGCAAACAGCGACGCCGCAGGAAAAAAAACGCGACGGAAACCCGAGCGCCATTTTCATTTCTTTTGTTTTGCCTTTTGAGAGCGAGAGCGAGGGAGAGAGCGAAGGCTTTGTGAGAGAAGAGGAGGAAGAGACTTACTGCCGCCGCCGCCGCCGCCGCCGCCGTTGTTCGCGAAGGAGAGGAGGAGCCCTCGTTGCAAAGAGAAGCCGCCCACGCTCGCCATATCTCATTGGTGAGTCTCCCTCTCTCTTTCTTTTGCTTGTTGAAGGTTTAAATCGTTCTCTTTTGCTTGTTTAGGAGAGGAAATGAAAGAGAAGGAGAGGGAGAGGGGGAGAGAGGGAGAGAAAGAGAGGGAGAGGGAGAGGGAGAGGGAGAGGGAAAGAAAGAGAAAGAGAAAGAGAAAGAGAAATAGAGGGAGAGGAAGAGGGAGGGGGAGGAAATGAGAGAGGGAGAGAAAGAGAAAGAGAGGGAGAAGGAGGGAGAGTGCATTCTCTCTCTCCCTCTCCCTTTTGCTTGTTTAATGTTTGAATCACTTTATTTTTTGCTTGTTTAGGAGAGGAAATGAGAGAGAAAGAGAGCGAGAGGGAGAGGGAGGGGAAGGAAATGAGAGAGGGATAGAAAGAGAAAGAGAGGGAGAGTGCATTGTATCTCTCCCTCTCCCTTTTGCTTGGAGGATGTTTAAATCACTTTATTTTTTGCTTGTTTAGGAAATGAGAGAGAAAGAGAGATAGAGAGGGAGAGGGAGAAAAAGAGAAAGAGAGGGAGAGGGAGAGGGAGAGGGAGGGGAAGGAAATGAGAGAGGGAGAGAAAGAGAACGAGAGGGAGAGGGAGAGGGTGAGAGAAAGAAAGAAAGAGAGGGAGAGGGAGAGAAAGAGAGGGAAAGGGAGGGGAATGAAATTTAAGATAATAGAATTATTGATAATGGTATGCAATGTGCTTTGCCATGGGCCACGTACTTCATCAAAATGAACCCAAAAGTATTGTTATAGAAGAAGAAACCCTTAAATTGAGTATAGGATAATTTCTCTTAGGTCTTATGACTATGAGTATAATTGATTGAAATAAATTTTATTACTATAGTTATAAAATTTCATAGATGGAGCGCATTAATTTTAAAATGGATTACTTATACTCAAAGCCGAGATATAACAAATAATTATCTACCAGGACAAACAAAACGTTGAGCATGATATAAGGCCGAGATATAACATCGGAAAATCTCTCAACTACTATATACAATGTAAGATTTATGGTCAACTTGCAACTTGACGTACATCTCCATAAAGCTATCCATTTAAGCCTCGTTTGCTGTAATGTAGATAAGATGGCAAACAAAGAAGGTCTTAGTGTTCAAGACCGTGAGACGTATCTTAATCAGCGTGTCCCATGTCCTTGCTCTCAATGCAAGTTGGCAATTAGACGAAAACGCCGATTGTCTATAGAACACGTACGACGATTTGGCGAGTTTCAATCTGAGATCATTGATCAGGCGATTGCGGATTTTCAAAAAACGGTAATTTGAAGTTAGCATTTTTCATGCATTGTACTCTCAAGCTAATTGAAAACCATACACAATAAGATTGGGTCTTGTTGGCAAATTTTGTATCCAGGGGGGTGATGTCTCAACCCAAGGGGGAGTGCACCCTTTGCGGCCAATTAGAAGAGTTCGTGGACGTGCGATGGATGGATTGCAGGAGCCAATCGACCACTCGCAAGGCCCATCTATACGGTCAACGCCAGAGGAGACAGACAACCTTCCCGACCTGCCTACAATCTTGGAGCCTGAGATGGAGGCAATGATCGATGCATTAATTCCCATGGATATTGAGACATCTGACCCGCTTAGAGAGGAAGCATCCATACCATTATATGATGGGTGCCGAGTATCTCGGTTGAAGACATTGCTTGCACTCTTAAGTGTGCAAGCAAAATACGGTTGGAGCGATACGAGTGTGACTGAGTTATTCAGGTACCTTGCACACAGACTTCATTGATTTTTTTTTAACAGTATTATTGTAAACATTTGTGTTTTTTCAAGGTGTTTTATGTTTTTTTTCAAGTTATTGAAATATCATATATTGCCACCTGCAAATACCATGCTTGAGTCTCGTGATGATGCACGACATGTTTTACGAAAGCTTGGCATGGACTAAAATAACATCCATGCATGTATCAACGACTGCATATTGTTTCGAGATGAATATGAGACTATGGAGACATGTCCAAAGTGTGATGCTCATAGGTATCGATAGGACTTGCAAGGGCAAACCATCCCTCAAAAAGTTCTCAGACACTTTCCGCTCATCCCCCGCATAAACCACATGTTTCGCACGTCTACCATGGCAAGCTTGACAACATGGCATGTGTAGAATAGGTCCACGGATGGAGTTCAATGAATATCAATAGATTCGCGCGCATGGAGCCACATTGACTCTACCTTCCCAGGCTTTGCGCGAGAGCCAAGGAATCTTCAGCTCGGTCTCGCCATGGATGGTGTGAACCCATTCGGTCTGCGCTCGACTTCTTACAGTGCGTGGCCTATAGTGCTTGTCAACTACAACATCCCTCCATGGCTTTCTACGAAGAAAGGACATCTCATCCTTGGCTTGCTCGTCCCGGGCCGCTACAAAGTAAAAAATATGGACGTGTATCTTCGTCCATTAGTCGATAAGCTTAAGATTTTGTGGGAGGAGGGGGTCACGGTGCAAGATATGAGCAGACGCGATGGTCGGCGGTCAGTCAACATTCGAGCCATTCTCATGTGGACAATGCATGAATTTCCAGGATTGGGAGAGTGCTCAGGTGAGCAAACCTTTGTTCTCGCTGGCAATATCTATATTTTATTTCATTCAATCAAGTATTCACTAGGTCGTGGATCACCTTGCAGGTCTGGTTACCTCAGGTTATCATGCATGTCCATTGTGTGGGCCACAGTTAGACTCCCGAAGGTCACGAACCGTGAAGAAGATGGTATATCAAGTACACGCTGCTTTCTTGCCGGAGGATCATGAACTCAGGGAAGGTTTTCTTGGACGACCTTCAGCACGTATGAATGCTGCAAGCTGGTACGAGCTAAAAATGGTAAACACGGAATCACATCCAAATGGAATGCGACGGTTCTCAGTTTTCTACGAGTTGCCATATTGGACCCACTTATAGGTCAACCACTTGTTGGATCCCATGCATATTTTCAAAAATGTGGGCAGCTTGCTATGGGACCACATCAGAGGAAAGAGAGACACTATAGGGTCACGAATGGATTTAAAGGAGGTAGGTAAGATGGAGGCACTTTGGCCGCAGTCGAGTGTTGAAGGGGGAGTGCAGCTTCCTCATGCTCCCTGGGTTTTGTCTACCAAAGAAGAGCGCATTGTGAAGCAAGTAATCAAGTCTATCCGCACTCCGACGGGTATGATGCGTTCTCTCAGGTCCGCATTTTCTAAAGATGACCAAATGTCTGGGCTAAAATATCATGATTGGTATAAGATATGTCAGGTTTGTGAACAGAATGGATTTTAATTAGCGTGGACATTTTCAAATTTGAAAAATGACCATTATTCTTAATGCTTTCTCATTTGTGGTAGTTTGTTCTACCGATCGCGATCGCGGGATGCCTAACTCCAGAAATTCGCGGGGCCATTTACAAGTTGTCGACTTTTGTGCAATGGATCTTACAGAAAGAGATTAAGACGTCCTTTATTGAATCCGCAAGGCGGGGAGCAGTTGAGACGGTCTCTCTCTTTGAGAAATACGTGCCCACTAGCATGCTCACGATACAAGTTTATCTTCTTGTGCATCTTGTGGACGAAGTGGACACTACAAGATATAGACCTTATAGCGACGTTTAAAGCGACTAAAATACAAACAACAAAATTTTTCCCCGTCGTCGCAAAAAGCGTCGTTATTGACGACGCCATAGAATCGTCGCTATATGCGTCGCATATAGCGCCACATATAGAGACGCATATAGCGACGGTTACAGAGAATTTGCAACGCTGATAGCGACGACAATAGCGACGCGTGCAGTAAATTTGTGACGCAAATAGCGACGGCGACAGAGAAAAAAAAAATTTGTGGTAGGGCAGCTTGCTGCCCTGCCACATATAGCACTGTGTGCTGTATGAGAGCCATACACAATAGTTTCTGCACTGCTGCATACAAAGCGTTTGCAAACAAAAAGAATGTATACTGAAATCATAAAACTGATAGATGAAATAAATACATGATATCGCATAAAATGCGATTGGTACAATTATAAAACAATATCACTAATACATAGAAAATGTCTACATAGATCGGGCGACTAAAAACTAAAGGTATGTGAGCTCTAAGGATCCAAGGGTGAGCTACAAATCATCGTCCCCCGAAAGCTCTTCTCGCTGCAAAGGAGCATCAAACGGATTCTGCAGAAAAAGAAACAACATATCAATCCACCATACAATAATGCATTCAAATATCTCATGGTAACTACGGACAAGAAAGATGAGTGACTTACTGGGCCGCCGCACCTATACAATCGGTCGATCAATGATCTGAGACCGTGCCTCTCTGCATATCGAGTCTCAAGGCCCTGTGGATCGCGATTTGTAATGGAGTGCTGCAAAGAAAACAAAATGCTAACTGTTAGAAACATGATTGTCAGTACAAAGAATATCTCAAAAAAACAAATAAGCAAAACAAAAGAGAAACTTACAAAGTCCTCCAAATATTTCCTGTGGCCGCCACTCCCAAGATGATGTACCGATCCGGCCTCGATTCGTGCCCTCGCCGCCTCTCGCTGCTGCTGACTCCAACGTCCTCGCGAATTTGTAGCCTCCTCCCTCAGTAAGCACCGGTCGTCTGCATCTAACCACTCGGGCTTTGGAGCCCCACTCTTGATTGCCTTGCGTGCGTCGGATTGTCTATGTGACATGTATGCACGCATGCAATCCATCATCCAGCCCGTAGAGAATGTATCCACTGCGGTTGGCACCGGGAACTCCTCGTGCAAGGATGCTACTATGTACTCCTTGCTCCCCTCTGGTATGTTCCTCCAATGATCCAGGACGTTGTGCCGAAAAACTTGTTGGCACAACTCCCTCATGCGAGCCATCACCCTCCTCTCCTCATCATTCATGATGATGGCTCCTGACCTGCCATCCACTAGGTATCCATAATCCCTAGGAGTGTGCCTTGTATGGGCCCTCTCCCATCTCCATCCACGCTCCTGGGCATATCCAAGAGACCCCTGTATATCTTGTGTACCGACAGGGGTATCCTCTCCCGGAGTGCCACTCAAAGGGGTGCCACCAAAGGGGGTGCCACCAAAAGGAGTGCCACCAAAAGGCGTGACATCTGCCGACGGCTGTGCAAAAGCCGGAGTAACTGGAGTGGATGTCCCCATAGGTGTGACAAATCCTGGAGGTGACCGAGCTCCAATTGAACGACGAGACGGAGACACTACATCCATGTCTCCACAGCAGCACCCCCCTGATCCTTCTGCAGTCGTAGTCCCTCCCTCTGGCCCAAGTCGCGAGCGTTGAGATTGTCTGCTCGAAGCTGAAGCATCTGATCGCGCTGAAGCTGATCTAGCAGAGCGCCCTGACGAAGAACGAGACAGCTCCTGATCTGCCATCTCTCTGAATCTCGCGAGCTGATTTGGAGACATACGTGCCATCATCTCCTGAAACTCCTCATCGCTCATCCCTTGACTCATCCTGAAAATGTCGATACCTGCACAAATAAAAAATAATGTTAGAATAATCAATTTAAACTATACAAAGCACATTAATATAAATCATTTTTGAAAAATCCCTCTTAAAATGCATATCTTATCTACCTTTATGGAAGATCTAAACAACGAATTGAGTAATACAATTCTCCAAGAATGAAGTATTCTATGGTCCCATGTTAATCTCCTGACACAACTCTACATACACTAGAAGGTCGATAGACATGTCACCACAAAAGAACGAGTCTGCCTCGTTCTCAAAAAATTCTACGACTTCTGTATTTCCATCATTGTTAGCCGATGCGGGCTCCAAGCTTGCGGTGGCCTCCACCCCTTGTAATTTCGATCCCTCTATTTGCATATTTTCTTCATCTATGCCTGGAACATCGCTTTGATCGTATACTCTCGCACCTCAAGGAGTTGAAGGTATAACATACCACCATCGAGGTTATCGGGGGTTTGGATAGAATACCTGTTCACAAACACTTACAAAGCGGCTTCAAACCATTGTGACATAAAGCATGTCGTATTACAATTAGTAAGCAAATGACTAGTTGTACCTGTTCACAATGGGCCGACAACACAAAGGTGTCGCGCAAATCCATCCATTTTTTTTCGGAATCTATTTCAAGAAATCCAGATGGACCTCGTCGAACTGTTGCGCCAACTCCTCCAAGTACCACTTTGAACCACTACACATCGAATATTATCATGGAGAAGCTACGGTAATCCACCGTAATAATACTTTGCAAGTTCCCAAAATACTCCATCTCATCCACAACCGTGTTCGGATCCGTTGCTCGTCGCCGGCTCTCTTGCTCAAACCTTGCCATGACACCACAGTCCATTGTGGAGCACATTTTGTCAATACGCTCCACCCGAAAATGCCATCCGCGCGACCACGCTGCACTATATATTTTGTACTGTACATTGAAACACTCAAATTAGATGTAGCAAGCAAATTTAGATACGACACATTCTAAACCCCTCATTACCTTTGGACTACATCCCCTTGAGAACTCCCACTCCTCCATTGAGACCTCTGTCCCTTCGCTGGATGTTGCGGTCAAGGCTCCATGCAACCATTGTGTTGACATAAACCACAGCATCTCCTCCATGCCTTTGGGATATCGAATCGGTCGATAACGCGTACTGCGTCGGAATTCAGCTCGCGCTTACTCTTGATCTTGCCTTGCAATTTGGTACTTGGCGAGCCACGTCTCCATGGAGGCATGGTGCAACATACAAAAGCGATTCACCTTCTCTTCCATTGAGGCATCCATTCTTTTTTCTACCCCATTTCCAACCACCACATCTTCAGTTAGCCTATCATCGTCCTTCAGCGTCCATAGCATTTCATTGTCTGGTTCCACCATTGGTAGCCATTGTGAGATATGCACTAATGCCTCTGACACCAACCAACCTTCCTCCATGCTACCTTTCAGACGAGCTCGTTGTCACACAAAGCCTTTCAAGGTTTTCATGAAGCGCTCCAGGAAGAACATCCATCGCGTATGGATAGGTCCAACAATCTCCACTTTATCCACAAGATGCACAAGAAGGTGAACTTGTATCGTGAGCATGCTAGTGGGCAGGTATTTCTCAAAGAGACAGACCATCTCAACTGCTCCCCGCCTTGCGGATTCAATAGAGGACATCTTAATCTCTTTCTGTCAGATCCATTGCACCAAAGTCGATAGCTTGTAAATGGCCCCGCAAATTTCTGGAGTTAGGCATCCCGCGATCGCGATCGGTAGGACAAACTGCCACAAATGAGAAAGCATTAAGAATAATGGTCACTTTTCAAATTTCAAAATGTCCACGCTAATTAAAATCCATTCTGTTCACAAACCTGACATATCTTATGCCAATCATGGGATTTTAGCCCAGACATTTGGTCATCTTTAGAAAATGCGGACCTGAGAGAACGCATCATACCCGTCGGAGTGCAGATAGACTTGATTACTTGCTTCACAATGCGCTCTTCTTTGGTAGACAAAACCCAGGGAGAGCGAGGAAGCTACACTCCCCCTTCAACACTCGACTGCGGCCAAAGCGCCTCCATCTTACCTACCTCCTTTAAATCCATTCGTAACCCTATAGTGTCTCTCTTTCCTCTAATGTGGTCCCATAGCAAGCTGCCCACATTTTTGAAAATATGCATGGGATCCAACAAGTGGTTGGCCTGTAAGTGGGTCCAATATGACAACTCGTAGAAAATTGAGAACCGTCGCATTCCATTTGGATGTGATTCCGGGTTTACCATTTTCAGCTCGTACCAGCTTGCAGCATTCATACGTGTTGGAGGTCGTCCAAGAAAACCTTCCCTGAGTTCATGATCCTCCGGCAAGAAAGCGGCGTGTCCTTGATATACCATCTTCTTCATGGTTCGTGACCTTCGGGAGTCTAACTGTGGCCCACACAATGGACATGCATGATAACCTGAGGTAACAAGACCTGCAAGGCGATCCACAACCTAGTGAATACTTGATTGAATGAAATAAAATATAGATATTACCGGCGAGAACAAAGGTCTGCTCACCTGATCACTCTCCCAATCCCGGAAAGTCATGCATCGTCCACATGAGAATGGCTCAAATGTTGGCTGACCGCCGACCATCGCGTCTGCTCATATCTTGCACCGTGACCCCCTCCTCCCACAAAATCTTAAGCTCATCGACTAATGGACGAAGATACACGTCCATATTTTTTACTTTGTAGTGGCCCCGGATGAGCAAGCTAAGGATGAGATGTCCTTTCTTCGTAGAAAGCCATGGAGGAATGTTGTAGTTGACAAGCACTATAGGCCACACACTGTAAGAAGTCGAGCGCAGACCGAATGGGTTCACACCATCCATGGCGAGACCGAGCCGAAGATTCCTTGGCTCTCGCGCAAAGCCTGGGAAGGTAGAGTCAATGTGGCTCCATGCGCGCGAATTTGCTGATATTCGTTGCACTCCATCCGTGGACCTATTCTGCACATGCCACGTTGTCAAGCTTGCCATGGCAGACGTGCGAAACATGTGGTTTATGCGGGGGATGAGCGGAAAGTGTCTGAGGACTTTTTGAGGGATGGTCTGCCCTTGCAAGTCCTGTCGATACCTGTGAGCACCACACTTTGGACATGTCTCCATAGTCTCATATTCATCTCGAAATAATATGCAGTCGTTGACACATGCATGGATGTTATTATAGTCCATGCCAAGCTTCCGTAAAACATGTCGTGCATCATCACGAGACTCAGGCATGGTGTTTGCAGGTGGCAATATATGATATTTCAATAACCTGAAAAAATCATAAAACACCTTGAAAAATCCATCCATGTTTGCAATAATACTGTTAAAAAAAAAAACAATGAAGTCTGTGTGCAAGGTACCTGAATAACTCAGTCACACTCGTATCGCTCCAACTGTATTTTGCTTGCACACTTAAGAGTGCAAGCAATGTCTTCAACCGAGATACTCGGCACCCATCATATAATGGTATGGATGCTTCCTCTCTAAGCGGGTCAGATGTCTCAGCATCCATGGGAATCAATGCATCGATCATTGCCTCCATCTCAGGCTCCAAGATTGTAGGCAGGTCGGGAAGGTTGTCTGTCTCCTCTGGCATTGACGGTATAGATGGGCCTTGCGAGTGGTCGATTGGCTCCTACAATCCATCCATCGCAAGTCCACAAACTCTTCTAATTGGCCGCAAAGGGTGCACTCCCCCTTGGGTCGAGACATCACCCCCTGGATACAAAATTTGCCAACAAGACCCAATCTTATTGTGTATGGTTTTCAATTAGCTTGAGAGTACAATGCATAAAAAATGCTAACTTCAAATTACCGTTTGCATAGAAATTACGATCTCAGATTGAAACTCGCCAAATCGTCGCACGTGTTCTATAGACAATCGGCGTTTTCGTCTAATTGCCAACTTGCATTAAGAGCAAGGACATGGAACACGCTGATTAAGATACGACTCGCGGTCTTGAACAATAGGACCTTCTTCGTTTGCCATCTTATCTACATTACAGCAAACGAGGCTTAAATGGATAGCTTTATGGAGATGTACGTCAAGTTGCAAGTTGACCATAAACCTTGCATTGTATATAGTAGTCGAGAGATTTTCCGATGTTATATCTCGGCCTTGTATCATGCTCAACGATTTGTTTGTCCCGGTAGATAATCATTGTTATATCTCGGCTTTGAGTATAAGTAATCCATTTTAAAATTAATGTGCGCCATCTATGAAATTTTATAACTATGGTAATAAAATTTATTTCAATCAATTCTACTCATAGTCATAAGACCTGAGAGAAATTATCCTATACTCAATTTAAGGGTTTCTTCTTCTATAACAATAATTTTGGGTTCATTTTGATGAAGTACGTGGCCGTATGCAAAGCACATTGCATACCATTACCAATACGTATATTATCTTAAATTTCCTTCCCCTCCCTCTCCCTCTCTTTCTCTCCCTCTCCCTCTCTTCCTCTCTTTCTCTCACCCTCTCCCTCTCCCTCTCGTTCTCTTTCTCTCCCTCTCTCATTTCCTCCCTCCCCCTCCCTCTCCCTCTCCCTCCCCCTCCCTCTTTCTCTCCCTCTCTCATTTCCTTCCCCTCCCCCTCCCTCTCCCCCTCCCTCTCCCTCTCCCTCTCCCTCTCCCTCTCCCTCTCTTTCTCTTTTTCTCCCTCTCCCTCTCTATCTCTCTTTCTCTCTCATTTCCTAAACAAGCAAAAAATAAAGTGATTTAAACATCCTCCAAGCAAAAGGGAGAGGGAGAGATACAATGCACTCTCCCTCTCTTTCTCTTTCTATCCCTCTCTCATTTCCTTCCCCTTCCTCTCCCTCTCACTCTCTTTCTCTCTCATTTCCTCTCCTAAACAAGCAAAAAATAAAGTGATTCAAACATTAAACAAGCAAAAGGGAGAGGGAGGGAGAGAGAGAATGCACTCTCCCTCCTTCTCCCTCTCTTTCTCTTTCTCTCCCTCTCCTATTTCCTCCCCCTCCCTCTCCCTCTCCCTCTATTTCTCTTTCTCTTTCTCTTTCTTTCCCTCTCCCTCTCCCTCTCCCTCTCTTTCTCTATTACTCTCTCGTTTCCTCTCCTAAACAAGCAAAAAAGAAAGTAATTTAAACATTAAACAAGCAAAAGGGAGAGAGAGAGAGAATGCACTCTCCCTCTCTTTCTTTCGCTCTCCCTCTCCCTCTCCCTCTCTTTCTCTCCCTCTCTCTCCCTCTCCCTCTCCTTCTCTTTCATTTTCCTCTCCTAAACAAACAAAAGAGAACGATTTAAACCTTCAACAAGTAAAAGAAAGAGAGAGGGAGACTCACCAATGAGATATGGCGAGCGTGGGCGGCTTCTCTTTGCAACGAGGGCTCCTCCTCTCCTTCGCGAACAACAGCGGTGGCGGTGGCGGCGGCGGGAGCAAGTCTCTTCCTCCTCTTCTCTCACAAAGCCTTGGCTCTCTCCCTCGCTCTCTCCCTCGCTCTCGCTCTCAAAAGGCGAAGAAAAGAAAATGAAAACGGCGCTGTGGTTTCGGCCGCGCTTTTTTTCCCTGTGGCGTCGCTATATGCGTCGCTATTTGCGTCGCAAATACAACGCAAATAGTGACACATATAGTGACGCAAATAGCGACGCATATAGCGACACCGATATCCGGCGTCGCTATTGCCCCATTCCCTTGTAGTGCAAGATTGCTGAACCTGTCCATACGCGATGGATGTTCTGCCTGGAGTGCTTCATGAAAACCCTGAAAGGCTTTGTGCGACAACGAGCTCGTCTGAAAGGTAGCATGGAGGAAGGTTGGTTGGTGTCAGAGGCGTTAGTGCATATCTCACAATGGCTACCAACGGTGGAACCAAACAATGAAATGCTATGGACGCTGAAGGACGATGATAGGCTGACTGGAGATGTGGTGGTTGGAAATGGGGTAGAAAAAAGAATGGATGCCTCAATGGAAGAGAAGGTGAATCGCTTTTGTATGTTGCACCATGCCTCCATGGAGACGTGGCTCGCCAAGTACTAGATTGTAAGGCAAGATCGAGAGGAAGCGTGAGCTGAATTCCGACGCAGTATGCATCACCGACGATTCGATATCCCGAAGGCATAGAGGAGATGCCATGGTTTATGTCAACACGATGGTTGCATGGAGCCTTGACTGCATCATCCAACGAAGAGACAGAGGTCTCAATGGAGGAGTGGGAGTTCTCGAGGGGATGTAGTCTAAAGGTAATTAGGGGTTTAGAATGTGTCGTATCTAAATTTGCTTGCTACATCTAATTTGAGTGTTTCAATGTGCAATACAAAATATATAGTGCAGCGTGGTCACGCCGACGGCATTTTCGGGTGGAGCATATTGATCAAATGCACTCCACAATGGACTATGGTGTCATGGCAAGGTTTGAGCAAGAGAGCCGGCGAAGAGCAACGGATCCGAACACGGTTGTGGATGAGATGGAGTATTTTGGGAACTTGCAAAGTATTATTACGGTGGATTACCGTAGCTTCTCCATGATACTATTCGATGTGCAGTGGTTCAAAGTGGTACTTGGAGGAGCTGGAGCAACTGTTCGACGAGGTCCATTTGGATTTCTTGAAATAGATTCCGAAAAAAAATGGATGGATTTGCGCAACACCTTTGTGTTGCCGGCCCATTGTGAACAGGTACAAATAGTCATTTGCTTGCTAATTGTAATATGACATGGTTTATGTCACAATGGTTTGAACTCGCTTTGTAAGTATTTGTGAACATGTAATCTTCTATCCAAACCCCCGACAACCTCGATGGTGGTATGTTATACCTTCAACTCCTCGAGGTGCGAGAGTATATGATCAAAGCGATGTTCCAGGCATAGATGAAGAAAATATATAGTGCAGCGTGGTCGCGCGGACGGCATTTTCGGGTGGAGCGTATTGACAAAATGTGCTCCACAATGGACTGTGGTGTCATGGCAAGGTTTGAGCAAGAGAGCCGGCGACGAGCAACGGATCCGAACACGGTTGTGGATGAGATGGAGTATTTTGGGAACTTGCAAAGTATTATTACGGTGGATTACCGTAGCTTCTCCATGATAATATTCGATGTGTAGTGGTTCAAAGTGGTACTTGGAGGAGTTGGCGCAACAGTTCGACGAGGTCCATCTGGATTTCTTGAAATAGATTCCGAAAAAAAATGGATGGATTTGCGCGACACCTTTGTGTTGCCGGCCCATTGTGAACAGGTACAACTAGTCATTTGCTTACTAATTGTAATACGACATGCTTTATGTCACAATGGTTTGAAGCCGCTTTGTAAGTGTTTGTGAACAGGTAATCTTCTATCCAAACCCCCGATAACCTCGATGGTGGTATGTTATACCTTCAACTCCTTGAGGTGCGAGAGTATACGATCAAAGCGATGTTCCAGGCATAGATGAAGAAAATATGCAAATAGAGGGATCGAAATTACAAGGGGTGGAGGCCACCGCAAGCTTGGAGCCCGTATTGGCTAACAATGATGGAAATACAGAAGTCGTAGAATTTTTTGAGAACGAGGCAGACTCGTTCTTTTGTGGTGACATGTCTATCGACCTTCCAGTGTATGAAGAGTTGTGTGAGGAGATTAACATGGGACCATAGAATACTTCATTCTTGGAGAATTGTATTACTCAATTCGTTGTTTAGATTTTCCATAAAGGTAGATAAGATATGCATTTTAAGAGGGATTTTTCAAAAATGATTTATATTAATGTGCTTTGTATAGTTTAAATTGATTATTCTAACATCATTTTTTATCTGTGCAGGTATCGACATTTTCAGTATGAGTCGAGGGATGAGCGATAAAGAGTTTCAGGACATGATGGCACGCATGTCTCTAGATCAGCTCGCGAGATTCAGAGAGATGGTAGATCAGGAGCTGTCTTGTTCTTCGTCAGGGTGCTTTGCTAGATCAGCTTCAGTGCGATCAGATGCTTCAGCTTCGAGTAGGCGATCTCGACGCTCGCGACTTGGGCCAGAGGGAGGGACTGCGACTGCAGGAGGATCAAGGGGGTGCTGCTGTGGAGACACGGACATGGTGTCTCCGTCTCGTTGTTCAGTTGGAGCTGCGTCACCTCCAGGATTTGTGACACTTGTGGGGACGTCCACTCCAGTTACTCCGGCTTTTGCGCAGCCATCGGCAGATGGCACGCCTTTTGGTGGCACTCCTTTTGGTGGCACCCCTTTGAGTGGCACTCCGGGAGAGGGTACCCCCGTCGGTACATTGGATGTATAGGGGTCTCCTGGATATGCCCAGGAGTGTGGACAGAGATGGGAGAGGACCCATTTTAGGCAGACTCCTAGGGGTTATGGATACCTAGTGGATAGCAGGTCAGGCTCCAAAGCCCGAGTGGTTAGATGCAGACGACTAGCGCCGACTGAGGGAGGAGACTACAAATTTTCCAAGACGTTGGAGTCAGCAGCAGGAGGCGGCGAGGGCACGAATTGAGGCCAGATCGGTACATCATCTTGGGAGTGGCGGCCACATGAAATATTTGGAGGACTTTGTAAGTTTCTCTTTTGTTTTGCTTATTTGTTTTTTTGAGATATTCTTTGTACTGACAATCATGTTTCTAACAATTAGCATTTTGTTTTCTTTGCAGCACTCTATTACAAATCGCGATCTGCAAGGCCTTGATACTCGATATGCAGAGAGGCACGGTTTCAGGGCATTGATCGACCGATTGTATAGACGCAGCGGCCCTATAAGTCACTCATCTTTCTTGTCCGTAGTTACCATGAGATATTTGAATGCATTATTGTATGGTGGATTGATATGTTGTTTCTTTTTCTGCAGAATCCTTTTGATGCTCCTTTGTAGCGGGATGAGCTTTCGGGGGATGAGGATTTGTAGCTCGCCCTTGGATCCTTAGAGCTCACACACCTTTAGTTTTTAGTCGCCCGATCTATATAGACATTTTCTATGTATTAGTGATATCGTTTCATGATTATACCAATCACATTTTATGCGATCATGTATTTATTTCATGTATCAGTTTTATGATTTCAGTATACATTCTTTTTGTTTGCAAACGCTTTGTATGCAGCAGTGCAGAAACTATTTTGTATGGCTCTCATACAACACATAGTGCTATATGTGGCAGGGCAGCTTGTTGCCCTGTCATAATTTTTTTTTTCTATGTTACCGTCGCTATTTGCGTCGCAAATTTACTGCACGCGTCGCTATTGGCGTCGTTATGAGTGTCACAAATTGTCTGCAACCGTCGCTATATGCGTCGCTATTTGCGACGCATATAGCAACGATTCTATGGCGTCGTCAATAACGACGCTTTTTGCGATGACGGGGGCAAATTTTGTTGTTTGTATTTTCGTTGCTTTAAACGTCGCTATAAGGTCTATATCTTGTAGTGAAAAAAGGAGTCCTTATAAATTAAAATAGGTTCCATGGAAATAATATAATAAGTAAGATTCCTTTATGTAGTCTCTTGGCTACAAGAGAAGTGAGACATACAACTACTTATATATTATAAAGACTAAAGATGATAGTTTGATAGTGTTGATCCTTTATGTGGGAGTTTAATAGATGGGAAAAAAAAATATAAGATTGATGCCTTGAATATAAGTTTCATGGAAAATTTTGAAATTAAGGATTTGGGGCATGTAAATCATATTCTTGCTATGCACATAATCAAGGATAGAACAAATACATTTCTCTCTCTATTCTAAAAGAATTATATCAATAAAGTTTTGCAACATTTCAATATGGAGAATGAAAGGAAATTAATACTCCATTTCCTCCTAATCTAAGACTTAGCATTGATAATTATCCCAAATCTAATAAGGGAAATTATATGGCCAGGGTTTCATATTCATTATGTGGGGCATTCTCAAATATATTGTGATTGTTGCCTACCCACTTGGACATTCCTTTTATAGTGGGATTAGTGAGTAGGTATAGTCAAATCTTGGCAAGAAGAAGCATCTCAAGGTACTAAGTAGTACAAGAGATATATGCATATGCTTTAGGACTAGTAGTATTGGTGTACTTGGGTACACAGATGTAGACTAATAAATATTGGCAGTAAAAAGTCAACCATATGATATGTTTTTACCTTATATGGTGGTGCAATCTCATGGATGTCCCATTTTGCAGAAATGTGTTGTATTATCTATACTAAAGTTGAGTATATTGTACCCATAAAGGCATACAAGGAATCCATATTAATTTCTTGTCTAGTGGGAGACTTGTGCCTTGATGAAGACATGTC